>NW_010973187.1:4844642-4845049 GCF_000737465.1 Haliaeetus leucocephalus
GCCTCGGTACCCCCCGCCCCGCTCCGCTCCCCCCCGCTCCGGCCGCCGTCGGGGCACGGCGGGCTGGGCGAGCCCCTGCACCGCCCGCCGGGGCGGCTCGGGGCGCCCAGCCCGCCCGCGCTCCCGCTTTTCTCTCTCTCATCCCTCTCTCCCTCGGCGGCCGCGCAGCGCTGTGCTCCGCGGCGGCGCAGGAACCCGAGTACAGCTACGGCTGCGCCGAGGGGAGCTGCTACCCCGCCACCGGCGACCTGCTCATCGGCCGCGCCGCCCGCCTCTCCGCCTCCTCCACCTGCGGCCTCCGCCAGCCCGAGCCCTACTGCATCGTCAGCCACCTCCAGGTGAGCGCCTCGGGGCGGGGCGGGGGGGGGAGACGCGGACAGGGCTCCCCCGGGGCGCCCCGCCCGGCC
>NW_010973187.1:4906529-4986704 GCF_000737465.1 Haliaeetus leucocephalus
GGGGGCGGGGGGGGGGACAGGCAGATGAGGCTCTTACAGCGGCAGGGCGCTCCCGGGGCGGGTCCGCCCCGCCCCGCCCCGCGTAGCCTTGCCCGGCGCTAAATGAGTATTCAGGTCAAGCAAAGCAGCTCACAAGCCCACATCTAATGAATCGAAATAAAATTTGGGAACAGGCGGAGAAAGTCAAAATGCTTCATTTTTCAGAATGGAACCTCCTTCATCTCAATGACAGTGAAACGTACATAAATTCAATTTTAAAATACTCAATAGGATAAAAATCTAAGATATTTCATTTTCGAAAGGATTTCAAGTGACTTGGAATAATTGCTTTCAATTTATTTAATCAGGAAAAAAAAGCGAACTAGAGTGCTGAGACATTTTTATAATTGACACAGTTTAATTTAATGCTATTTACATTCTTCCAGACTATTTGTTCTCTAGAACAAAGGGTGCATGCCCCACGGTCCTCTGCTATTTGCACTTCAGCAGACCAGTATTTGAAAAACCTAAATTCTTCATCACCTCTGGCGGAACAGCAACAGGCCAAGACCATTTTCCTTCTACGCTGAATTCCACCTGGCTTAGAACATGTGCAATATCCTGTTCAATTTATGCTAAAAACATCTAAATGTGGCTTTAGGTAAGTAATATGCAAGATAGTTCATAATACGGATTACCCATCTTGCCCAAAAATGAAAATATTTTCTGTGAAAAAGAGTTCTCAAGTTTTCTGGACTTTCTAATTTCTTGCATAAAATCAAGATTTCCATCAGGTGGCAGTGTTCTGTTATTTTCCATACAGAGAAGCACATCACTGAGCACAAATCTTGGAGATCCCTTAGAGGAGAGGCATCAGACTCATAAATGCCAGGCTTTCTGATTAGAGCAGATTTAAATTATTTAGAAGAATCACCTGGGAGAAAAGCAATTCACCCATTAAAAAAAATGCAGTCAGATCCGTTGAAAGTGCATTAGCTAGTGAAGGCGCTAGCACATAATAACACTGTGTGAAAGCGCCTGGGTTCAAAATGAAAGGCCATATTCAGCAGGCAGAATTTCTCTTCTGTCTTTCTACATGAGGATTTCTCTGATTGCACCTACAGCAATACTGGAGACTGGTTGTGCCTGATATTTTTACATTTAAATCCTTAACTCTTAGGATGGCTAATGAGAAACCATCCCGGAGTCCCCGATGCTTGCAGTGAAAGTATCATTGTCCCATCATTTCCTCCCATCCTCACTAATGAGCAGACCAAAGAGAATAAAAAGCAAAAATCCTACAGCTGTACCTAACTGAAAGTATTCAGCCAACACATTTGAATTCCCCATGGCCTTTCCCCCAGCCCCCCAGCCCTGGTGAGCAGCAGGGTACCAGAGCCCACCCCTTTACACATGCAGTGCTCGGCAGCGCATGAGCATTTCTGGGGAAATTAAATTTTTTTTCAGACATAGATCTAAATGCCATGAGCACGTTATTATTGCTAGCAATGAATGAGACCATCTTCTGTGACAAGAAATTACTTGAAGCTCTGAAGGACATGCTTTGGGCATGTCATGTCTTGCTAAGGGTGCAATGTCTGGGTAGCAAGTGCAAGAACAGGATGGGGCAGAGCAGATGGCTGCCCATCCCTGTCCCCCTCTGAGGGGGAAGCCGAATCCCCAGCAGAGCTGCTGGAAAGCCTCATGGGGAAATCTCCGCAGAGATGCAGCATCTCTTTGCACTCCCTGTGTCCCAGCCGGAGGGCTCAGCTGTGGGTTCATGCTGCACCATGAAGTTTTCCCAAATTAGAGAAGATGCTGATGATTACTCTGGCCACCAAAGGGAAGGGGGCTTGTGTGGCGATTGCTTCAGGACCCAGGAGTAGTGGGAGAGTGTAGAGGACCTGGAGAAATGCAGAAACCATCAAAGTGTGTCTTGGTAGATGGGGGAAGCGGGGAGGCAAAGGGGCACAGCAGAGCACAGGGCTGGACCCTTCTGTCTCATTCGCCGCAGGCCTGGCAGTCACCTCTGAACAGCCTTGCCTATTAACCATTTGTCACTTGGGGTTGAGGTGCCTGGGACTGCCTTTCTCAACCTTCCTGGGGACTTTGCTGGAATACGGAGGTAGTTAAAATATTTTCTTGAGGTTTTACATCTCTGAGTGATAAAGACCATAAAGATCAGAACCTCAGTGGATTGCCTTTAGGACCGTGGTAGTTGTAAACAGCTATCACCCAAGTGCTTTTTGTTCTATTGTTCCTGGCACGACTCTACCTCACCTTTTTTTGGTTGTGGCACTCCTTTTGTGAACACTGAGGTTACGATACCTGGGTACACTCCTGCTTTTTACTGCATTCATTAGTACACATGAAATGTCCCCTTGCAGCAAAGCAGGCTCTCAAGGATCCCAGACTGCATTAGGCAAAGTATTGCCAGCACATGGAGGGAGGTGATCCTTCCCCTCTGCTCAGTGCTGGTGAGGCTACAGCTGAAGTGCTGGGTCCAGTTCTGGGCTCCTCAGTACAAGAGAGACATGGACATACCAGAGAGAGTCCAACAAAGGGCACAAAGATGATGATGGGACTGGAGCACCTCTCCTGTGAGGAAAGGCTGAGAGAGCTGGGACCGTTCAGCCTGGAGAAGAGAAGGCTCAGGGGGATCTCATCAATGTATATAAATACCTGAAGGGAGGGTGCAAAGAGGACAGAGCCAGGCTCTTCTCAGTGGTGCTCAGTGACAGGACCAGAGGCAACAGGCACAAACTGAAACATGTGAGGCTCCCTCTGAACATCAGGAAACACCCTTTTACTGTGAGGGTGACTGAGCACTGGCACAGGTTGCCCAGGGAGGTTGTGGAGTCTCCATCCCTGGAGATACTCAAAAGCCATCCAGACAGAGTCCTGGGCAACCTAGTCTATGTGACCCTGCTCGAGCAGGGGGTTGGACCAGATGACCTCCAGAGGTCCCTTCCAACCTCAACCAGTCTGTGATTCTGTGTCAGGAAAATAAACTGCATCGTGAAGTCTTCTGGTTAGCTGCCCTGAGAACAAGTCAGCTCAGACTTGGAGCTGGAAGAGGAAAGCTGCAGGCACGTTCTGAAGTCAACAGAGGGCAACATGACCGCATAGACTAACGGAGATCTGCAAGGATGTTTTTGAAAGTACACATAAAAACCTAAAGCATTATATTTCTTTGAAATACTGGATATTTTCTTGCATTACAAATGGCATTTTTACAAGTTTCCCTATGCACACATGTTTATTTGTACACATGAGGATTATCAAATTATCAGCCTAGAAAGAATATTACACTGGCTCTGACCTGAGAAAACAGAACTGAAAGACCTACCACACTGCATCCAAGGTTTGGATGGTGGCCATCAGTGTCTTGTACCTTGCAAAGCCATATTTCACAAAACACGTTTTGAGATGATTCCTCCTATCTTTGGTAAATCCTTTTGGTAAACTCCTCTCTTTGGTGAGAGTGTGCACCATGGCAGGGTAAGGTATATCTAGAAAGAGGCATGGGTGGCATTTTGTTCTGTACCCTTGTCCAAAGCAAGGTACTCTACTGCTTTCCAAACTGCTCAGCTTACTGCTCTGCTTGCAAAAGCTTCCTGTCACTCAGGCATCAAAGCAAGATGAATAGAGAAGTGGAGAGAAAGCTACAGCAAGTCCATGACCCCTGTTTGAGGTTCAGCCCCAATATGTGGGCAATATGGGATAAATAGGAAGGGGGGAGGCAAGTGGGACAGGGCCAGATGTAAAACAGCAGCATGCCTCAGATTCACCAAAGAGACAGGACAAGCGTCTTGAAAGCGTATCAGGAGTCCTGGTATGTACTCTGTTCTGCAGGTATTTTACAAAGATCTGTGGCTCCCAAATGCTTGCAGGAGAGTTAAGTGGTCAGGACATTCCGCTGCTAGCCGGAGCTCTGAAGGAGGACACATAGGCAAGCAGGGGGTCGGGGAGGCTGAAGCGCTGCATTTTCGAGCCAAAGGGAAGTTAGACAGGAGTCCCGGACCCTACAAAGGGCACCAGAGCTGCGTCTGGTGGCAGGACACATTGGGGTTCTCTCACACACATGGTGACCACAGAAAGGGCATCGGTCCAAGGTGTAACTATGACATACCTAAGGCCTCGTCACATACCATGGTTAAACACCCTGCCCCTGGCAGGTGGCTTGTGAGTGAGGGGCAATGTAGCTGCCTCACCTGAGGGAGTGATGACTCTTTGCATTTAAATGTACCTGGTGAACCTAGTGAAGCCATCCTCCTAAAGCAAGTACCTAAATTCCCTGGGTGGTCAGCAGATGCCTTTGAAAATAAGCACCCATGAGATCCTGTCTGTCTATCTTATATGCATGCACTGAGGCCAACACAATCTTCCTTGGGGCCTTCAGAGATTCCTGCTTCTGCTTTTATTACACAGGGAAAGTGAGCAATCAAGTGAGCTTCACCTCACTGCAGCTGTCAAGGTTGGACATCTGGTTTAGCAGGTCTAAGAGAAAGCTAGTCTTCTGGACTCCCGTGGGAGACGCAGAAAGACTGGCAAATTGAGAGGGTTATTAATCCTATCCCAAGGTGGGTGTCAAGGATTGCCCTCCAAGTGCTGACTGTAGCACTGCCATCAGCTGAGCAGAGAGGTGACTCAGGTGACCTGTGCTAAACATCTAACTTTGAGATAGTCAAAGCTGGTGGGAAAAAAGCTCACCCCATTTACGAAGGAGTGCCTCCATAGACATGGAGAACTTGGGTTGCTGTTTGGGCATCTGGGGCAGTTCAGCTGGGTCCTGCCCTGGGCGTCCCAGGGACACCAGTGCACTGCTGCCCCTCAAAGGAGGCAGAGATGGATCTGCCTTTAGTCATCAGGTTGCTTAATTTTATCAAGTCTGTGCTGCAGAAAGAAAGTGAGAGCTCTATGGCTGATGTCCTTCCCTCTGATTTCCTTCCATCCTACTTCCTCCTGAGTATTAATTATTTCGCAATAGCAGTGAGTGGCTTTGCATATCAGTAACTCGGTGTACCCTGTAAAATTCTGTTCCCTGCACATTACTCAGTTATGAAAATTTGTGACCTTCTAGTTAGAGAGGAGATTATAGATGAGGCCAATGCAGCATACGAAATCCTGGTTTGAACATGGGAAAGTCTGTGTTATTTCTAGTAGGTTATGCAAAAGAAAAATATTATTCCCTGCAGGATAAAATTGTGCAGTGCCCATAATTCAAACTCTTTGCAACGAGAATTATGATAGGATTATGTATTACTGATGTTTTCCTTTTCCTGTTCTCAATTTGTCATTGCCCATTTAAACTTCTTAATAAACATTTATACCAGAGCTGATCATAAAGTGCCAGTTAATTTTCACATTTTAAAAAGAGCACTTTCATTTGTTCTAAGATTCCGGTTAAATTTTCAGGTTTTTAATAAAAACCAAAACCAAAACTACAAATATTTCGTCTTTCTTAAACACCTGTAAAATTCATTGGTTCTACTGTTGTTGGAAAACATGTAAATCTAAACTGAGGTGGAAAGGTTCCACACAAGTTTTCATGTTAACTAAAATCTCACTTTTGTCCCCAAACAAGGCCATTAAAAATGCAGTGACTATGCAGTATTTCATTTTCATTGATTCCAAAAGCTCTGGCAAACAAGGTAATTAAAATAAAAATAAAACCTAAAGAACAAGGCAATTAACTCGCAGACGCCCTTCAAGAGATAAGTATTACATCAAGGAAATGGCACACTTCTACTCAGGGGATGGGTTTTCTCATGCTCTGCTCTCCTAATCCAGGATCTGGCCTTTAAATCCCCTGAGCAAGGGAGGTTTGTGGCCAACAGGAAATTTTGCACCAGGAGTCAGGGGCATTTTCTGTGTTCAGACAGAGAACCTTCCAAGTAATAAATTCCCATTGTTAGATCATCTTGGCTTTATGAAAGTCAAAGTTCTCCCTGAAGCACAATGTTATTGTGCAGCTTGGAGCTTTCTCAGTGATAACAGGGTGGTAAACAGAGCGTATTTCCTGCATCTAAGATCACTGCGGTGTTAACGTTGTAAGCACTGTATGGTACCTGGATGGGAGAATGTCCTGATCTAGCACAGCAAACCAACTGACACCGTGAAAATCAAGGCGCACGTACCGTGCTAATCTGCAGTTTACCCTTTAAGAACTGTAATTGATTAGTTATATTAATATTAGTGTTTGCTTGTGATGTTGTGTGCTAGTCTGTTAATATAGTACATTATAACAAAGTCATGCACCTGGGAAGCACTAACTCCATGCTACAGTGTAGGCTGAGTTCCAGCTGGCAAGAAAGCAGGTCTGGAGAAAAGGGCCTGGCCGTCCTGGTGGGCACCGAGTTGATCATGAGCCAGCAGTGTGCCCTGGCAGCAAAGGTGGCTGTCGTGGCTTAAGACCAAGCAGCAACTAAGCACCATGCAGCAGCTCGCTCACTCCCTCCCCACCCAGTGGGATGGGGGAGAGAATCGGAAAAAAGTAAAACTCGTGGGTTGAGATAAGAATGATTTAATAACTAATATAGAATAAAATATAATACTAATAAAATGCTAATATAATAATAGTAATAGTAATAATAGTAATAGTAATGAAAAGAAATAAAATAAAATAAAAATAAATAAAACCCAAGAAAAGACAAGCGATACACAATGCAATTGCTCACCTCCCACTGACCAATGCCCGAGCAGCGATCCGTGTCTCCCAGCCAACTCCCTCCAGTTTATATACTAAGCATGACATTTTATGGTATGGACTATCCCTTTGGGTAGTTCAGGTCAGCTGTCCTGGCTATGTTCCCTCTCAGCTTCTTATGTACCTGCTTGCTGGCAAAGCACGGGAAACTGAAAAATCCTTAACTTAGGAAAAGTGCTATTTAGCAACAACTAAAAACGTCAGAGTGTTATCAACATTATTCTCACACTAAATCAAAACCACACTGTACCAGCTACTAAGAAGAAAATTAACTCTATCCCAGCTGAAACCAGGACAAAGGCCAACAGCCTCCTGGGCTGCATGGGCAAAGGTGTAGCCAGCAGACTGGGACAGTGGATTATTTCAGTGCTTGTGGGACTACATCTAAAGGTCTGCGTCCAATTTTCGCTCCCCAATGCAAGTAAACATGGTGATAGAGGCAACAACCACAAGTAGGAGCACAGGTGCTGTGCCCTTGTTCTTGGCATCTGCCCAGCCATCCCCAAGGCTATCTAACCTGCTTTTTAGGAGCTCCAGGGAGATTTTACAACGCTGTTGGTTACCTATTCCTAAATCTCTGGCAGAAAGTTTGGAAATGGCACTGAAAGAGAAGAGGTAATTTAGAGAGAGACTCAAAATCATGTACTAGCCTACAACCTCCACTTTTTAAAAGTACACACATGGCCGAGAAGATGATCCTGATAGATTACTCATACTGATGCCACAAAAGGAAAGAACAACAATACTCATATGATTCTTCTAAACCGGCCACAGGGCTATCTTTAGAGGTTTACTAGATAACTAATGTTAATTACTATTCCTCCCCAGCCAGCCTTAATAAACATTGAACCCAAAAATGTGAACTTCACCTTGTCTTCTGTTCTACATCTTAACACAAGGTCTCATTGTCATTAACACATTAACATGGAGATGGGCTAGAAGCTCTCTGGAAAGTTTTTTTCCCTCTGTTCAGGGTCTCTGGCTTTCAGTGCATGAGAGCAGCCAGTGCTGGGATGGCAGGAGTGAGGAGGAGGCAGGTCCCAGCCCTACAGCAGGAGAAGGCCCTGGGGATGCAGTTTGGGGTACCGCACACGCCTGCCTGCAGCAGGGCTGCGCTCCCTTCTGGCAGCTTGGTTTGCCCCACTCCAGCCTAACACGTCATGCATTGTGTCTTTCACTCTAAATTGTGTCCTAGAAAGCAGTTCACATGCTTGAGTTCAGTCACTTTTCCTAATCCTGAACTGGACACCAGCACAAATGTGCTTCTACTGCCGGCACTCCTGGATCTAGATGCGCAGGAGCCTGGACAGACCTTCTGTGCTACCCCTGTGACTTCTTCAATAGGGAAGTCTCCTTGCGTCCAGGTTCATGGACTTGCAGGCAACTTTTCAGCACTGGAGGAAGGCTAAAGCATAGTCAGAAGTGAGACAGTAAAATGAAAAAAATTTTTTAAAAAGGCAAAAAATATTGGATACAAGAACCCAGCAGTTGCAGAGCAGAAAAGAAGAGGTGGAGCAGTTTATATGCAACTAGCTGCAAGTCAGATTGGAGTGTTTTCTGTTATCAGCATCTAAATTAACCAGTTTTAGCCAGTTCAGGTATGTCTACGTGAGTGGGATTGAAGTGCAGCCATACTCCTAAACATAGCTTCAGGGTGATAGGAGTGCCTGAATAAGCTCAGCAAGGCTCAACTTCTTTGGGAGGAGGACGTCTGTGGATCTTTGAGGCTGGTTTCAAGTAGAATAAAAAAAGAAGCACCCAGAAAGGCAATGCTCTGTGTCAACTGCTGGGCAGATTTGTCCCCGCTGCCCTGCTGAGTCATCAGATGCTCCAACATCCCAAAGTCACCAAGCAGCAGCCTAACGTACATTGGCAGCACCTGTGAGGACTCCCGATCTGCTCCTTCTGCAGGATTAAGGAATCTTTATTTCAGACATTTTCACTCCCTCCAATGCTCTTATTAACTTGGCTATATTTAGACATTGATTCAGCAACACCCTAAAGCATGGGTTAAAACCCATTTCTTTTCTCTATCAATTTGTTCTGGAAGGATATTTTCATGGCCCACCAGAGATATTTCTACTTCCATTTCTCTTGCAGCCACAGCCAGCTGAGATGACTTACCTCTTTGTGTATTTAGAACTAAATTTAGCGTAACTATTCTGTAGCTCAACTTCAGATTCAAGCGTATTTATTCTGCCTCACTCTAAAATAACTTCTCCCTCCAGAGGGAGCTGAGGCAATTTGAAAACTCCAAAAGGCACTAGGGCTGGGGAAGGATTGGCACTATGGACTGTCCATTGTGTTGCCACCACAAAGCTCACTTACAGTGCTGTTGGGGGAAACCTAGTAGCAGAGATTCATTTCAAAGCTTTTGCTTTGCTGTTGCTCCTCCAACCTGATTTATGCTGTAAAACTGTGATCTGACTATGCCAAGGGGAGATCTAGTAGGTTTACTTGGAAAATTGTAGAGCAGATTCACAGTGCCTGTCTTCACTGGTAGTTGCCAAGTTTCCACTCGTCTTTCCCCTCTCCTCCTTACTGTTCCTTTTCTGTCTGTTCCTCAATCAAGCTACACATTAGCACCTTTGCTGTGGGACAAAGGACACACCAGCAATGCACAGCAGAGATGTCAGGGTGCTGGAGAGGAGAGCAGGGCTTGCACCCACGACCTGACTGACCTGATCTCGGAGGCCACTGTCAGCTCAGCAAACAAACACAGGAGTTGCCTTATCTCACCGCATCAGAATCTGCACTGCTCTGTTGTGACCCAAAATAGACAGATGTCAGAAATTCATCTTCTGTTCCTGAAGCTCTCTAACCTTTTCAAACCTCTCTTTAGTGGCACCTGCCATTACACACCAAGGGTAGGAGTCACCGGACTTTAAACATCTGCAAAGTCAACACCTACCTGTGGGAGACTCCTGTGGAGTCCCTCTGCAGTCAGTGGGAGTGACATACTCACAAGGCACAATTCAGATGACCTCCTGCAGACAGCCACCATGGGAAGATGGGCTAATCGCACCCTGGAGGTGCCCATCTTTTCATAAAGACAGCTGAGTGTGATAAGCTCAGCTATGATCATCCACATCAGCCTTCTTCCATGAGCCACCCAATCCATCTCCAGCAGAGACTTCTTTTGGTCTGAAAGAGGCAAGGGTCCTGTGGGACACAGCCATGAGATCCTGCAGTTAATGTCTATATCCAACATATATGCACATAAGCAACCTGCATTCTGTCATGTCCTAATTTGAGATGGTTTACTTTGCAGCCTTAATAGTTTTCTTTAACTAGTGTTTGTTTCTGGGCTTTTTTAACAAATGATAACAAGAAATGAGGAGACCCAATACCTAGCTTCATTTTGGTCCCCTCTCAGCAGGTCTGCAGCCTTGAGGCCCACTGCATGGAACAAGTGGGGTAAGTTGGAGTGTCAGTGAGCAGAGGTGGACATTTCCTAGATAAAAGCTGGCAGAAAAGGAAGGCACTCTTCCTAAGTCACATTTTTAGAAATGCCTGAACCATTTGGACTGAAACCATCCCAGAATTCAACCTGAAGCAGATTCTATGCACAGGAGCTTATTGCAAAGACCTGCAGCTCAGCACAGAGCACTGCAGCTGCAAAGTGGGGCAGTCAATATTCGCTTGCTAAATTCCTGTTGGACTACTGGCCTCAGCAACATTGTACGGCAGGAATTTCACCTTGAGTTGGGCACTTAGAGAAAAAGGATTTCCCTTATGGGTTTTGAATTTGGTTCTTTCTAGTTTCATTTACACTTTTTTGTTTCTAATGTTGAGAGGTAGAGAGATCAGGAACTCCCACTCAGAGCGTCCTTTGCACAGAGGTACGTGTGCCTTCCTATAGCCACATTCTTAACATATTTGCGGAGTACCGTCATATTAATGCCTAACAGACTAATATCAAATACCTGCAATGCCCCTCACAGACCTCCCAAATAATCTCAACCACAGTTATTGCAATTCTGGAATTCTTGCTGGTGGCCTAATCAATAACTAAAATGGATTGAAGAGACATTGTTGGGAAACAATTAAGGAAGACATCTGATGAGACATCCTCATGGATGGCAGCACACGAACAATAGGACCTGAACACTCAGGTCACATAGCTGAGGCATAACCCATGCAAGGACATGGCTGCCTGCCCTGTACGAGCTAGTCAGTCATGGAGCAAATCAGTGCAGACTCCTGAGGGACACGGTGGTGATTTTGAGCTGGTTGGTAGCAAGGGAGATGGAAAACCATGTCAGTAATCCAGCCCTGCTCTGATCATGACAGAAGAGCAGTAGCTCTGCCAGCAAAATCCCCATTCTTCTTTTCACAGCCTGCTTCCCTGCCTGAAGAAGGGAGCAGATTTCTAGGACAGGGTTTTTCAATCCAGGGATCTTAAGACCTAGAATAGTCTCAAGGACCTGCCACTGACTTGAAGCATGAGTAAGAGAGAACATAAGGATGGTATTTTTCCCCTTGAAATAATTCAAAGCTTGGTCAGGCTGTCAGAGGGCTTCTCCCAGTCAAGGTTATTTTAATTCCAGAACAATGAAGAATATTGATTGCTATGAGCTAATATCTGCCTCTAACAAGAGCTGCACTAGGCCGTCTGGGCCATCACAGGGGAAGATGTCCTTGCAAAGGAAGTTTCAAAAATATCCATCAATAAAACATCCTTTGATGTGACACTGAGTAATTTTTACATGCCTCAGTTTCTTTTAAGTAAAGCAAATATCACATGTTTACCTACTATGGAAGGCTGTTGTAAAGCCACACTAACAGTCATAAAGCAATTCAAAAATCTTGAGTGGAAGGTCCTAAAAAATGACAAGTGCTATTATATCATTAATACATTAATAGTGAGATACCTCAGGTAATGTTTAACTGTAGAATGAGACAGTAGTAATAAAAATGACACTTAAACAAGCATTAATCGTTCTTCTAATCAAGGTATTGTTCCTCTAATTAAACAATTATCTTCCAAAAAATTGGAGTGATTAAATAAGAGGCATATTTACAAACACTTTATCTTCAGACAGAGTGTAAAGGTTATCAACATAGGTTTATGTTAATAAATCATGCTTGAGCAAGAATTATATTTTGGATTGGTTTTTGAATGCTAACTGGGAATACAAGACTTCAATGGTATTTCACATGCTGTATTTTTAGACTGTCAAGGCAAAATACTATATATATTAATATCAATATATATAAAAAGAATGGTTTATAGTGGTTGCAAGAGCCCCAACTCATTTTTGTGTATGGTCAGGCCAATCTAATGGTTGTGTTTGCATTGTCGTTAATATTGATTAATAGTTGTGTTGGAATTGTTATCAGAATTCATTTGTGTTCTCATAAATGTACATAAGGAATATGACACAGGCAGACATAGATAGGCAGATGTCTAGAAAGTGAGGAGAGAGCTTTACATACTGATTCTTAAGAAAACCTGTTTTCACAGCGGCTTCAATCGGGAGCAGGGTGCCTGGGATAGTCATACTCAATCTTTTCTGCTGAAGATTCAGACCCTAATTTGTTGGTGCCTTAAGGAGATACCCACCACTCTGCACATGTCATTTATTCTTTCTGTGCATTTTGATGGCACCTCGTTCCTCTGCCACAGACATGATACTCTTTCATCCTCTCTGTCCTGCATTCAGAATACTAAAACTATCCTAGTTTTTCTTGCCTTCTGTGAGCACAAGGCACGTGAGATCAGAGGATGGCACGGGTGGTCTTCCACAACCATTTATAATCTTAGTGCTCCACCAAAGTTCCTCTCCTCTGCATGCCCAGCGGTGTCTCTGGCCCCCCGTGCTACTCCCACTGCTCTCTAATTACAGGGATGAAGGCAGATAGGTGACAGCCATGGTATGGCACGTGCTGGGTTCCTGTTTGCACACCAGGACTCCTTCCTACCATGACTTTCTTCACTCTCCCAAAACACCATGCAGGTCAGTTCTAATGTGTGATAGTTTCACGAGAAGTACTGCTTGCAGCTCCCTGAGACAAGCCCAATTCATCCACTGTGAGTTCCAGCCCACACACCTTACAAGCTCCTGGTCTGCAGGACCATGTGCAAGCTCTGCCATTCAGCAGCTCAGACCCAGCAGGGCTGTCTTGCTTACACAACCCTGCTTAAATCACAAACCCTTCTGGGCTTCTGGGTTAAGAGTCAAAAGACTGAGTTTAAATATTAATGAAATGCTCTGCAGTGCACAAGGCAGTCAAGGCTGAACACAATGTTCTGCAATTGGGTTGCACCAGTTTGGAAAAATCTTAGCTTTCAGTTGCTTCGTGTATACACCATAAAGGTTCACCCTCCTTCATGTAGGCAGTTGGCAAGAGATGACATGATCTGTTGTCCTTAAGAAAGTTTTTTTACCTCACGTGGCTAAATCAAGCCCAGAATTGTCTCTTTTCAGCACAGAATGAGTGTTCAGCTGTTTCTGCTGCCCTGTGGGTGGACAGGAGGAGGGCAAGGGCTGGGAGCAGGGCCGTGGGGACATCTCCCTGCTCCTCCTCCTCCTCAGTGGGGCTGATTTCTGAGCCCCCTCAAGGACCATTGCAGGAGGGTCACCCTTCCACAAGAGCACGTCAGCAGCTCTCTGTGCAAGGGTAAGACCTCAGCTGGGGGTGCAAGAAAAGCAGCCAGACCACCCTCCCTGTCCCTAGCCCCCCGTGCCCTTCTTGCACACGAAGGTGTCACAGGACGCCGCAGGAGTTGATGTTGGGGCTCTGTACTCATGTCCCACACACATGCCAGGCTGCAGGCACAGAAAACCCCTCAGGAGCACAGGGCCCAAGTCCCTTCATAGCTTAATTTTTATTTCTTCGCCTCATATCAGCCTCCCCAGCAAGCTGCCTTTCCCGGTTACTTCTGCTATCTATCTCACCCATCTGCAGCTCAGCATTTCCACCTGTGCTCTCCTAAAAGCGTCCTGACTTTCTCCTTTGCTTCACCCTGATAATTTCCATCAATTTTTGGTATGTCTTACAGCAGAGAATTGTGTTTTAATCAGTCATTGAAAGGACAAACAAAACCCAGTTGTTTGTCACTGGGACTTAGCTTCAGGTGGAAGAAAATTGTCCTAGAAACTTTAGGAACATCTTTAGTGCACGCGAAAGGCAGAAGCATTCTTGTGGAGGTGGATATCCTTTTGGCAAAGCCTCACTTTACACCCAAGAGAGGAGGCAGAAAGCTTTTCGGACTTGCCACCACTGACAGCAGGTGTCTCTGCCTACACCGGGCTGGCCCAGAGCCTGTCAGGACCCAGGCTAGTCTGGGCGATGCAGCCTTTCCAACCCAAACAGCAGCAACTCAGCACTCTTTCGAACACCACGAGTCACATACGACTTATATAATTTATTTATTGTGATCGCTAATTAGGAGCTGGCACCAATGGGAACAACAGCGCTGCACCATACCTTGCATCCCATAGCTCAGGTGACAGTCCCTGCTCACCTTGTCCTGACGGTGAATCCTGATGATCCAAAACAAGTTGCAGTCTGACTACTCAGTGCTGTTTAAATCAGGCTCTGAGTACATAGTTCAGTAAATAAAGGGCTGGATTGGCTAGAAAAACAGGATGATTTAACAAAATGAAGGAATCCACATGTGTTTGTGTTGTTTTTCCATGGGCACATCACAAGACAGAGGATATTTAATTGGGGCTTGTACCGATAGTGACATTAGACCACAACCAACTCACATTTATCAGATGTACTTAGATACACTGTTTTTATTTTAGGCCTATCCTGAGTCATAAATAAAAAAGTCTTTCCAGCACACCTTGGAAAATATTACATCATGCAAATGCTGATGTAAAAAGTAATTAACTTTTGATCATAAAGGCAGCTAATAAAAAGAATACAGATATTTGGATGCATTTTTCACGAAAGCCACTATTATACAAAAAGGAACTACTATATTTATGATTGATCTTAAAAAGTTAGTTATGATTAATGCCTTTTTAAGGGATATGACTGAAGGGGTTAAGGGATATGACACGAGTGAGGAATTTCCTCAGACTCTGTGGCACTTTGTAATATTGTTTCAGGACTGAGCTTTAAGCCCCAGAAATGCATGGGTGTATGGCGTTACAAAGAGCAAGCATTTAATTTACATTGACAAACAGACTGGATTACCCAGACATACTCACTCCAAGCACATCATCTGCGTGACCATTTTTTCATGCAAACATCTTGGGAAATGAGGGAGGAAGGACATTTTGGAGATATGAAGGAGAGTCTGAAAAGGGCTGATTCATTTTCTGACCTACCTTTGGAAGATCACCTCCCCAGACCTCCAGCTGCAGGTTTCTACCTGGCTGACTCCATTTTCCCCATCTCCCTTTGCCCAGCCTGGACAACCACCCGGTTGTGCTTGCGGAGGCTCCTGGGTGCTGTTGGCTCTGTCCCGAGGAGCATTTGCCTCCTCACCCTTCAGGGGAGAGCCCTACTGGAAATCCTGCTCCTATTTTATCCTCCTTCTGTTTGCTCTAAATTCCCTGCTTCATAGACTTAGATGATTGGGTGGTAAATACAGGCATCTCCCCTTTCCCCTGCCATTCACCGATCCCCAAAATGTTTGTTTTTAAGGGACTTGTGTCCAGGATTATGATTGGTTTTCCCAGCCCCACGCTGCCCTTCAGGCAGACCACTTTCTTACTGCCTTATCTTGATGTGCTTTTGCATGAAGGCCAGCATGGGGGGGATTCCCTTTTTAGTTTCACCTGAAAGACATCTTCATTTCACTCCTGCAACTCAGCACTCCAAGACCCATGGGTGACTCAGTGGGAATGATGCCAGCTATTGAGAAAGAAGCTCATTTCCTGGAGCAGCTATCTTTTCCAAGATGGCCTTTATCCTAAACTGATTAGACACAGTATTTTTAGCTTGTTTGATCTGGCACAATTACAACCTGAAGCAGTCTGTCAAGGAGTGAAGGGGAGCACCAGCTCCAGCAGTGGGTGCTGCGGCCAGGGTCTGTTTCCCAGAAGTTGCTGCAAAAGAAGGTGCCACCATCCCTGGACTGGAGGGTTTTCCCATTGCTGTTACTGCCCACTGGTTGCAAAATGGCTTGCACATGTGGCTTTGGGATTTGTGATTTTGCATATTTTTATCCCAGCTGGAGGAAGTACAGCTCTTTTTATCAGTAATGTTGCAGATCAGAACTGCAATACTGGCCACTTACCTTGAGATCCAAAGACAACTGTGGGCCTGATAACAGCCCTGGGTGGCCAAGCTTTCCTTCAGGTTTGGCACAGGGAGCAAATAAGCCTCTTTTTTTTACTGAATAAAACAGTTGAAAAAAGCTGAAAGCATAGGCTGTATGCAAGTCACAGCTAAGCCACATGAACTACAAGGCTTCCTGTTGTCCAAGCAGAGGCCAAAGTATCGGCTACAAGCATCGTGTGAGGGAATAAAAAAACTGGGAGTCAGGGCTCAGCTGACTGAGAGATGCTGTGGATGAGCCCAGGAGTCCCGGAGCTGGAGGGTCTGGGACTGCGAGCACAGAAATATAGACATTGCTACCTGCTCTTTGTTTCACCAAGTGATAAATGAAGATTCATTCAAATGCTCACCATTCTTGTAAACCTCCTCAAATAAGCAGTGATAGTAAGGAGTGCTACAGCTGGGATTACCTCATAGTCCTGAATTACCACTTTCCTACTTCTGCCTTCTCCTCAGCAGACAGTATGTTAGATCAGGCCACCTGCTGATCCACATAAAGATATTTTATCGTTTCCCTGTGTTGGTCTGCAAACAGGCAGACAGGAAGGATGTTCAGGGGTGTGAATGCAACAGAGGGTACTGTGGGGCTTTTTAACAGCATGAGAAAGATCTCATTTGTAGATTGAGAGGGATGAACAAAATGATGTTTAATTTCTGCTTACAACTAACTCAACTCAACTCAGCTCTTGATTGTTACCTTTAATTTGCCCTACTCATATCTGTGATAATAGTTATTTTAAAATATATTTAATATTTTATTTAGTGTTTAATATATTTTAATATTTTTAAAAGTATGTGGTCTCTGTATGATATAGACAAGCAAAGTTTAAAGAAGTGAAAGTTTGCTAGCACTAATCTAAAAAATTAATCTAAACTACTGATTTTCATCATGTGATCTTTGAACCTACTGCTTTACTTCTAAGGGTGTCTGTAACACAAGTAAGAAAAGCAGGCTCTTCTGTGCTAGATGGCAATGTATACTTGGGAGACTTGTATGGAAATGTTTATGAGTCCACAAATTAAAAAAGTTAAGTACTTTAACAATAAATCAAAAAATAAAAAAAACAAAAGCATTTCAGTGACAATTCATTGCAATACAGAAACTGAAAGTTCCTCTCTTAAAAATTAGCAAAATATTCAAGAAAGTGGGGGTCCTTAAATAATCTGAAACTACCCTGACATAAGATCGAAAGACAAAAGACTCCATGTCCCATGACTACCCACTTTGTGCAATTGCAGGGGAAGAGCAGGCTGGTAATAAAGGTGAGTTCAGGTTAAAATTTCCAAATCCAGATGTGATTTCAAATGGTTATAAAGAGCAGAGCTGTACACACCTGAATGGCTCTGGAACAAACACTTGGTGATGGTGTGAGCCATGCAGCCTGCAGCTAGGTGAACTCCTCTGCTAGATGAACACAGCAATGTTGTTCCATGAGCAAAACCTCAGATAATTTCATTTTGCACATACTTGCAAAACAAGCTGAAGCTGATAGGAGCCCAAGAACTGATAAGAGACCTGATGAAATATTGGGAAATACATTTTTCCATGTAACTGTTACCTGAGGGAAACATCAGGCATAATTCACACAGTTTAAGGAATGGCACAGTCTAAAGTATCTGGAGATAATGGAGTATTTTATTGCACTGCTATCTGCAAAGGTACACCACACAGGGAGACCTACAGCACAAACAGAAATGATTACAAGGAGCTGGCTCTGACTTAATGTTTCAATATATTCAAATGTTCCACCAGCTACATAGAAATATCTGCTGTGTATTTATTTATTTAGGTTATTTTTAACAGTACCCTTAAGGGTATTTCAAAATGGATAAGCAACTAAAAGTGTGCTTAGCTGGACTTTAAAGAGGAAATTTGGAACAGCGGCCAGGGCTTGCCTGGGAAATATGGCGCCAGCACGCGTTTGGAGAAGCTGCTTGTTGTATTCTGTCAGGCAGTGTTTTGGCCATTTATAATTACTGTTTGGTTTGAGTTTTACTTGCATGCCAGTTTAATTTCACTTTTATTTAACAGAAATGTTTTTGGGCTTAGTAACTGAAATTCAGGTGACTGCTGCTGCGGTCTTCAAGGATCATTATGTTGACTGACCTCTGGGGAACAGAGCCGAGACCGAAGTCATGGCCTGGGGATGGAGTCATGGACAAATGCTGCAGCAGTGCTGAGGGGTGGGAAAATGGGGCTTTTCTGGCCCAGCAGTGCTGGACATGGACACTAGTGTCAGGCCCCATCCAACACATGCAACAGCTCCCGGGCTGCAGTTGACCAGCCAAAGTCAGTCCAGGCAAAAGAGGAATAAATTATTCCTCCTTCTGTCTTGCTTGCTTGCTCCTGCTTGCCAGGAGTGAAAGACCTCTAAGGAAACCCAGTGGTGACACCACAGATTTCCTTGGGCCCACCACCACATTTCCATAGTATTCACACAACGGACCTGCACAATCTCGTCAGGAAAGGGCTGTGGCACAAAGCCACAGGCTGCCGGCACCATGGCTTCCCAGAGATGGGATATACATAGAGAAGGGATATACATAGCTGCTGTATGCAAGTCTGAGGTGGACAGGACCCCCTACAATGCCTATCCCTTAGCTTGGAGGAACACAGGATGTTTTTACACTCTCATGTGGCTGAAAACCCTTTGCAAGTGGGTGTCCCACAAGCATCTCTTGGAGCAGGTGTCCCTGGAGCCAGCAGGAGGGAGCTCAGGGTGGAGAGGCAAAGCTGAGCCTCCCACTCCAGTATGGCACAAACAACGCTATCTACGCCTCTGCTTTATTTTCAGGTATCTGAACACTTGTTACTCTCTGTGTTAAACACAACTCCATGCGCACGTAGTAGCATCTGTACCAAAGGACAAAGCACAATGGGCTGTGATGCTGCAGATTCCCTGACTCGCCCATCGCTGGCAGGAGAAGCTCCGCAGGGCTCTGTGACCATGCATCCTCCCATCGCTGTGATTCCCAGCCTGGTCAAGTCTCAGATAATGTGTTGCTATATTCAGCCACAGTGTAAAAATACAGTTAAATGCTGAATCAACAAGTCTAATCTAGTTGGTTGCTTCTCAGGTGAGATGTCTCTTAAGAAATTAATTTGTTTTATGAAATCAAGAGACAGACAGCTTCAAATAAAACCAAAGAAACTACTTATGCCTTAAGCAAAATATGAAAGTTCATAAGAGAGAAAATAACGTTAACATTGGATTAAAATATGACACTTTTGTCTTGAAGAACGAAGTGCAATTTTTAATGTTGGCAAAGGAGAATGACAAAACTCTCCCTGCTCTGAAAGGCAACGTGCAGAATTTTGTGTTTGTGCTCTTTATGGTGCATTACCATCACATAAACACCTATCATCCATGCCAAGATTGCTGACTTTCAGGGCACAATAACTCTTAAGTCCATAATAAGAGGGAATTAAAATACATAAGTGTAATAAAAGAAGTGTGAATAAAAAATGAGAGGGGTGTGAATATGACATCAACCCTTTTATTGGAAATTTCCAGCTCTCCTGCATGATACACTGCCATAACATCACTGGGTGCTCCTGCTTATTGTGTGCTCTATACAAAGGACTGATAACCTTCAATGACCCATACCCTAGCAGGGTGTTATCTCTCCCTGAGTCACTAAGCAAAATTCAGACTGTCTTTTTCTGCAAGTCTTGATAAATCTGAGCAATCCAGAAATATTGTTGTTAATAGAACTGACCTTCTCTTCCTGCCCAACCTCACTGCCTTTTCCAATCTTACGTTGACTGCCAGACACTTGCTTCTTAACTAAACTTACTCATCCTCACCCCCATTTTATGCATCACCACTGAATCTGACCCAGTAGCATGGCTGATTTGATTTGTGCCTCAGGGTACTAGAAAGAGAAACTTGCTGTAAAAAACCCAAGGTACTAGAGGGTATAAGAAGCTGGAAGTGAAATGACATGATGCTTCCTTTTGGTGTCAGTGTCCTGAGCCTGTGAGTACAAGTGACACCTCTGCTCTCCATTAAGACCTCTCAGGGCCATCCAGTTTTCCTTTTCTTTCTTGGAGGTCCCCAGCGGGGGCTTCAAATCTTCCTGAGGATGCCATCCACAGGCTGCAGTCCCTGTCCTTCCTCCAAAACGGGAGTAAGGAACTGGCACCCGCCAGCAGTGCATGCCCAGACTGACTACCACACTCACTGCTGAGCAAAATATATTTCTTTCACCCGCTGAGCTGCCCAAGTAGAGCAAAGTGTCATATTTGAAAGGGTTGGAAGAACTTGAGCTTGGGGTGTTTTGCACTAGAAACATCATCATAGATGGTATTGTGAGCAATATTTTGCTTGAAGGTTTCAGGAAGAAGATGGCAGCAGGGTGACCAGCTGGGCAGCAGAAGACAGGACATGGCCAGAAAGCTACACATGAAAACAGAAGCTTTATACAGCACATGGTGAAGGAAAAAGTTGGGAAACACTAGAAATCCACATGGGCTGATGCTGTTATCCACATTCTCAGCCAGCTAATCTCCCAGTATTGATAAAGGTGTTTATTTAACACTAATGAAAGACATGGAACTCTTCACAAGACAAGTAAAATGCATCTCTGGCAGAACTGTTTTCTTCTTTCTCTGTGAAAAATAGCTTCTTTCTGCAGTTGCAAGCCACTCAGATAATTTGTTACTGCTTTATCTCCCTCCAGTCACTTGTTCTTCCCTTCCCATCCTGGCCGGGGTGGGAGGCAGCACATGTGAAGCCCTTCAGAGCTCAGCTCATTAAGTGGCTTTCAAGAGCTGTGGGTGGTTTTCAGCTCACATGAAAGCAAGACGGAGCTGAGGGTACTTGAGATTTGGCAAAGGATCAGGCTGTGGCTGATTTATGGCACTGAACTCTCTGCATTTCTGGGGCTGCCTGAGAGACAGAGCAATGAGAAATTTTCATTTCCTCCTTCTTTGCTCTGCCTTGGTAGAAAAGGCCACACCTTCCCAGTTGGTTATGGAGTTTAGCTGGTGTTTAAGCATCCGGTGTAAAGACATCAAGGGTTAGCACAGCTGAACTTCTGCAGCGTGGGACAGAGCCAACCTGCCCCCTGTATGACCCTAGTGCACGAAACCTCTTCTGCACCATCAGGAGAAAATCCTGTTCTTAACGTTACTGCTGCAAACAGAAAGGCCAAAGTGTTTATTCCCTTCATCACTCCATGTAGCACCTTATTGCTTCAGTGAATTAGTGGAAATAATCCAAAAGTAAAGCACTTGCAGGTGGACGTGATGAAGCCAAAAAGACTCTACTGACTTCATTAGAGCCAAGGGTCCCTCCTGCATTTAAGCCTAGTCCTAAAAAAGCTGTCTAACTGTTTTATGTTGCAGCTTCTCATGATGTATCCAAAATACAAAGAATTAGGAATACATTCAACACTTCAAAGGGGTTTTAAAGCACTTCTATGACCACACCATGCCTGCACTTTGTCGAGGGAGGCCAAAAGCTGTTTAGTTGTTTTATGGTTTGAGCTGTTCTGCATCTTTTTAAATGTTTGTTATTTTAATGGAAAAGTAACTTCTGTGTTAGTTTTACAAACTGTAGCAAATCCCTCAAGCCTAACAGCAGTTCCCAAAAACAGGCGTTTGCTGTCACAGAGAAGGTACTCTTGACAGTTTAGGAAGTGACCTGGGATCTTTACTGATTAGGGGAGCTTATGGTCATGGTTAGAAGTGTAGCTCCAACTTTCAAAAGCACCTGAGGTCCATAAAGACTCTCAGGGAACTCAGAGCCATGGGCTAAAGCACAAGAAAGAAATCCTGATTGAATGGACTAATACAGCTCTCACCTTGCGGGGATGGATATTGGGGTCCTGCTCACTTCATTATTTCTTGGTCTAATCATTGACTGAAATATGGGTGAACCATCTGAGAGCAGAACCTCAGGCTCCTCCTGCCTCTTCTCCTCCTAGGCCCATGCGTGTGACTGTCCCTCCAGAGTACACAGGGTGCCCTCCCTCACGCCGTGCCCTTTACCAGGTGAAGAAAACTCTTTCTTCAGGGGCAGGGTCTGTGATTTCAAATCCCCAAAGGCTAAGGCAAGCTCTGGCTTCCAGCCCAGATTAGTGCCCTAAGGAGCCTGGCACCCCACGGCCTTCCTGATACCATGGTATCAGCAGCTGAAGCGTTTCTAGGTGTTGATGGCAGCGTGACCTAAGGAAAGGGTTGTAAAGATGTTTTTTGTCAGGGAACTTTGATGCTATGGTGTCCTCAGCGCTGAGGGTTTACTGCTTTCCTGAACACAAGCACCTGCAACTGAAGTTGCAGCCTGAGGCATCAAAATACTATTTCAGCTATCTTCTTAGGTGGTTTTAGGTATCTCAGGGAAATGTTTACAAAGGCTCACTTTGGCCGAGAGAGGATGATTTCCCTCGATTCCTCTACAGGCAGTGGAGGGGAGCAGGATCCTGCAGGACAGTCCAACCCTCCTATGCCACGTTGTGCCCCACCACTTGGCTGCACACAGGGTCTGCACCTTTCCCCTGCCTGTCATGGGGTGCCACAGCTGTCAGCTCCACCAGGTCACAGCTGGCCTTTGGAAATCCCTGCAAAGGCCGTTTTTGGCAATGATTTGAGCATTCAGGAATTGCTTCTGGAAAGACAATTTAGGGCCCCTTAAAGGCGCTTCGGAGGAAGGTTTGCAGAGGCACACTTTGCTCAGACCTGGCAGACCCGGTGGCCCCATCTCCCTTACCAATGATTCATGCTCCTTCAGAAATGAAGGGTACCATAGCTGAGCTCTGGTCACCGCTTCCTACCACGCTCCACAGAAACCTGGCAGATGCACAGCACAGGATTGCAACAGACAGTCCTTCTTATTCATCTCTATTTTTCCATATTAGTCTCTGCAGACCAATCAGAAACACTTCACCAAACAAAGTTAAGCAATATTACAGAGAACTTTAAGAAATTACTCTTATCATCCCTCCTGAGGATAGGCTCAATGGTCAAGGCCACCGTGAAATCTTCCTTTTCTTGTAAAAGTTAACTGAAGTTAGTTATTAAAGTGCTGCCAGTATTTAGGGAGGTTCTGAAATGAAGAACAGCACAAGATACCTGCACTGCCTCTGAAAATTTCAAGGATATCTTTTTCCATAAAATCTTGGTCTTGTTGCTTCTAAGAGCTTCCTGGAAGACATATCAGGTACAATTTTGACTTGCCAGTCTGGATATGGGATATGTGAAGTAATGCTTGTAAATGAAATGCTTCTAGTCATGTGTTGTATTTCTCATAAAATGTAAAAGCTTCCCTTTTTGAATTTATATTTTTCAAATGTTTATTTTGCAGAGCAGTAGAGCTTGTGAGTGCATATACACAGATTGAAAAGTGGGATGAAGCTTGGTAATATTTAATTATTCAGTTAAAGTTACCAGATTTTTGTGTACTTAGTCAATATTTAGGATAAAGTAATAAAGGGAAAAAAGTATCCCTTTGTTAATCCCCTCAAGAAAATGATGCACATCAAAATATGCATTGCCAAAGGTTCGCAGATGTGGGGGATTAGCAGTGGAGTTGGAGTATTTATGTGAGAGATGGTAATGCTGTTAATTGCTGGTCATGAGAACAGGATCAGAGGCTATATGGAATAAAACTGAACCAGAATGTTATCTCTTGGGTTTCAGTTCAGACCTGGTCTTGGTCAATAGTGAGTGAAAGTTGTTATCACTCGATAGCTGTGCAGTGTAAGCTTGGTCTGTGCTCCTGTTCTCCGTGTGTGGGTGGACACATTATAGAAGTCATCAGAAGAATTGTGCTAATTGGTTGTGTCCCACAAGGAATCAAAGGACTTAATGATGGGAGCACTCCAGAAAGGCAGCATGGGCTACTGGAGTATGGACCTCTCTTTTAGGGGATTTGTGCAGGATGTTGACCTCCACTATGCTGGTACTCATCACAATATCCCTATTTTTTTAAAAAACACCTAAAATAAGCAATTGTGCTGACAACCAAAAAACCCCTACCTATGCAGAGGGCATCCTATCTTTCTAAACATATATGGGAAGAAAATGAGAGTGAGCAAGAGGAAGGCAATACTGGTTGAAGTCATGGTAAATAACAGCTGCCAACAGAGCCTGTGGAAGGGGGGGACAAGACAAGAAAACTCAACTAGCTGGTGACTAGCACCAGTGGTCATCTAGCTGCAGGAAGGTGCCACACTCTATGGTCTCATCTACCTGCCAGGAAACAGGTTGAAGGTGCTTTACACTGCACTTCAGGTGCTCAGGCTGGCTTGGTTAAACTTAACTTGAGTAATGCCACACGGCACCACAGTATTTAAAGCAGACTTATGTTTACATGGTTCAGCTTGAGGAGACCCTCGGGTCGAGGCTCCAGGTCTTTTTCTGCAGCTCTAAGCCATTGACCCAAAGCTAACCCAGAGGAGAGTCCATAAATTGGGGTTCCTATCAAGAGGGAAAAAACTCACGCAAAATACTTACACCTTCAACAAGACCAGCACTAATAAAGCAAAGGAGATTCAGACAGTTGTAAAGAGGCATATTGTATGTTCCCTGAGATCAGGACATTAAATTTGGCCTGAGGAAAGAACAAAGGCTGGGCAAGGGGCAGGAGTGATGACTAAAGTATTCACAAAAGCTACAGCCGCTGCAGCACTGAGGAAAATCTGAAATGAAAGAGTAACCCACACAGTTTTATTTTTATGACTTATGAACACTTCAAAGGGTACAAACAGTACATCTTGTGCCCTACAATGTAATCAACAGAACTTCAACAGGACTTTCAGCAATATTCCTCTCTGCAATGTGAAGTCTAAGAGACTCATACACAGACAAGGAAACAGAGCAATTCTGAAATCTTTAATAGCTAAAACTTCTTCCTGCAAATCTAAGTACATGGAGATCTATCAGAGAAAGAACTAAATTAACCTTTTTTCATAGAAATTTCATCAGCCTCAGGTTTGGAGCTCAGATCCCACCAGTGGGAGGGATAGTAGTGTACAATTACGGGATTGGAGTATGATTTTAGCTGACTTTGAATCAGGGTGGTGAATGAGCTTAGATTTTGAGTATTAGTCTGTTAGAATAATTACCCACCAGTTTTTGGAAAATATTACAGATCTAATTTTTTTTTATGTTAAAACAGATAGTAATAATGTAGAACTCATTGCCAAAATAGTGAATCTTTTGTGGAAAAATAGTATATCAACAAAACCAGCATGTCTAAGAGGTTCATCTGACATTATCTGGACTTTTACACATCCATAAATTTCCCCAGAATGAACTAGGAGGAACCTAAAAGCTAATAATTTGAAATAGGTCAATAACGGGCCCTAAGCTGTAGCAAAGATTCAGGATAGGATTCACATTTTAATGCCAGTATTGTCATAGACAAAAAGCTTTCAATCTGTTCATAACTGTGCAAACTGCTTTGTGCCACTTTAAAATCTGTCCTGTGATATCTCCAAATATTGAGTACACACAAGTCTGAATTAGAAATGCATGTAGGCTATTTCAGTGAGAGCCAGGTGACAGACCTGGACAAGGAACTAGTGTTGGTCGGGCATCTGTCACGAGACCACCA
The DNA here is from genome assembly GCF_000737465.1 of Haliaeetus leucocephalus. Classification (NCBI taxonomy): domain Eukaryota; kingdom Metazoa; phylum Chordata; class Aves; order Accipitriformes; family Accipitridae; genus Haliaeetus; species Haliaeetus leucocephalus. Next base: position 4,932,021 of record NW_010973187.1, read on the forward strand.
GCAAGCACGTAGACGCTAAGGAGCATTTGACTAAGGGAGAGAAAATGAAGAAAAATGCTCGATTATCAGTATCACAAAAGACTTCTCGCTTCCTACAGTACATCTTCATCTCTGAGTCAAAAGACAATAGAATAGGATAGATTAGTTCCAGTTGGAAGGGCCCTACAATGTTCATCAAGTTCAACTGCAGCTACCAAGAGCAAGTTCCACTGCTCCTGTCTCGGACTAGTATTAAACATTTAATGGTGGCTGCAGCAGAGAGAAATATTTTTAGATATTACATTTATTTAGGTGAATTTAATGTGGGAAGAATGTGAGGCATACAGAGAAACGTAACAGCACGGTAGGCAGCACAGTGATTACATCAATTAATTCCTGCAAAATACCCAGTGGTATTGACTGAAATGAATCTTGAATCTTCTCATGTGTAATGTGGGCTTCAGGGGTCATTTCTGGAGTGACTGAGGACCATTTCTATTCAGCACAGACATGCAAATGTGGGTTGGGACAAGGCAGAAAATAGTATTTAGGCCAGACATTGCAAAAACTGTTTGTGAGCATGAAACAGAGGAGAAGCAGTCCAGACAACCTGTGGAAATAAATCTTACAAATAACTTAACAAGTAGCAGTACCGTGCTTTTTTACTGCTGAGCTTAACCTCCTTGTCATGCAGACCCAAGCTGAAAGATTCAGCCCTGTCTCTGAGTCCAAGAGAGGACGGCTGAGCCCTGCCTTGGGTCTGCCTTTCTCCTCACCTGTCAGTGGGTTTTAGTGAGCTCCCAGCGGTGCCACAAAGAGAAACAGCTTGGGATCCGCTTGTTTGTTCTTCAAAAAATTAGTCTCCCTTGAGGGAGGTAGTTTTTGGTTGTAGATGGCTGACTTGGTGATAAATTAACTCGAAATCCATCTTGTCCACTTTTTGGCTGCATCTTTAGAAATAAATGCTTCATGCGCCAGCAAAACACTGCCTTGCAGTGGGAGGAGGAGGAGGGCAGGAGATCACCTTGGCAAAGTGAGGCAGGTGTCTCAACAATCTTTCTTTTGATCTTCAAAGGTGGTAACGCTCAGTTTGGAGTTCACTCATCTATGCTACGGCTACCCGCCCGACAGTACATAAGGAGCTAACCCTGTTCTTCATTTCAGGTTTTTAAGTGACTAAGGCCAGAGAGAAGCACACACAAGTTGCCGTCCTCGGCTGACATTTCAGGAGAAATGGTTGAACCTGTGGGCAACCACTATATTGTAGCCAGACCTGTGTACTCGGAGAATTTGTTCAATGAAGAGCATGAGAAATTGCACAGATACCATAAAACCTTTTGGGATCATCTGAAACTATATTTCTGGTAAGGAGATTTTTCATTTTTTTAAAAATATGGATCTAAGAAACAGCCCGAACTGCTGCTCTTGGACAGCATGAACTCCATCCTGACAAATTCCACCTCAGATTCCAACAAAGCAAATGAAAACTCATTAACCAAATGCAATGTCAGATTTTTCTAAAGAATTTTAGCTGCTATTACCCTTAAAATTCTTCCTACAGTTGTAGGCCAGACAGCTTCTCTTTTCCTGGGCACTTGGCAGCACAGACTCCAGGAAGACCTTACTGCAGCCTTTCAATACTTAAAGGGGGCTTATAAGAAAGATAGGGACAGATTTTTTTAATAGGGCCTGTAGTGATAGGACAAGGGGCAATGGCTTTAAAGTGAAAGAAGGTAGGTTTAAATTAGATGTAAGGAAGAAGTTCTTCACTGTGAGGGTGGTGAGACACTGGAACAGGTTGCCCAGAGAGGCTGTGGATGCCCCATCCCTGGAAGTGTTCAAGGCCAGGTTGGATGGGGCTTTGAGCAACCTGGTCTAGTGGAAGGTGTCCCTGCCCAGGGCAGGGGGATTGGACTAGCAGATGATCTTTAAAGGCACCTTCCAACCCAAACCATTCCATGATTCTATGATTATTTTGGTTGGAAGGGACCTCTGGAGGCTAGAGGGTCCTCCTTGAAGCACAGCTGGCAGAGCAGGTTGATCAGGGCTGTGTCTGGGTGAGATTTTGACCTCTGGCAGCCTGGACCTGAATCCTTCCCCCTTCGTTTTCCCTCCAAAGACAGGCCGCAACTCAGCCGAGCTGTCCACCGGCAGAGCTCTGTCCTCTTGTGTCTTTACAGCTGCTCCCCACAAAGGGTCAAAAAAATTGCTTTGGGTTTGTTTCCCATCGTCTCGTGGCTGCCAGCGTACCGCTTCAGGGAGTGGATCCTGAGTGACATTGTCTCCGGCATCAACACGGGGCTGGTGGCCGTCCTGCAAGGTACCTCCAGGAGCCGTGTGCTCCGACACAGCCTGCTAGGCCAGGTGCCAAGGCACTGCGGGCTTCAGCCTGCAACACGCATGTCACCTTCCCTGCGCCTCTGTCCTCACAGGTCTCGCCTTTGCATTGCTGGTGAATGTGCCACCCGGCTATGGACTCTATGCGGCATTTTTCCCTGTCCTGGTCTATTTTGTCTTTGGCACATCCAGGCATATCTCAGTGGGTAAGTTCAGGCACACCTTCTGCCCTCCTTACTGGTGAAGAAGTACGTGCTGTCCCTTCGGGTCTCTAACGAACACCTTGTACTGCTCAGGACCCTTCCCCGTCCTGAGCCTGATGGTGGGAGGAGCTGTTGTCAGGCTGGTCCCCGATGACAGCGCTGGAAATGGCACTTCCACAAATATCTCAGCAATAAATGAAGAGAGGGTGATGGTGGCTGCATCTGTAACCTTCCTTTCTGGGGTTTTTCAGGTTGGTAAACATATATGTGTGTGCCTGCACACATCTATATGCACGCACATGAATACAGGGATGGTGGACTGGCCTTCCCCTTTGTTTTCCCCTGGTGTAGTCACCAAAGTAATTCTCTTCCCCTTCCCATGCAACTGACCTTGGCTCACAAATTAGGAGACATTCCCCTCCCTCCAGTGGTCAGCCACTGATTCATGCTGTGAAATCCCTCGCCCAGACCTGAGCCCAGAGCCCACAGCCCACACGGGTGCACCTCATCTACAGCAAAAAACTATCTGCTGGATAGGAAAAAAGTAGTTGTGAGAGTGATGTGAATGATGCAGATGCAGCAAGGGGAATAAAAACTCTATCTCATAATAGTAAAGTATTTGGATTTGTCTTTAAAAAAACCCCAAACAATAATTTCTCCTTCCTTCCTAACAGAGAATTCCTATAGTTCCTTCCTTCCTAACGTATTAGTATGTTTGTGCTTCATGAAACACTGGTACGATGTAAAAATATGGGTACTGAAAACCCTGAGACTAGGGAGGTTTATTTTAGCTATAAAATAAAATGAATAGTTTTTAACTACTCTAGCAATTACTCTTACTAGTCTTATGCCCCTGTTGCTAAGTCTCAACTTTTATTGCAAGTTTGGTGACAGTATTTTCCTTAATCCCTAGATGTATGGGATTAAGTTAAAATCTTTGTTCCCATTAATATGGTTCTCTTTGTCACAGAGATTGCTTAAAAGCACGAATGAATCACACTGATGTATGGTCATTTTGCATTTCAGTTGCTTCTGGGAATTCTTCAGTTTGGATTCATCGTTATTTATCTATCACAATCATTAATCAGCGGTTTCACGACTGCAGCGGCTATCCATGTTGTGGTATCTCAGCTGAAATTCATGCTTCAACTACCTGTCCCTGGATTTAATAAACCATTTGGCATCATCTATGTAAGTGCTAAGTGTTCGCTATTTGATAATCTATTGAAACCTGTGATGTATATCTGACCATATATCACAAGGCAGTAAGAACAGAACTCAGCATAAAAACAGCCAAGCGGGAGGAAACACAAGAGAAAAATATAAGAAATGTGTTATTAGTATATGACCAATCTTTAAATTTATTACCAAACACCAAGTTACACCTTGTTGGGCTAATTAGATAATATTTTCTATTGTGTGTTGGGATATTTTAATTAAACATTCAACTTTGCCTCAAGCATTTAATTATTAATTTTTACTGGACTGATATTATATATATTTAATTTGGATATGACTCCGTGAGGGCTGTTGGATGAGAATGGAAGAAGAAGGACAGGAAGAAGGAGCAGAGAGAGGCACCTGCTCAGTAATTCCCATTGCTCGCATTTCCGATCGCGCACACTCCCATGTTGCTCCGACCCTCCTGAAAAGGGAAGCCAGGGAGAGAGGGCCGAGGGCCAGTGGAAGGGGTCTTTCATGGCTGCTTTCATCATTTGGATGATGCACATGCACATTCATTGGGGCTTGCAACCCATATCATGCCACAGGGAATAAATCCCAACCATCGTAATCCTTAGAGCAATTCCAATGCAGGCCCTTCTGGAAGAGACAGTGTTACTGTGCTAGGGCACTACTATTTCTAAAGCACCGCATGTTTCTTTCCAATTTTGCAGACTCTGGAGAGCGTTTTCACCCAGATCACAGAAACAAACATTGCTGACCTTGTCACATCCATTGTTGTCTTGCTTATCGTGTTCGTGGTGAAAGAAATGAACGATCGATACAAAGCAAAGTTACCAACTCCCATCCCGATTGAACTCCTTGTGGTAACAGTTACTTTTCTTTGATTTTGCAATTGCTCCATCACTGTAGTGACACAGGAAGCAGTTTTAACTATTTCTTCTCCTGTTCTGCATTAAAGGATGGTTTATCATTTTACCTATAAGGAAAAATTGACAGTGTTCATGAGCTATTGTGAGATGTTTTACCTCTACTAGATGTTTTACCTCTACTTAGCTGTTCTTAGCTGAATATATCTGTAGTGAGTAAGGTGTTATAAACGATGAATTTTTTCCTGGGACAAAATTGGCTCTGACACCAGCCAGCTGCAGTCCCACAGCTGGGGCACCTCTGCACCACACCTGCAAGGAGCCACTGAAGTCCCGGTCATCCATGGCCAAGCACGAAACAGTTTTGCCATCCAGCAGCAGAGGGTTTTCCCCACCCTGAGTAGCAGTGGGGTGGAGGAAGCCTCACACTGGCAGCAAGCTCCTGGAGGATGTTGCTATAGATGAAAGTAGTGCTTGTTTTCCCCCAGAGTTATTACAGCATCTTGCTAGAAAACACGTGGTTTACTGGGTGGGATGTTCTCTGTTGTTAGTGAGATAGTCTCATACATACTCTGTGTGATCTATGAATGTAAACCCATACCCGTAAGGTGGTTCAGGAATAACATCTGAACAGCAAAGGGATGTGCAGACTTGGGGCATAATTCTGCTACTAGTGATGAAACTGGAGGGCATGTGGGAGAGGGAAGGTAATGGGTTTTAATAGTTTCTTCACACTCTTGCTTGAATGTGCCTAATGGAGGTGGGGTTTATTATCTTTCAGACAGTCTTAGCAGCATTGATTTCCTATTTCGTTAACTTTGAAGAAAAATTTAATGTAGCTGTTGTCGGAAAACTAGAGGAAGGGTAAGTGATTTACTTAAAATTCACCAGTGGAGCAAAATGTTCTCTCTACCTTTTCAGTGTTAAATCAGTTCAGCTATGTTTCTTATTAAAATAATCTGCTTCATCTTCTTTCAGTAGGTAAATAAACATTTTGCTCTCAACAATATCAGGACACACTTTTAATAGGTAAAAGTTACTCACTAAAGCACATCTCCTACTCCTCAAAGAGTACACTCTGACTTGAAATAATTGCATGCTTCATTTTCCAAGACAGTTGTTGAGCAGGAGGTTGGTGTTTGTCCCTTACTGAGCTACTCACTCCTGAACCCCTCCATTTCTCTCAAAGTACACACATGGTTCAGCAGCCACCACCAGCCCTGGGAAGCCACGAGGACACTGCACAGCTCTCCTACCTGGTCCCATGACCCTCCGCCAGCATCTCTGCAGGCACTATTATCCTTCGGAGGCCTCAACATCTGCTCATATCCATATAGAGAGTATATATCCACATATAGTGTATATATCCATATATAAAGTACATCCAGCTATGCCAGATTTTGGCATAAAGAATTAATAGGCACACATTAAGTTAAAAAGAGGGAGGAAGACATTTACTAGGACAGCAGACTGCAGCCATTTACTCACTGGGGCACGCTCGATTGCCTCTTGTAGCCCCAGGGGCGCTAGTGAATGAAGTTTGCAGAGGAACGGCTATTTCTGCTCAAGAGTCTCCACTCTTCAGACTTCAGTTCACTGGAAAAAAAAAAGAAAGGAAGGGAAAAAAAAAAAAAGAAAAGCCCAGAGAGGAATTCTCCCCAGGATCTGCAAAAGACCCTGATCAAAGAAGCAGGAAATGGTAAAGCTAAAGCATCTAGGAGATAGATATCCTGAAAGACTAGTCAACATTACCTGACTTAGTAAATATTTGTTTAGCTGTCTAAAGTGCTTCAATTAATCACACTGGGATTTTTTTTGTTGTTGTTGTAATTAAGTGAAATCCTTCTGTGCACAAATTGCCTGTGCAAGGGCCTCAGTGCCATGTCAGATCTTACATCCAAGCGTAACTAGAAGGCAGAACTGTGCATGCACCTCAGACAAAAAACGCTGTGGCTGGTCCTGGCCAAGTAAATGAGAACCTGCTGAAACACAAGCTGAGCAGATAAACAGAGTCCCTGTCTTGATTAAAGATTCCCCAAACTTTTATAGGGTTCAGACCTGGAATTCTGTGTTGCATCTCTTCAAAGTGCTTGGTATGAGCTGGACCACTGCTTGCTTGCTTGCTTGCTTGACAACTTGTCTCCTTAGGCATATCCTTAATGAGTTGAGTTTTCTGTCTTTCAGATTTCAAGCACCTGTTGCACCTGATGTAGGTGTCCTCCAAAAGTGTATCGGCGACAGCATTTCCATTGCAATCGTTGGGTTTGCAGTAGCCTTCTCTGTGGCTAAAGTGTATTCTATCAAACATGACTACCCAGTAGATGGCAACCAGGTAGGCATGTAACACAGAAATCAATACAGTGTATTTGTCAGTGGGAAATAAGTCATTTTAGGAATGCTTTGCCTTGTAAATAACTGTCATGAACCACCTTTTAAGAACAATCTCTTTTGTTTTTATTTCAGGAACTAATTGCTTTTGGGCTGAGTAATATAGTTGGTGGATCATTCAAAGGATTTGCCTCCAGCACTGCTCTGTCAAGATCCGGTGTGCAGGAGAGCACAGGAGGCAAAACACAGGTATAGAAGACAACAGACCATGATGGCATTTACTGCAAGAAAGCTCTCTTTTTTCCTAGCTGACCATAATGCCTGCAGGCACTTATTCATGGTGGAATTTTTCTCTGACGCAGATTGCTGGTATTATCTCAGCTGTCATCGTCTTGATTGTGATCTTGGCCATTGGGTTTCTCCTGGCACCATTACAGAAGGTATTCACTGGTTTCACCTAGCACTTATTCCTGCTTGTCAAAGACAGGGCTTGTCTAGGAGCCACTGGGACTGTTTGTAGGCTTCAGTGAGAGCCAACAGGGTTTTGCAAAGCTTGGTTCTTCTTCCCAGATCATCACAGACAGGACCACTACCTCTGGTCCCTCAAAGTGAATGCAAGTGCCCAAACACCAAACACCACAGCACCAGCTTTTAGGTGCCAAAAATAAGTGGGATTTGCAGCCTCAAGTCAGACGCCTGTGCTGCACCATGGCTAGGGAGGTTCCAGCAGCAGCAAAACACTGAGAGGAGCTCCCTGGCCTTTCAGCTGTGCTTTGGCCCTATTTTTATTATCTTTTAAGTCTTAATGTTCAATATTTGCTTTGCTTGCTTTAAAAATCAGCATGTATTTTGGTCTTTTTAACAGTCAGTCCTTGCATCTTTGGCTCTTGGCAACTTGAAAGGAATGCTCATGCAGTTCAAGGAAGTAGGCATCCTGTGGAGAAAGGACAAGTATGACTGTGTAAGTTGAGTCCCACAAGCATTCAGGAGTGAAGCACTCTGGAAAAGTCATCTATTATGCAAATTGGCTTACAGGTTATCTTTTTTCCTAACCTGCCTTACTTCACTGAATGGAAAGTACAACAGTGGCATGCTTTTTTTACTTGTATACCCTTTGCTCCTGTTTTCCATTTTGTCCCACCTATTTTGAGCCGATTCTCTCTCCTAAATTCATTTTCATCTATTTCATCAAAATTATACAGTTAATTATATAAGGTCAAATACAGAAGGCAGTTACAGAAAATGTCTAAATACCTACTGCATTGGTTATGCATTCAGGGACACTTTCTCACACTCACACAGCATGTTAGATGAAAGTTACACAGCAAAAAACAAGTGACGACCACGGCTTGAAGGGTTTACTCCAAATGGTAAAGCTTGTGGCTGGAGGGCAGGACTGGTTACCTCTAACATCCAGAAAATTTAGGCTCTTACCTTTCTCATTGGCCAGTTCCTTGTGTTCCCAAATGGTTCCAGGCCTCAGGTTTCCCAGCTACCAAACAGTTATTTACCACATGAAAATGCTTTGAGATCTGTGGCTAAAAAATATTCAGTATTATCTAGTTATTAATGCTTATCAGTCACTTACATTCACAGCACCTACATTTGCACATTTACAACTCTCAGCTTTACCAGGATCCCGATTTACTTGTAACCTTGCCTTTCTGCTGGATTTTTATTGAGCATTTAGTGAATCACCTGCAGAAGATCCACACCTATATTATTTTAAGCCTTTATTGTATAGAAATTGTCATCCCTAGAAACGGTCCCTGGTGCTAGTTGGTGAGTCTGGCCCTGTTTTACAAAAAAAAAAAAAAAGCCCTAGGAAATATGAAACCGCTCACCAAAGGCAGACAGACAGCCTGGACCAGATCTGAGATCTGTTGCTGCTCCCACCCTGGGCTCACAACCCAGGTCCTTAACATGCTCGTAACCACTGCCATCCACTTGCTTGTTACAGATTATATGGGTGGTGACTTTCTTAGCTGCCATTTTTCTTGGCCTGGATATTGGTCTAGCAACTGCTGTGGCATTCCAGCTGCTGACCGTGGTGATCCGCTCCCAGATGTAAGTACTTGTTGGATGCGATGATAAGATATCTCAGGGCCTCCTGTTATAAATTAACTCCCCCCCTGGTACAGACAAGGCCAACAACCCTATGCCTTGGTCTGTCCAGCAACCGTGTATGGAAAAATAATTTACGGGGGGAAACCCTTGGATGTGGGGTCCCACTTCAGTCTACCAGCACAGCTGAGGTTGCCTTCTCTGATCCTTCCCTTCCGCCAGGTTTCAGTATGGGGTACAAATAACTGTGTGTGTGTGTTTGTTCACAGTCCAAGCTGCACTGTTTTGGCTAATGTTGGGAGAAGTAACATCTACAGGAACAGGAAGGATTACACTGATGTAAGAAAACTCATGTTTCTTTTATTATCTGCTGCATTTGTGTTTCTACAGCAGACGTTACTAACACTTTTGCTTCATTGTACAGATCTATGAGCCAGAGGGAGTGAAGATTTTCAGATGCTCGTCTCCTATCTTCTTCGCTAATATTGAATTCTTCAGAGAGAAACTCATCACTGCTGTAAGTGTCTGGGGCTGTCGTTCTGAACATATGCATTGCATGACACATTAAGGTGAATACAATTTCCCAATAATTACTATATATGCAGTCAGCCCACAGTTCAAAGATTAATTTTTCATTAATTATTCAAATATTGTTGCCACTACTATAATCCCACATGTACGTACACACCTCTGAGAAAGAGAACAGCCTGACTCATGCTGAACTTACACGATAACAATGTATATACACATTTTAAGTCCTTTAGAAGAAAGCTCACACCACTCTCTTTACAAATACGGGTACTTCTGACGCCTCTCTCCTCCACCCGCTAGATAGATGAAGCAGAAGACTTGCAGGAATTTAGTATTTTCGTAACCCTTATTAGCCTAATTTATCTGCCATCTAATTTTGTTAAAACCAGCTAAGAGATTCAAGAGACATACGCAGCCAACGTGATCAACTTTGGTTTTCTTCTTCAAGGAAACAAAACAATGTGTATACAACCCACACTGCAGTCAAGTGGCACAGAGCAGGTACAACCTGTGAGCTCTCTAATCTCAGTCACCTGGGTGGCTGTCTCATAATGAGGATGAATAGGACACACTCTGGGCTAGCCAGCACTGTACCAGCTTGCTGGAGTTACTGGCCTGTGCTACAGCATTGTCACTGCTATAATGCTGTCCATGCTGGTGTCCTAAGGCTAGTAGAGATGGGCCTGCCTGGTTTGTAGTCGTACCCGTAGACATCTTTCCAACCAAGAAAAAGAGCCCTTGCTTGAACTGATAGGCAACATCAAGTCCAAACTATGCTCATCATGACTGTAAAGAAAACCTGCATGAGATACTGTGTCCTTCCCCTGGTGTCACTGGTTGTTTTTTTTTTAATTATTCAAAGTGCTGTTTCTGCAGGTTGGCTTCAACCCACTGAGAGTCCTGAGGAAACGCAATAAAGCTCTGAGGAAGATCAGAAAGATGCTGAAGAAAGGAGAGCTGCAAGTGACACCCGTATGTAAGGCAACTCCATCTGGGAGGGATTAAGCAACCAGCTCCCTGGCTTGACATGGCAAAGAAGTGCCTCACAGTCTCCTGTCCTAATTAGATATACTATTCCCCAAGTTGCAACTTCATGACATAAACACATTTCAAAAATAAGATTTTAAATGGCTCTCACAATTAGAGACCTACAGCTTTACCATGGGCAGAGCTTGTATGTGTCCACTGAAGCTTTGTTTGGCATCAAATGGCAGTATCAGATCCCACAGAGGCAATGTTCATGCTGCATTAATGGTAGGATAAAGCTGGTTTCCTTCCAGCCCAAATCCTGCATGCTTTTTCTTGACTTGTTCCAAAATCACTGAATCAAAGCGCAACTGACAATTGACTTCAGGGAAAAATAAAAAGCCATCGTTAACTGATTGTGATGATTAAATGATTGTTGAGAGGAAAGCCAACATTTCCAGACTCCTCCAGACAAGGAAGAGACAGAGGTTTTTCTAGTGTAAAGTGCAGGTGGGTCCTGCTCCAGCTTACAGGTACATCAGCTTTGCATTGCCACCATTCTTGCCCTTGTGTAAGATGCACTACTACCCTGGCTGGGTCTTAAAAAGAAGTATTAATTATGTATATATTATATATATATGTAATATATTACTTTTCTCTATCAACACAGAAAGGCTTGATTTGCATGACTAACTATACACATGAGTCAGATGAAGAATTAGACAACAACAGGATAGAGGAGCTGGACCAGCCCACCAACATGACAGACTTGCCCATTCAGATCAACTGGGGCGCTGACCTCCCCCCCGGCATCATTGTGCCCCAGGTCAACATCCACAGCATCGTTCTGGATTTCTCATCAGTGTCCTTCCTTGATTTTTCTGCCATGAGAGTCCTCCAAAAGGTAAAAGATAAACAGTGACTATATGAAAGAAAAACATATGCATGCAGTTACACTTGAGGGATATGCTTGAGGGAAGGGATGGCACCTTGACAGGCTTGAGGAGTGGGACAATGTGAACCTCAGGAAGTTCAACAAGGCCCAGTGCAAGGTCCTGCACCTGCACCAGGCCAATCCCCAGTATCAATACAGGCTGGGGTATGAATTGAGAGCAGCCTTGAAGAGATGGACTTTGGGGTACTGGTGGACAAAAAATTGGACATGAGCCGTCAATGTGTGCTTGCAGCCCAGAGAGCCAATCGTACCCTGGGCTGCATCAAAAGAACCACGGCAAGAAGGTCGAGGGAGGTGATTCTGCCCCTCTACTCCACTCTCATGAAACCCCACCTGGAGTACTGCGTTCAGCTCTAGGGCCCCAGCACAAGAAAGACATGGACCTTTTAAAGCTGGTCCAGAGGAGGGCCATGAAAATGATCAGAGGGCTGGAACACCTCTCCTATCACAAAAGGCTTGAGAGATTTGAGGTTGTTCTACCTGGAGAAGAGAAGGCTCTGAGGAGACCTTATTGCAGCCTTTCCATACTCAAAGGCAGCTTATAAGAAAGATGGAGCGAGGATTTTTACCAAGGCCTGTAGTGAAAGGACAAGGCAATGGGTTTAAACTGAAAGAGGGTAGATTTAGATTAGATGTAAGGAAGAAATTCTTTACAATGAGGGTGGTGAGACACTGGAACAGGTTGCACAGAGTTGTTCCACATCCCCGAAAGTGTTCAAGGCTAGGCTGGATGGGGCTTTGAGCAACCTGGTCTAGTGGAAGGTGTCCCTGCCCACGGCAGGGGGGTTGGAACTAGATGATCTTTAAAGGTCCTTTCCAACCCAAACCATTCTGTGATTCTAGCCTGCTTCTTAAATGCATTCATATATGGACTGGAAAGTCAGTGGCAACCTTTGAGTTTATGTGAATTTTAATGTACATTTTCCATAGAAACTGTTTAGGAAATGGATTAAATAATCCATCTAAATTTTCTTGGAATTAGAGTGTTGGCTGTGGCACCCTTTCTTCACCCAGTAAGATTTTGGAAAGCTTTACAGAAATGTACATATGAAATACGGCTTTAAACACTGGGCTGGGAGTCAGAGCATTGGAGTTTCATTTCTGCTCCTGCTCTCACCTCCCCGGATGACGTTGAACAAAGCAATAAGAACAATATTTTCAAACAGCCATAGCTAAAGTTAACTATCTAGAGCCACATAGGGTTTGTAAATGTATTTTCATAGGAACTAAACACCTGCCATGTCAGTGGGACCTGTAGTTCCGCTCAAATTCCCAGTTATAAAAAGCTCCCCAGAAGCTTTTGGGGCCTTAGTTTCACCATGTGTCAAGTAGGTATAATAAAACCATACAGTTTGTGAAAGAATATCTTTTTCACCATGGGCTAAATTTATTTAATACTGCCCATTTTCAAAAGGATCGTTCATCCCTGTCTGCAGCCATGTGAGAGACCATCCTGCCTCTAGGTGCAGCAGAGTTTGAGTTTAGAGCTGCTTACTGTCATAGAGCTGAAATATATTAAAGTGGTTTGTGTATTTGCTGTGGCTAATCACCATAATGGCTGTCATCAGCAAAAATAGCAGTATCTAAATGGTGCATCTTTCCGGCTTAACAGACTTTGAAAGAATTTGTCCGGATCAACATCGACATTTACATCGCAGGGGCACATGGTGAGTACTTCCCTTTCCGTCAGCATCACCATGGATGCCTTGTCCCACTGCCTTCCCCGTCCACCACTGAGCATAGCTGGGGAGGATCACCCCAGTTTTACCTTCCAGGCTTGGATAGCAAACAGATTGATCTGAGCAGAGGTGTCATCCCTCCCATGTTGTCCCCACCGGGCTGGGACCATGCATGACAACTTGTTTTACCTATGGCCGCTGCTGTGCTGTACAGCTCTGGGCTACGAGACCTGCTAACGGGCAGCCTGGCTTAGGCATGAATTAAGAAACGGGGCTCAAATTACATTCTGCCTGCTATTGAGCAGGACAGTACTGATGGGCTTTTATATCCCACCCTCTCCACATCAGTAAAGAGGAACCCATCTGCTCTAATAAATAAAACAGTGCAGTATATCAGAAATTCCTGTGCTTGCTCCATGGACATGCTTAGGATACACTATGTCTTAATTTTCAAAGCCTGCAGGTCACTTTGTGCTTTGATTTTGTTCCCCCACAGAGGGCTTCCTGGACAAACTGGAGAGATGTGCATTTTTTGATGAGGAGATTAAGCCATCCATGTTTTTCCTTACCATTCATGATGCGGTTTTACACATTTTGCTGAAGAAGGACATAGCCAGCTCCCCCAAATTAAAACTTGCTGAGGTAACACTACAGTTTTTATCGTTTGCTACTTTAGTGCCTTTACACTACTCACAAGCACCCAGCAGTGCCCTGCATAGCTAGCTGTGTGCCCTACACTGTCTCTATATCTAGAAAGTTGACGATTAAAACTCAGCTAGTCTTCAATAGGTTTGGAGAGTTGAGTGGTCCCTGGCCCAGGTGCCTGGCAAACCACCAGTGAAAGGAGTGAGTAATTCCCACTGGAGACTGGCCTGGCCATGGACTTCACTCGAAGTCACCTCCTTGGGAAGAGTGTGATAAGGGGATGAAATCCCAGCACCTCCAAGTACCGGCCCATCCATCGTCAGTCCTCTGTCATCACCCATCTGGCACGGGATTGCTGCATATGCTGCAGCGGCTCTTGCAAGGCAGACTTGATGCTGCTTAAATGCAGGCTTCCCAGGCCTGCCTATCTTCAAAAGGCATGCTGAAGTAATGCAGATAAATTAGTACAGACAAATTTGGTGTTGGCCTATCTGGGAGTGTTCCTAAATCAAGAGCAAGAAAGGACCCGCCTATGTTAAATCCATTTAAAAGTACCAAACCCAGAATGATACTCACTGGGAAACTGTAGAATCCCACTTAGCTGAACTGGCCCAGCTCTTCCACATTGACCTGGAGACCTGGCAGGGGGCATAAAGGGCTGACAAGCGAGAGCTTCCTTCCTTCCAGGTCAACTTCCCAAGCACATTCCAGAGATTTAAAAGCAAGACCTTCTTCAGTTTGAAAAAGGAAAAAAAAGAGAAAAAGCAGCAATCTGTTTCCTAACCCACCACTTCTTCTGTTCATTGCAGGAGAAGGGTAGCAGCAACAACTGTATCATCACCCTCAGCAATGGACTGCGCAGCCGGGAAAGCACGGTAAGGCTCCTGTCTCCAGTAGTGGCACTCCAACCGTAGGGAATGCAGCCCCAAAAGCCTCTCACGGGAACTGCTAGGTCAGATAACAAAAGCGTCTTCATCCCCTGAGCTCTTGTGTCAGCCAAGGGCAGAAAGCATCCAGAGAGCTTATTGATGGGATTGGACTTAAGGTAAAGCCTTACAGGAGTAAGAGGCGTGGGGCTCTGCTCACATGCCTTGCCTTGCACACTGAGAGCCTGCAGGGGGAAGGTAGGTGAAGACCATCTCACCAGGCTCTCACCTGGTCTCCTCGCCTGTCCACCACGGTTCCCCCATGAGGAGCTCACCAGTAGCACATCCACGTGGTGGAGATGTCAGCATCAGTCCCATGTATCTAAATGTCACAGGCAGAAGGGGAGTCTGGAGCCAGGGATGGAAAGGGACACACACAGCCTTTCATCATGAAGAGAAGGGCAGTATCCAGCACACAGCAACCCCATAAGGAAAAAAATGTCAGACCACAGTCTTCCCACACAAATGCTTTAGAGGAGCAAATTCTTACATGTCACTCACCAGAGGGCAACTATCCTGGCTGTTCCTTACAGAGGGTGACATTTATTTCCTTTTATTTCCTACAGATTCCAACAGAAACAAAATTTTAGTTTTAATTTTCCAAATATAATATTCTCCAGCAACACAACATAACTTACAGAAGTTGAATGCAGACGCAGCGATGAGCATGAAGACAGAAGGATACATCCATATACCTTAAGAAGAATTTACTACAGATGGTTATGTTCCAGGTTTTGGAATGGCCTTGTTAGTCTTTATGTGTCTTTGTACATACGGGAATGTATTTATGTACATACATGGAGGCAAAAATCACACAATTTTCATATTTCATACCTTGCTGACAGCCTACCCACAGTTGAAGAAGCATGTAATGTCAACCCTATTTGCAAATACTTGTACATATATCTATATTATTCTGACAGTTTGTAGACAAGCTGTACAGTTACTAGAGAATATATAAATATTTCAAATTTTCTAATTTATAACAGACTAATAGTTGGGAATGATATTTTATCTTCAGTTTGTATATAACTTGTATAAAGTTTTCCTTATGGTTTGTAAGATTCCTAGTAGACTTAGTTATTAAACTTGTTTTTGGCTCACTACCATGAGCATAGTGTACATAGTGACTGATGTATCTACTGTAAAACATAAAGATCGTCCAGGGAAGACACAGCATTTTCAGATCCAAATATGATTCATTGATTTGGATTGGGCTGATATATTAAATCATCCTACTTATTTTTTAATGTCGACACCAGCAGCATCGTATTTCTGATGCATTATGCGACTTCCTGCTCCAGGTACTAGGTTATTTCTGCATTTAACTCTGTTGCTGTAATACTAACGTTGCTCTGGGCAGTCTACCCTCGTGCAGATTGCAGCACATATGCCTTGCTCTATTGTGGGATAGTGTGGTGATGCAGATTTACTGGCTTATTCTCGAGACAGGCACCTCTGGAAACCTAGATACTGCTCTTCCACTGAGCACTGTTGCTGCTCAGTTAGAGCAATACCATGTACCACTTTCTAATATTTTACTCACGAATAAGCTAAAAGGCAAATTTCACACCTGCTTTCCTTTTCGAGAGCTGACAGATAATAGTGTCAATTCATCACATATCCTGAGCCTACCTCTCCTCAGCACAGTGCAGATGCTCGGTAACTAAAAGGCATTTTACAGCCAGCGAGAGGGATAGAAAATACACAAGCCATGGAGCCTGGGCTGCTCAAGCCTACTCTCAAGCCTGGTTTTCACTTTGCAGTGCAGAAGAGATTGCCTGTGTGAAAGAGACAAAAAATTCAAAATTATTTAGTTATTCAAGGTCTTGGGCCCAATGGAGAGAGCATTATAAGACACAAACCCGTTTTGTTTTTTTGTTTTGGTTTGGGTTTTTTTGTTTGTTTGTTTTTTCAATTTCAAACTAGGTTTCTATTAAGGAAAAAATATCTCTAAGCACTTCTTTACTGGAAAGAAATGTCACTCACAATTCTCTATTCCTCATCCCTATGTTGAATGTAGACAGCTTTCTTTTCTCACTCTTCTTAAGAAAACACCTGCTCCCTTTTGCTTCCTAAGAAAATACCTGAAAGCTTCCCTGATCCAGAAATGGCAAAGAACAAGTGCAGGAACTCTCATTAGTACTTATGTGATTTTATTAAGTGTAGGAAATAATTCACCATAAATTATCTTGGAGCTGTGTTCAAGCATTAGTTTTCACAAATAAAACTGAAGAAAACTTGTCAACTGACATGTATTTACATCTATTTAAAATTACTTATTTTGGGGTTTTTTAAGCAGTTAAGCTGAAGTTCTTTTGTGAAACATTACTCCATGAAAGTGGAAACATTCCTGCCCGCTTGCATACATTGACTCTTTCCATTAACAGAAGCGTATTACAATCAGTCCTACTAGCACTCCAGAATGACTTATATTCTATTATCAGAACGAAAGATAAAAGTTTCAAGATGACTGAGCTAACTTGCAAGTTTCCTGCTGCTATTCCACCCACACTTTTCCGGACATATGTCGGATTTTTTAATCTTTTAATCTCTTGTAGTCATGAACCGAGTCAGAACTGAAAACAATTTAAAAAAAAAAAAAACCACAACAAATTAAAGCCCCATATTTAGAGAACAAGGAGATACAACTCACAGTAGGAAAAGTTTCTAAAGTCGCTCTGTCTTATGACTAAGTCAAGACTAAAAGGAGCTTTAAACTTCATTATTGTCACTCACAATGCCCAAATGCAGCTAGTCCAGTTTACAAACTGGTCAGTATAAATCAATCATCAGTGTGAATGTAACATACCTTAACACAGTGAAGAACCTCACAGTTGTGAGGGCACCATTACTACATAAAGATGATTTAACAATTGCTAAGAATTGTTTTTAACACCATGAAATAAAAAGCAGGGGAAATACAACTTGTATAATACTGACATTTCCTTTAGAAATGTAGTCAGGATGAAAATGAATATAAACCTTGCACATTTCTCTGCTGCATTGGACCCTGTAATGCCATATACATATATGAACAGGAAAAGTTCAAACTTATTTCCCAAACATTCAGTATTATGTTGCAACTGCAATCCACTGTGCTTCTCCAGTTTCCCAGGCTTGACAGTACATTCTGATGTGAACCTGTGCATGCTTTTGTCAGCAACACAGCAATGCACGCAGAGAGAAATGCAACAAAATCAGACACAAATTTTACAGAGCAGAAAACATTTTAAGAACAGAGGTGCATTCAGACTCAATCCACAGAGAAAGCGTATCCACAAATGTGCTTTTGAGAACACTTGACTTAATACAGAAGACAACTTTTCTCCCTTGCTATGTGTGCAAACTCTAACATGGAATGAATACGAGTTACTTACACTTTAGGTTTTAAAAAACAGAATTTGATACATCTAGATAACCAATCTTTATGTTAATAGTATTTAAAAAAACCCACCAAACAAAAGTACATGTTCACGCAATTCGCCTGCTTGTTGTAAAAGTATGCATGGTTGCAGGCAATCCTTTAAGCAGTTACAGATAGAATTGAAGGTAAGAGCGTGAGGAGACAAGCATCTAAACCACGGATGTTTTCAGGCCATCTGCTGGTATCTTTTCATTCATTCCATGGTGGGCATAAACCATCATCACACTCCTTTTCCTTCCCTTATGTGACATTATTAGAGGAACCTACAATGCCTGACAAATTTAAATGTCATCACAGTTCTCTTCCAAACTTGAGATGTGCTTGGCAGTGCCTTGGGAGGGAGATCACTGCCACAGACAGGGATATTTATTCAAAAGAAACATAATTAATTCAATTCAAATATTTGTCTTTACAGGAAGATGTAAGTATGAATGCAAAGAATTCACAAATACATCTCACCATTTCTAAGACACTCAATTATACAATTAAATACAATACATGAATTTCTGAACTTCACACTGAAACAATCATGTATTTTGCAAATATACCTCAACCAATCAACCGAGGAAAAAAACCCCAAACAACCCAAAACACAGCAAAACCCCGTAAACAAATTAAAAAGACAGTTAACATAGGGTTTCAACCAACAGAGACATTTTTTAACCTTGTAAATATGAAAGCATCAACAGTACCCTTAGTTACGTAGGTATGCTTAAGGCTTAATAAATAAAAAAAAAAATGGATTTATGTCTTCCTGTGCAAGCAGGACACAGAAATTTGACCCAAGTCCAAGTCCTGCCTATGTAAGATGACTTTTCAGTAACTCCTCTATCACAAAGACTTTTGATCCATGGTCACTAAACAATTCAAGGGATCCCACTGATTTTTGTGGGACATACGTCATTGTCTGTATGACATACCTCATCTTTCCCTCAACCATAAAGAGAAAAAAATTCGCACACATTTCTCCTTTAGTGCTTTTTGATAGAGCAAAATCTGCTGTTTTCCCTTAATCAATTCAACTGCCTCAGCATTTTCAGAGCAGCACTTTATCACTAACTTCAAGAACAGCTTTGCACCCAGAATTAGGAAGTTTGAACCCTTCATCTGCTTCACAACACACTGGATAATACATAACAAAAGTACACAACCGGACTTATTTCTAAAAACTAGCATGTTAGAAAGAGCTGCCTTATTTCCTCATCACCTGCAATCGACAGGTAACAGCTGATTTCAGAATGTCTTATTTTCCAAAAATGAGTGCACTGGTGAGGTCGACACATCTCCCTGCACAACAGCCGGTCACAGGGTGTCCTTGTAAACCCGCACCTGTTACCTTCGCAGCCTAAACAAAATGAAGCTGGTACCTAGAACCATCAGTAAGTCTGTTTAAAACAGGTACGTCCCACATAAGCTTGACTTTGCAGAGTCAAAGAGTATTAATCAGACATGCAGCTTTCCTCCCAGATGGAGTTTTATGCTGTAATATAAACATGCCTAAGCTTACCCCCTACCAAGTAATTTAACAGTGACAAAAGAGGATCCTTGAAAGTTCCCCACGTGCTTAAGTTACTGAAACAAAATAATGCTAGCAGGGTCATTTTCGCCTTCACACACACACAAATTTTCAGCCAACCTCGCACCATAGCACACTATCACTATTAGCCTCTTTTTCTTCTCCAGTGTGTTTTACTTAAAATGACTTATTTTTCAGAGAAACCAAAACAAAGAACTCTGTCTTAGAAAGAAGCGTATTACAGCTAAGCAGACTTCTAATTAGCTGACACTCACTGGCCATTTGTATACCCCAGAATTTACTTGTAGATCTCAGAATTTATTTGCGCATCTCTAAAGAAGTATTTATTTGAAAGGCAATCTGAAAGATTTGCCTGTGGCCACAAGGAAATCAATGGCAGTCAAAGACAGAGAGTAAACCTAAAGACCCCTCGCTCTGGTAATTAAAAATATGCTGTTTATACGTAAAACTGCAAAATTTGGAACATTGCACTGACAAAGCTCTTCCATAAGTTTAACACTTACGAGGCAGGACAAAAGGTTTACAAAAGAAATACTACCACTGAGGCTTTAAGATGGTTCAGACTATTCAAGAACAGTAGGAAATTACAAACCTTAGCAAAAACCCAAAGGATTTCTTCATCTAAAAGCGCCACTGCTAGAAAAGTGGCATTTTGAAAAAAACAAAGGTTCAGCACTAACATTGATTAGAAATGCAAAGATAAGCACTCCAAACAACAGACAGTACTTATTATTCTCTGGTTCTGCTACCAGCTGCACTAAAAAAGAACATTCTCATTTTATGTGTACTATATTTCTGTTCAAAAGTATACTTATAAAACATAAATTTGGGACCAAAACAGACCTGAGGGCCTGCTTGTATTACTACTTTTTGAAAAAAAGTAAAACAGAAGATCTATTGTCTTTTCAATTAAATCTGTATCACAAAATTGAAACAGATAAAGAACGTATAGCTTTTTATTTCTTTATATCTACATATGGGATTTCAGACCACGTCTTTCGGGTTATCTAAATGGGATGTTTTCCTACTGTACATATTTATATAAAGTGACAGAGGCAAACACCACTTCCCTACCTAAAATAACCTGCTTCTCACAGACATGGCAAGCCAATTCGCAGACACTTCGGCACAAACATACTCATAGGTAAACACAATAGTTTGAGTTCAACTCCAGTGAGTAGTGTACCTGTGAACAGAACCTTCTGAATCAAAACTAGCTTTAAAACAAACAAACAAAAAAACCCCAAGCCCAACCCCAAGAACCCAAACAAGAACAAACAAAAAAAAACTCCACCAAATCCCAACCAACATATTATTACATGGTTTCATGTCACACCCAAAGCTGTTATTTCTGATAACTTTACCTTGCTGCATAAAGAAGAAAAAAGCTGAAATGCAGTATTCTGCATGTTCTAATGCCATGAATTCATCATAGCCTGAATTCATTATAAGTAATGGTAACTGTTAGTAAGAGAAATATTAGAAGTTCCCTCAGTTTCCCCCATTTGGAAAGTATTAGTGCCAAAATGGTGTCCCGAAACTACGTCAGTGTTGACTTCAGATCAAAACTCACCACTTTTACAACCATATTTCAATTTAATTATTGTACACAGGTTAACAAAAATGTATCACAAGTGAAACTAAACACTGGATTTAACAAAAACAATATTCAGAATGGTACAACACGTGTTCATTTTCTCCAGGAAATAATATTACAAGTGTTCATCTTAGGACAATTTAGCCACACTAGAGATAGAAGTTCTGTTAAAATGCAACTGTGGTCTACTAAGCCACTTATTTTAGCACTACGGAATATTTGACATCAGAGTCCTACGGCCAAGGCTTAAAAATCATTTAAGATTCAAATCCCCAAAGTCTTACAGTCAAAATGACAGTATTTAAAAAAAAAACCAACCAAAAAACCAAACCACAACAAAATAACCCCAAAACTATTAATTAAAAGGCTGTTGTATATAGTTTTATCCTCTTCATAGCACTCTCTATTCATATATCTGCTCGTATCACTGGTAGTAGGGTCTGTATCTGGCTTGATCAGGGTGGTGTGGTCCAGGAAGAGGGGCCTGAGCAGGAGGCCCTTGCATCCTTGGAGGTGGAGGCGGCCCCCTTGGAGCTGGCCATATCCCTGGACTCATTCCCCCAGGCTGTGTGAAAGGGGGACTAAGAGTTCCTTGATCTTCACTGAACTGTGGCAAAGAGTTAGGATTATAGTGATGGGGAGGGGGTGCATTTACATTCACAGGGGGGCCTCCGTGCTGAGGAGGGGGAGGTCCTGGAGGAGGATGATTCATATACGGTGGCATCTGGGCAATTATATGTCCAGGTGGCGGGGTTATTGGAGGAGGAGCAGAGGTCATTGGTGGTGGAGGAGCTTGGCTATATACCATGTGAGGAGTACCTGCTGCCTGGGGAGGATGCTGCAGCGGATGGCTTATTGGTGGAGGTGGTGGGGGGGGTGGTGCATAATGTTGCTGTGGAGGCATAATATGATGAGGGTGCGATACCACTGGCTGACCCTGGTATTCAGGATGATGATGAGCAGGTGCAGGGGCTGGTGGAGGTGGTTCTCGAGCACCTGAATTCGAATCATCCTGAATAGGGACTGTTATTAAGTTGCTGTGTTTTCTCGTTGAAATGCGGAAGGTGTCCTGACTGACTGGGCGAGGTGGCGGTGGAGCCATTGACATCTCTGCAGGAGGCGCACGAATGTCTTCGTGAGGCTGGTTATAATGCTCATGTGGCACATGCTGCAAAGGAGGTGGTGGCATCATGATGTGCTGCTTTGGCGGGATGTGGCTCATATGATGTTTCTCAGGTGGCATTATGAAACGCTCAGGAATTTCAGCAGGTGGTGGGGCAATAGGAGGATGTACAGGTTCAATTGGAGGACGAGTAACAGGCTTTCCTGCTCTCATATGACGGTGGTTGATGTGCGCTTGCAAGTCCCTCTGTGACAGGTAAGTTCTCTTGCACCCTTGAACAATGCTACACATGAAGAGAGACCCTCGCACACACTGCTCAATTCGCTGCACAGGTTCATTACAGCTAAATCAGAAAAGAATATTGGTTTATTGTCACCACAGAGCTCCATCTGCAATTTTTTTTTTTGTTAAAAGTTAACCAGTTTACCATATTACCCAAATTAGAACTGACAATTTTTTCCCCACTGTAGCAGTGAAAGAAACATTTCATTGACTTTGAAGTTTATCTAGTTTTTCAGTCTCCAAACATAACTATGAAAGAACATAAAAATTTCACAAGGTGGAAATTTATAAATAGCATCACTCACTCTCACAAATTCCTTCTGTGCATTGACTTACCGAGAGTCACTCTTACTAAGTAAATCAAACTGCCATCTATTCTTTTTCATATTAGAGCAATAACAGGTTACCCACGCAAATACTTAAACAGCAAAGTAAACACTGATCTCTTACAATCCCAAAATATGGGATATGAAACTATAATCAAGTGGTGTAGTAGAGAGTCCTCTCCTGCCTTTGCTAAACATACATAAATCAGAACCATGTTAATAGAGTATCTGAAATAAGATATTAAAGGAAATGTAGGAAAGTAACTTAAATAACAAATCTTGAGATAACTTACCCTGGACACATCTTGTCTCCCTTTTTCTCATGTAGTATAGCACAGTCATAGCAGAAAACATGCTTGCAAGGGATCTAGAGAGAAAAAATGGCTCTGGTCAGACATCGTACATAAGTATCTATGTCATTTTGCAGAATACAGTTCCCCCCTCCAGCACACAATTTCTAATAATAAAAGTAACTAAGTTACCTATGAGGTGAACAGGCATAGTGGTAGTTAGCTGTTTACAGCATCTTTGCATAGAAACTTTCTAAAACAGTTTGTGTTGAGTTTGGGTTTTTTAGGGTAGGTTTGTTTGGGGTTTTATTAAGTGTTGGCAAAAACATATAGGCAAAAGTTTAAGTCTTGCAATAATACCAACACTGGACATTCACAGAAGCTGCATATGCAATCTAATTACCCTTGTCTTGCTGGCAAGGAAGGGAAGTTTTAAAAGCTTTAACTGCCATTAAGTCAGATCCTGAAGCCTGTTACATCACACTTAGAAATCTAAATTAATCTCAGAGATTTTGCTACACTACTTTTAAAGGGACATAAAAGTGAACAGTGTTTTCTAACTTCATTGCAAGTCTTCAACTGAGATAAAGAGCATATTTTTAATGGTAAGTGGTGTAAGGTGAAAACCCACTGAACTTGAAGAGTTTTTTTTGTTGGTGAGCACGTTCACATTTTTTGTTTAACATTTTCAGGCTTACTTTATTAAATCAGGGGGGAAACTGAAATCAGTTAGACAGATGGAACAAAAACACTTCAGCAAGGAAAGCCCCTGGTTCCATCCTGATATTCTTCTGCTGTTTATTCAGAGGCCTGCTGAAATCGGTAACCTCTAGAGGCCTCAGAGACATAGTAAAACCTAATTTTACTCTAAAGGGAAGCTATGGCTGCATCTTCCACTGATAATTTCACTCACCATGCGTCCATACATTTTGATGGGCAATCCACACTTATCACAGAAATGGACCGGTGTATCATCCTTTTCCCCCAGCAAGTTTATCTGATAGGATAGAGAAGGGAGTGGGAGAACAAAACCCAACATCACTAAAGCTTCTCATTTCAATTATCACCAAAACACCCATTATTTCTGAATTAGCTGAGAAGGAAGCAAGAACACCACAAATGTGAGAAAGCGGAGGATGTATTTTCAGCCAGTCAAAAATAATGGAAGCACTTTTATTTAAGAAAGTATCTACCAGGACTACCTACAGTTTGGTATGATTCACAGACACACGATTCACGACTTCCCATCCATGACTACCTTATAGTCCCAAAAGATGGGTCCAGGGAATCTCCTTTGGTTGCCAAACATTTCACCTCCTTTGCATTCGTATCGCTCCTCTTTGTTATAATCGAATTCTTCTGTGGAAAAAAGAAAGAGAAGAAAGACACAGGCCAACCACAACACTTTCCTAATTGACACCGGCTGCTATTAAGCACATGTGTCATTCTATACTGAAATCATCGAGAAATGCCACAGCACTTCCCATCTGCTGGGCCCATTCTACAGAAACGTACAGTCAAAATAGTAAGACAATCTGTTTTGGGAATATGCACTATTTAATCCTTATAGTGCAGCACTATCCAGAAATTTGAAACTTGTTTTGCACTTGGACAGATAAGCCTCCAAGACTGAATAAAGTCTTGACCAATGCTGCAGAATAATACCCTTCTCTACTACAGGGGTAGTACTTATATTAATTTACCTTCATCACCAGCTTGTGTCTTTGAAGGCATCCTGTTCATATTTCTTGGAGTTCGAGGTGCAGGTTTGGTTTTATTTGTCTGTTTTGAGATAAGCTTTATAGGGATTCTTCTACGAACATCAAGACCACCCAATGATCCTGAACTATTTGTTCCTTGCAAATCATTGTCTGTGGGGAAAAAAAAAAAGTTTCAATTATTTTTCGGTTACCTAATAGTTTCTGAAGAGGCTAAGCATTAACAGAAGAGTTTTAAGGAAAAAGAATTTTTAAAGCTTGTTTACGGCTCATACAACATATCAAAATTTAATCACTAGAAAATAAGTATCTTCACATACAATTTCTTCAAGTCACAAAACTGTATTGGGAATGACCGTGATTTTAGGAAATCTGGTTCTACAATTAAAGCTGTTTTTAAAAATAAGTTAGCCACTCTGTCATTTCTCCACAACAGGAAAAAAAAAAACATTAATTGTATCACTCCTCTCACAGTGTGAATAGTACTGAAGAGTCAATTGTTTGTACAACCTGGACAACATAGGATTTCTTATGAGAAAAGGTAATTTTTACAATTTATGTACACTGTTTACTGAAGTTGGAAGGAAACTAGTTTCTATATTAATTCAGCATCTTGACATATCACTTAGAAGTTTCGCATAAAGTATCACAAAAATATCAGCACTTGAGGAACATGTAGTAGTATCCTTGCTAAACCAAAAATTATTGTTCCCCACTACATACAGAATTCCCTTTAACCAGATTTAAATCTGAGTACCAGGGCAAAGGAAGCAAGAAATAGCCTGACACATGCACCAGTAGACAGAGGCTCAAAGAGATAATCTAGAGGGGGTACTGCAAGAAGCAACACCAATGAAGGTGGTACAACTCCCTCAACTTGCAGCGAGTCTACCTTAGACCACTGCACAGCATCTCATTCATACAAAAATAAAGTTATGTCCTTCACGAGTCTACCCAGCTCACTCTGACTTTAATTCAAAATGCCATTTTGACAGGCATTTCAAAGCAGCACACACTCAGCCTCAAAGGGGCGTGCCAGGCTTGCCGTTCCACTTGATAGGGCACTGCAGCCTGGAATGATTGCTGAGGCCCCAAAGGATTACAGCATGGTAGCATGTGGACACTGAAATTAGGGCCCTATTAGTGCAACTCTGCATAATGCCTCACAAACTACTGTCCCTCAAAGCCTATAACCACCCCACACAACACAACAAGTAGGAGGAAAAACAAGAAGAAAAAAAAAAAAGGAAAAAAGGGATTGCTCTAAGTTATTCAGCAGCTACCACCAAAACTAGGAACTGCAAAAGTTTGAAATCGGGATTATGCCCTGACAGTCACTTTACCTCAAAATCAAGAGCCCTCAATTTCCTCTGATAGATCAAATTCCTCTTAGCACGGTGGTTGACACATTTCACTCTAAAAGGCAGTATGTAAAAAGGCAAAACCAATAACGCCTGTTTTTACTTTTGTTCATTTTTTGCTTTTGTTTAGGCTGTCCTGTTGGCTAAACAGATGACCCAGCAAACACAACCACGACATCCCCAAGGCTGCTGGGCTCGAACATCAGAGATAATAATGCTAAAGCTGTCTATTTTCCACTTGTTGGGAAATCCTGTTTTTTACCAGAATACACAAAACCACAACACCATAAACCAGAAAAAGTCTCTGCAGGACGTCAATCCACTTGCAAACAGGAATAACTAAAATTTAAACAAACTCTTGTGTATTATTTATTCCATTGAGCTGGCAATAGGAAACAATTAAGTTCTGACGTTTTTCTTCCATGTACGTTTGCAAGCTAGGAATATTTACATGAGTTAGGTGCTCAACTGATCCAAACTAGCAAGTTTATTAGTCATTCAAGTTTCATGGAAGGATAATACATTCCAGTCTGTGAGAGCATAACTAGCAGGATTAAGTCCAGAAAAAAAACCGAAAACCATACCAAAATTATTAAGACTACTCAGAGAAGCTCTAATTAGAGGTGACACATCCTCCTGAACCATCACCTTCCTCAAGTTTACTTAAGTTTTATTTTTGCATTTCAAGTTTTTTAAAATCCATAAATACAGCCGAAATACCGTATCTCACACATACAAATTTATAATGCAACCTTTGCAAAGGGGGAGAAACCCCCCCCCAAAGCCCTAGCAAAACCCCCGCGTCCACTCATCCATTCCTCAGACGACGCCAGCACGCCAACCAGCAAAGCATCAAAGCTACAAAACCACATTTAAGCACACGAGAAAGTTTCCTCTCCCGAGCGCGACTACGGGACCAGAAAACGCACTATCGGCGCCCATCTCGGCAAACGCAGCGGGCAAACGAGCGCCTCGCCGCCGCCGCCTCCCCCCAAGCGCTACAGGCTGCATCCACCTGCAGCAGGCCGACGGGCTCCGCACACACCGGTCTGTTTACCGCAGGCCGCCCCGGGGGGACCCGCATCCAGCCGCTCGGGGCGGAGCTCGGAGGCGCTCTGGCGGGGAGAGCTTCGGGCCCGCGGCAGGGAGGAATAGTTGGGAAATGGGAGGTAGGAGCCTCCCGCGGCTTGTGGCAGGAGGGTGGAAGTGGCGACGAGAGGGGGTTTTCCGCTCAGGAGCCGCGGCAGCCCTGCCTGCGGGCGTGCTGGGAGGGTGGCTTGTGAGGTGCGGGCTTCCGAGAAGTTGGGCGAATCCGGATCCACGTTGGGCTCCCTCGGCCGCTGACGGTCAGCCTTCCGTTTCACCGTGGAAACGGCTGGTTCCTGGCAGTCGGGGCTGTGGCGGTGCCCATGACTTGATGGAACAGTGAGCCTCCGGTGCTCCTCCCTAAGGCTTCACAGCAGTAGAGCTCACTGCCTCAAGAGACTACTTTGTGTCGTTTCCATGAACTCAGCATTTTGTAAATCCTATGTAATGCAGTGGGATGCTGTCTTTATAGAGCGCTTCTACAGCACTGAAGAAAGAAAAGAAATAAAAATACGATTAAATCGTAGGTTATAGGGTAGAAAGCGGCCTCGAGCAGCCCCTCCACAATCCTCAGCTCAGGTAGGGGCAGCTCTATGCCACACGCTTCAGGTTAGGGACTGTCTCGCTAAAAGCCTCCAGGATTGGGATCTTGGGTCCCTACAACGTCTCTCATTATCTTTACTGCCTTAACGTTTAAAAGCTGCCGTTTAAGCCTAGTGTTTCTTGCCTTATCCCCGAAAGGCAGACAGAACAGGTTTTCCCTTTTGTCTTTGTTGTTCCTCAGAAGGCAGACCCATGGGACACATGATGCTGATGCCTGCATAATATGCTTTATTTCCCCATAATAAGAATTCACAAAGAGAAGAGTTTAAAAAAAAGCAAACATGGATGCCATGGAGCATGTTCTTGGTATGCACAACTTTATTTTCTAGTTAATAGATACAATTACTTTTAAAATGGAGCTTTTTAAAAGGGTAAAAAACTTAAAATACATCTCCAAATTGAATACCTGACATGCAAAGACAGAACAGTAATATTCAAAATGCATACAAAAATACAATTTCTTCATTCTACTGGAAAAAGATAAGCACATCTAGTTGCATTACTTACAGATGCTTGAATTAGTACAAAATTGTATAGAATTTTAGCTTCATTGCAAAATCCATTATTTTGGTATCCTTCATTTTGATGGATACATAGGGAGTAAATTAAGAAGCACATACCGCCTTACCCACTGAGAAAGGTATTTAAATGCCTTCTGCGTGTTACCTCTTGCCATTGTGTGTAACTCTAGGCTTTGTGTGAAATGCTGTTTTTCAGGAAAAACTGAATATTTTGTGCCAGTTAAATTAAGAACAAATACAACCATGCCTTGAAGAAATATGCAGGCCAAGAATAAGTGCACTGCGTCGTATTTTATCACAATTAATTCCAGCTGAAATGTCATATTTAGAAAGGAAACTGGAAGACTGTTGACTGTTTTTCTAAATACCTGTATGGACAAGAGCTGGAGAAGGTTCAAAAAATAACTAAGCCCACATTTCTTTTGAGTGAGAATCTATATTCAAACTTCACAGTGCAGATGTTGTCTTGAGGAAAAAAAAAATTGCATTGCTATCATTTTTTATACCATCTTTTCTGCGGTATGAGTTTATGCATAAAAATTAGCTGAAAGCTCACTTACCAGTCCCACGTAGAATATTTTACTTTTACTTTTTACATAAAATGTACATTCACTTTAGAAAAGCAGTAGAGCTTCTGAGAAATGTTACTGGCCTTGTGCGCTGGCAACAGTGCCTTTCATTCGGGTTGATATAAGTTGGGGCCATGGCTTGATAGGAAAGTTTTGACAGTAATGTGGGCAGAAGTGCCAACCTCCTGCATTAGGCTGGTGAATGGAAGGGGAGAGAATGAGGACGGGTAGTGATAAAAGCGTGACTTGTCAAATCACAGCCTGAGCCTAAGCATTAGTGTAAATAGAAATTAATACTTAGGTGTGAGGAGGTGCAGATCAGTCTGATTTGCCGCTTAAACACACACGTAATTCTCAGCTTGTGGAGATGCCAATCTGACATACAAATGGCATATGTCTTTGTAAATACAGACCTGCTTTTTTGCTGGCTTGGACTGGAACATCAATATCATCTAGGTTCAAGCCTGTATTGCATTTGAAATGGGAAACTTCACTGACTGTCATGAGGACTGAAGTTTTTGCCTTAATTAAAGATGTCGGTCTGGTGCTGTTACCTATTGTGTAAGATACTGTCCAACTGACTGAAGGTTACAGGATTTTTTTCACTGATTTTGATGGAGTTCACTCAGGTCCCTAGGATGGAATAATTTATTTAGTGCTTAACTTTTCACCTGAGATTTTTCTGCTAACATTACTTGCAGTAAAAATCTCTGTGCAGTGTGATATAGGAAAATTTCTCTGATGTAATCAAATAAGGAGACTTAAATACATGAACATACTGAAGCTAATTAGCCCACATTGTGAAACTTAAAGGGACTTTATGCTTGGACATTTGTTACACTTTTGTTATTAACTGTTCCCTCACCATGCAGGGGTTTTTTCCATTTAAAAAGTTAATGTAGTGCTAAAAAATTTAAGGTAGCAGTCTGTTTTCCATCAAAACACATTTCTTCTTCATGAAAAGTAAGAACATTGATTTCCTGTATATCTATTTTATATAGTCCTAAAGTAAAGATTAAAGTTTTGCAAGTCAAATCCTTTATCTTTTGTAAATTATTGCACTTGTGCGTTATGGGCTGTCAAATGTAAAAGAACAGCAGAAGTTTGATGTAGAATATTAAAAGAAGAGTTATGCTATGTAAAAATATAACTATTCATTAAGCTAAATAAACTCCTATCTTCCATTTAAAAAAAAACAAACCTCTATACCAGGTCACATTCTTACTTGCACTCAGTAGCAGCCTGTTCTACAGATTCCATTAAGTACTTGGGGACTAAGGTTTTCATGAATCTAATTTATGTCATGTTCTGCCTGTTGATGAAAGATATGTAACCTAGTCAAAATAATCTTCTGTGTATACTTCATTTTAGGGACGATCACTAATAGTAGTGTATGATTTGCCACAATGGGATTAATACAGAACTGATGAACCCATACCCAAGGGTCTTTTCTATTGAAACTTGTCCTATTTAAAGTTTTATAGTAGTTCAGTGCCATTTGCTGTTCATGTGACTGTTTCACCTGTCACCCATTTCAGTTATCTAACAACCTGGAGCAATTTAAGGAATTGCTTGGAAAAAATGATCACAATACATTTTTCAAGATAAGTCAGCACGTATGCTCACCCTAATGGTCTAGAATTGCAAAGCCTTGGCTGGCTAGAACTCCTGCACTCTCGCTAGGCATTGTACAAATACAGAACTAACGGCTTGCCATCCAAACATTTTGGTCTCTTTGACTTTTCTGGGCAGACCACAAAGCAGCTTCTCATCCTGTACGCACTGATAAAACAGTGTAATGCACCTTCTGCCTGACTAGTCCCAAAACTGAGCACATCTTTTGTAACAGTCTTCTGATTTTTTTAATCAATGTATCATGCCGGAAAGTGCTCGCTGAATCAAGGTCCAGAGTATTTCCAGGATAACGTTAGCTAAAATTTGGAGGTTTCTAGAGATCTGTATCATTCAGACAAATAATCAGGGTTTTCTTCAAGTGCAAAGATTAGTTTCATTGCAGAAAATGCTTATATAGTACCGGTGCATAAATATTGCTGTGAGTTCACAGGTAAGACAGTACCAGCAGTCCATCTTCATGAAGCAAGTCTGCGCATAGCCTAGTGAAATGGTTTTAAAAAGGTGGAGAGAAACAGGCCATGGTTAGTTCTGAGTACACACCGCTTGGAAAAATAAAATGTTTGTGTATGTGTTAACTAAAAACTACCAAGTTCAACCTGGTATCAGTGAAAGTACAGAGAAAGTAACTGTTCTGAGGTAGCGTCCCTCTGACTTGTGTCTGCATCGGACAATTCAGTTGGGAAGCTGCAGGTCTGAAGGTTACTAGCTCTCACCTTCAAAATATGCCAATAAGGGTGGAGGACAGAAACCTCTCAGAACACTCTTTGACCTTGGATTGGTAGTTCTGTGTCTGGCTTCTTTTCTTATTTAATGACAATCATACAAATATTTAAGCAATCCTGTGAATAGAAATCAGAATTCAAGTCTTTTTGGCCTGCCATTTCCAAATGCTTCTGTTACAGTCATGGTGTCTTTCTAGTTTTTTCAATCCTTCATCTCCTTCTGTGCTGTGACTTAACAGAGGATTAGGAATTGCTTCTCCCCATATCAGTGATAAAGAGTAATGTTTGGGTCTCTTGCAATATTCATACCAACCAAAAAAAGGAGGGGGTGAATCAGGAGTACCAAGTATCACAATCTACTTACCAAGCCCTGATGAAGTTTGAGAGGCTTTTGCTTAGGGTCTCAGTTTCTCCTCTCACCAATCTGCCTTCCAAGCTGACCTTACCTTTTCCTACAGGACTTCATGCTATGGTAGAAACTACAATGCAGAGTGATGCTGAGAACCTCCACCCAGCCACAACCTCCCCTTATCAACTTCCCTCCAGGGACCTCTACATCCCACATGTGCAGCAACCTTGCTGCAGGATTTTGCTAGAGCATGACAGAGAGGAGGGTCACAGCATTCCTGTGGCTGAAGCAGAGAGACCAAGCACAGGCCACTGCCCCATTTTAGACAGGGAATTAAGAACAGAGTTCTGACTAGTACCACAGTAGGAGGGACACATAATAATCATGCCTTTACCTACATGGAGTGTTGTAATACTTCCAAGGTATTGATGCATCACTAGTTTAATTCATCTCAGGCAATAAAAGGGCATTTAGCCAAATCTTCTATTTTCTGAATAAGTGACCTGCGTGCTGCACTGTTTTTTCAGCAGTAAGTGCTACTTTCTTTTCTGGCAGTATTTTCTAAATACAAAATATCATGGTATTGCTTTAATGGACTTGTGTTGTTGCGTGTTAGTTATGTTCAGTACACTGCTTTGCTGCAGCTTCCTGTAAAATGTTTACATTGTGCAAAAAGATGCCTGCTGTGTTAAAAGGAGGAATGAAGGGCGAAAGTTGACGGTAATTTTGGACTTGGGTGCTTCAAGCCCTACCACGTCTTCTTTTAGGCACCTGACTTTTGCCTGTGTAAGGCAAAAGTAGTCCTAAAGTGACAGAGGTCAGGAGACGCTTGTGCACATACAATCTACTACATCTCAAAAAGACCTTGCCTTCTTCCACTAAGCACTGACATCCAGGTGCCCAAGAAGGGTATTTATTTATGGAGAAGGAAACTGTTGAGGGCTCAGATCAGCCACCATACTCTCACAGCATGACTCAATGCTACAGGCAAAGGAATAAAGCCAGCAGTGTTCCATAAGTAATAGACACAATCAGTTCCAAAGTGCGTACCTCTTCCTGAACATCAAGTTCATCATCAGGACGGCTTGTTTCTGTGAATTCTATGGGTTCTTTAGACTCCTGCATGAGTGAAATCTTGGTAGAAAGAAATTAAGAAATGTGATGAGTTACACGTTGTCTGTATCATTGAAATTGATTTATTATTCTGAATTACCTTAATATAACTTCCACAACTCACAGGAATCTGTTGTTCACTGTTCCTTGACAAAGCTGTTGCTTTAGTTCAGCTGAGAGAAACTTACATGTTGGAAAGCTTTTGGTCCTGCCTCTCTTTGTATGACTAGTTATGGCTTTGTAAAAACAATAAAAGCAGATTCGATTTCTAAACTGCTGTACGGCTTTGTCAAAATGTTAATCTCTACTATAAGACAGGACAAAACTTCTAGATCCTGGGTAGTAAGCAAAAATTATAAAAAAAAAAAGGGGCTCCATCCTAGTTATTTAACAGCAATATTAATTACTCTTTATTTATAATACTATAATAGCAATTGCTAGGGAAGGAGTTGTGGTGAAAATATAAGGCCATTTTTCTAATGTGGGTCCACATCTTTAAACACTACAGAGTATTCTGGTTATCTCAAAAAACGCAGAATACAACTAGGAAATGCACAGAGAAGGGCAGTAGGAATGAACACTAGCATGGAACAGCTTCCACGCGCACTCACACCAAGTAGAATGGGACTCTTCAGCTTTCATCAGAGGTATATGAAATTATTAACAGTGTTGGGAAAGGGAGCAAGGAATGATTATTCATTGCAGCTAAAATCCAGAAATCCAACAGGATTAAATATTTGTCATATAACACATTTAAAATTACAGAACCCATGGCCACAAGATAGTGTCAAGCTAAAAAGTGTGAAGGGGTTCCAAAAGGAGTATGACAGCTGCATCAAAGAGAACTCCTTCTGCGACAATTAAATATAATGGTCCACATGCAACCTCCAGCTAAGGAAGTTCTTAAGCTGCCAGTGGTCAGAAACTAGAAAATGTGTCTTAGGATGAAGTGTTCTCCATATATCCTGTTTCTCGTGTTCTTTTCACTAACAAGACTCTGGGGTCGACAGACCCTTCCTTTGATCTAGCAAGATATTTAGGTACTACAGAAGCTGTCCAATTTACTAGACTCTCCCTTAATTTGTACTACAGCTCTATGTCTAGTTTTCAAACGTGCCATGCTGTAATGGAAATTGCAAGAATGAACGCTAGATGGTAGAAGGAAGGGAAATGTACTACTGGATATCCTTACCTTCTCGAAGATGGGATCCTGGTTGTCACTGTATGTCATTTGATTCCTTATGTAGAGCACAGCATCATGGACAGTCAAGAAGAATATGTCTTTTCTGACTATATCATCAAAGAAGGCACTCCGTTCCAGTTGAGATATAAGGTTGTCTGAATAAAAGAAAGTCGTAACAGGTTAATACAATTTGAAGTAATTTAAGAAATAAGTGTCAAAATACATGGTTACAACTATCAGAAATCAAACGTACAGCCAAATCAAGTCAATCAACCATAGCTTTGTCTTGACTTTTACTTTCCATATTTCCTTTAAACCCCACTCCTTGTGTCCCACTGCAGCCCACCATGTTTATCAGTGTGATAATTTACATTTTTATTAGAACAAATGCTCCCACAGACACATCTAGAGATCCCTTCTCATCCCTTCTCATATTCATTTTACTCTTTGCATGAGTGGTAGTAGAAATATTTGGATGTTTACCTTGATATGAAGCAAAGTATACTCTCACATCAATTCTCTCAAACTCTCTAATTATCTAAAAAAATAAAAGTTTGTAACAAGGACATAAATAAATAAAGCCTGTAAGGAGAAAATACATATATTTCTATATGTGTAATGTATAGGCACACACACACAATTAATTTGTTTCTGAGTGTTTTCATTCCAAATTGTATATTTTGTTTATTCATCATAAATAAGGAACTGCTATACTCTGCTATACGTAAAGATCCAGTAGTTAAGTACCTGGCTGCCGAAGTGGCCTATCTTCAGCTATGTAAGTGGAACTATCAATTTTACGCATATATAGATTGCTGCCTATTAAGGTTCTCATTCTGATCTCATAATATGAATAATCATGTATTTTCAAGTGAGAACCACGTGGGCCTGAGCAAACTTTATTCCTCCCCATGTACGTGTGATATGATACAATCTTTCACTGGCACATGCAAATTTTTTTACACAGACTTTTTCCCTCATGCAGTGCACCAGAAGGACCTGTTCTTGGATGAAAAAGCTGCATATGGGAAGAATCATGTCTGTGGACCCCCTAGCTCTTTTGTGTCAGAAGCTGGAACTGAACTGAAACTAGGCAGAAGGCTGAAGCAAGGCACACAGCATTCTTGTACTTCAGTTAGTTAAAAGGTGGGAGACTGGATTCTACCCCTGGCTCCCTGGTGGCAGGCAAGTCTCTTAGTATTTTCAAAGGTGATTGCTAATTCCATCCCGTTCTGTTCATTGATAAACTAGAGTCTGGGTAATCTAAGATGTGGTTTATAGAGAGGCTAAGCAGTACCAACTGCAAAATGAACTTAGTGAAAGCAGCAATCTGAACATACAAAGTATCATAAAAGACTAAAGACTGCACAATCTGGTCCTCCACACTTGTAACAGGGCACCAAAAAATAATGGAAATACTTGGCCTTTATCTCTTCACCTCATTTCCCTCTCCCTAAACTAGGAATATTATCTTAGCACATAGTGTGATGTTTGAAGATGAATTAATGAATGTTGATGAAGCGCAGTGATATTAGCCACAGAAAACCCTATAAAGAAATTAATCATTCTTCCTTCTGTCATAATTTAAATAATATGGAATGAATAAATAAATTTTGTTGCTAAAGACTGAAGTGATGGTAAGATGAAATTTTTACTACCTCTGTGTTGAGTGAGCATCATCCTGTGCCCAGATTAAAGCAGGAGGCATGTGGAAAGAAAATCTATAACTAAAATATTTCATAACATATGCATACAAGGGGACCACATTTTGCAGTTCTAATTTTAGAGTACTTGACTGTGCAACCTTCATATTGTTCTTTTAATGCATTTTTTAATTTTTTTTTTCCACATAAAGTATGCACACCCCAATATTCTACCTCTTGCTATGTAAGTTTTAAAGGTACTTTTCAGGAACAGACTTTTAAAACTTCAGAAATTAACTTCAGCTAACAGCTCTCAATTTAGGTACTACTGACTAGTTTCATTTTCATGGAGCGCCAGAAAAAAATGCTCTTACCGTTTTTATTGATCTCACAGCTACAATATCCAAGAAGGTTACTGCTCCAAAATCAAGAATGAGACTGTGGATGGGCACCTTGGGGATGTTTACTTTGACTGGGAGTTCTGAATTCCAGTCCACCTGGATCTCTACTTCTTTGGTGGGAACTTGAAGATCTTCGTTGTCTTCAGGGTCCTCATCAGTCTCAAAAGCTTCATTATTAATACCAGGCTCACTGATGATGCCATTCTAATGTGCAGATAATATATGGAAGATAGCATTTAATCATGGAGAAAGTTTTGGAGTTACAGAAAATACTTCCCTGTGATAACTTCTGTTTCAGGAATGAACAAGACCGACACTTGTGACCGTAGCCCCTGCTCCCGGCCCCTGGTAATGTGGTTAGCATAACTAATGCCAATTTATAAGGCATGCAGCCATTCTCTGTGACCGAGCAGGTCACGTATTCATTCCCTTTCCCCTCACTCTCAGGCCTTGAAGGTCCTGTGAACTAAGTAGATAAATGAAACAGATTTCTTCATTCCCTCCCTACCAGCCTCAAGATTCCAGTGTGCCAGGCTGATTACTCCCTTGCCAGCCTTTAAGGTCCCAGGCATCCAGCCAACCAGGTGTTGTTGATGACCCCATCACAGAACAGGGAAGCATAACAGTGCACAGAGCACCGTCCATAAAATTAAGCAGTTACAAGTCCTAAGTGGGGAATTTGGACCAGAACTGCTGCTGGACAGTGAGACCTGTGACCCGCCAGTGGCCAGGGATGCCTCCACTGTCATCTGCTTCCTCTGAGGACTGGGTGAGTGAGTTGTCTTCTTTTATATGATTTTTGAGTCTAGATTATGATTGTTATATTGATACATCAAACTGTGTATTAAGATCTGACCCAATCTGCAGAGGGTCCAGGTGATTAAAAACCATAAGTTAAG
Organism: Haliaeetus leucocephalus; assembly: GCF_000737465.1. Classification (NCBI taxonomy): domain Eukaryota; kingdom Metazoa; phylum Chordata; class Aves; order Accipitriformes; family Accipitridae; genus Haliaeetus; species Haliaeetus leucocephalus. Next base: position 4,969,070 of record NW_010973187.1, read on the forward strand.
TTAGGGTCTAGGTGATTAGAAACTTTAAGTTAAATGGTATTATAAATTCTGTATTACGCTACTTATAAATTGTACTACATTGATTCTGTTTGTAGAAATCCCATGCCGTTCTAATCATAAATTCTGTGCTATACTAATCATAAAATCATGTTAAGAAAAATAAAGCTTTAATTGTAACTACAATTTAATGTCATCATCATTCTGCCAAGGATCCCTAAAAGAACCTGTCTGTCCCCTTAGAGTTGGGTCACAATACTGCATCCCAGAATTTAAAGAAAAACAAGATAGAGCACATAATTGCCTCCTCCTCTGTGCAGTGTATCAGCTTTCCTCTTTTTTTCTTTGTTAAAAGAGCATCTTCCTGCAAAAAGGCCACTATCTGGAAAATTAAATACCTCAGAGCTACTCCCTCCCTCAATAGCTTTATTTCTAGGAGATATTTAAGACTGATATTTTCAGCTTTGAATTAGATTTACTATATATGATAACACGGTAAAATGACTAGGTCAAAAGCTGGAATGTCACATAACTGAGCATTTAAGTGCATCGTAAATTATAATATATACAGGAAATACTGCATCCTGCACTGAGAGCAATGGCAACAGGAAACCCATTTCTACCTTCCAGCTCTAGAGATTTAATAGGTTGCCTATACCTGTCCAGTCCTGTAAGCATTTAATTATTGAAGTGTACATTCCATACTCAGAGGAACGTATGTTGCTTTCTTTAAAGAGGATGTGGAAGGCTATGTCTACCAGCCAACTGACACAGCTCACCTCTGCATAGGAAGCTGGATGATAGGAACATGTACACATGAAAGAGCCAGCACTTTTACTGCACAGAGACAATCTGAGGTGGTGAGGGGTAAAGGTAAGATCAGGGAATCTCTTGCTTCCACTCCTGTTAACACTATGTCTGCACAGCTGTCTGTATCTGTGGGGTCTTTGGCAATAGGTGTACTGCTCTGCTAAGTCTCCTGCAGGTCCCAGACTTCCTACCATAGTAATAAATCACACTTTTCCATCTTGATTTTGAAGATGAGTATAGAGGAACTCATAATTAAGGCTAAAGTAGTAAGTTCTAACAGTAATCCTTTGAGAAAGAATAGAAAGAAATAGAATGCTTTACCTTAGTAGCTTTTAACTTCCCCTTCTTGATTAGCTTTTGTATCTTCCTCAGTGCTTTGAGTCTCTTATTATATACCTTGACTGCATCAAATCCCACCTACAGAAAAAGGATCAAAATTAAATTATATAAATTTACCTAGATATAATTCTGAGGAAAACTCAAAAGACAGTTAAGAAGCATCCAAAACTATCACATATCACTTACTGTGGATTTGAGGCTGCTTTTCAGTCCATCGATGTTAGCATAAAAAATTGGACTTGAAAACTTGAGAATCTTCACACCTTCTGGTTCTATAACCTGTTGCCAAAGAATAGAAGGTTAAGCGGCAACAACCATATTTTGGCTAATAAGAAGCAGTTTAACTGTTTCAACAGTTCAACTACGTATCTAATTCACAGAAAATGGCGTATCTTTGCTGATAATTGAGGTGATTCAGTTTTTAGAAGCTTACAGCCCCAGCATGCGATATGGACCAACCATCTGGATCAAGATGAAGAATTTAATGCTGAAAGTTGTTATCTTCGAGCACTCCACTTCCAAATTCAAATTGTCCACAATTTACAAGGCACAACTTTGTCTTACACTGGCTTGTAGACTGAAGGGAAACAACTCAGAAATTACTTACATTTTTGTAGTCCTTGACTTTCTTGTAGATGTCTGTGCCAGGAATGTTTCCAAAGCCACCCCATGAAGGACTAACAGAAGCAAAAAGAAAATTCAGTGAAGGTAAAAATCATACTTAGGCATTCACAGAATTGAAGGGATTGCTGCATATAAACTGTCATAGACTCTTGTAGTCTGCTCCCTTCTGCCAAACTAATAGCCTCATTGCAAGTGTGTTGTTTGTGTCTTTTTCTGATTTGTAGTGAATGGTCCTTTTTAAAGACAAGGTACTTTGGTCTCAGCCTACTTGCCGCACCATTTTTATGTAGAGCTGAATGAATAACTTGTTCCATTTGTTTCCCAAACCAGAAAAATGTTTTAAAGGCAGATTAGTTTGGTTTGAATGAAAAAAAATTTTTTTGACTCTGAAAAAATTAGATCACTTTTTTTGTTTCAAATCAACTGAAACAATACATTTACATTCTTTTCAGATTATGTAAAACTTTTTGTCCAACCCTTTTAATTTTTATTTCAGTCAATAACAAAACCAATATATTTTGCAGTTTCCAGATATATTTTGAACAGTTGAAACAAATTGTTTTGAAGTTTGTAAAGCCTCACCTTCCTTTTGTATTTTGATTTCACATACCTGAGTTGAATTTGGGATTGTTTTCTGAGGCTCTAAAAATTCCATTTTTCATAATTTACTATTCTGTAATAAATTTTGCAAGGCTTTATTTTTATGCATTTGCTGACAGTGGAACTATCCTTTGGTATTGCTAGTAACCATACTCTCTGTACTCCAGGCTGAAGGAAAGGAGTTATGTTGTATTTTCAGAGAAAAGATCAATGAAAAGTAACAAGATGGCCAAATAAGATTCTGCAAAGCCACCTTTTCTCACCTTTCCACTACCATATGTTCTTGAACAGCAATAAATCAGCCACAAGCACAAAATTTTGTCTTACTCTCATGGTTTCTCTTCCTCTCCTTGCACAGGCATACACTCAGTCTTGTATAAGCAATAAGTGAAAAGGTTATTGGCATGTGCAACATACTGTTGTAGTATTACATGTTAACAGTTACTATAAGGATCACTTAATTACAGAAGCCATTCATACATCTTTTTATATTTGATCTGAAATGTTCCTCTCCCTTTCCAGACCTCAGCTATGTGGGTGCATAAATAACATACGGCTAAGTACCACCACATTACCCAATATGATACAGAATAAATACTGATAAAATAACGCAGCTTCTCTTTTATCAGTGTAATTAAATGATAGCACACAAACAGTGTTTTGTTCTAAAGAATAGATTTTTTCCATTTCAAAATTTTTGTAAACCCAAGCAGATTTTCTGCCACAATTCATCTTGCTTTTCAGCATATTTTCTTCTTTTTTCATGGTATAATACTAACAATTATTTGTGATTCTGTGTTACTTACAACTGAACTCTCAGCACAACTGTCAGCAATCCAAACAAAAGGCCAGCAAGTAATCCCAAATCAAGTCCCAGAATGATGGATGCTACACACGTAAAAACCCAGATCATCTGGAGAGGAAATAACAAATGTAAAGTCTCTTAATTATAACATGTAACTCCTGGTCATGCTAAGGAATCACTAGACCAGACAATATGAATAGCAGAAGAATTTAACTTTGGAGATGATCATAGCACACTAGTAATTAGCTGACTTCCATACAAAAGTCTTCCTCTTCCTCCAGGATGCTTCTATCAACCACTATCTTATTAGGCATAGTTAGCTTTTTAGGAAATAATTTTTTTTAACATAACAACATTTTTCAAGGATCCAGTTACTTTGGTGAAATTGAAGGACATGCAGTTAACCATTGCTTTTTCTTCTTTCTGATGGTGGCAGTCTTTATTAATCTTTCTTTAGAATTTGGAAAGAATTTATTTTCCCAAGATGTAAAATACTGTAAGATGCCCCACCTGCAGACATATAGAGAGGGAAGGGGGCTCCTCAGTGATATCTAAGAACCAGAACTGTTGCAGAGAGGTATTTCATATTAGCAGGCTGATGGCACTCTCTAAAGTCTCCACTGAATACTCAGGCAGAACAGTTGAAGTGGGGTCCTCAGTTCCTCCCTACGTCACTGCCCAGGCAGAACACCCAGTGGACCCAATCTTTCAAAAAGCTGAGTGCCTGCACTTCTCACTGAAGCCAGTGGGATCTTTTACCTATAAAGAGAACTAGTAAACAATTGACTAAAAAATTTCAAATCTACCTAAGGCAGGTACTGCCCAATGACACACACTGTAAAATCTAAGCATAGTAAGGACTGCATGGAGAAAATACTTTCCATACAATCTTCTCCTGCCCCAATAGCCACACTGAAGATCTATTCCACAGAGAAAAAAGGGGGAGGTGTGAGCAAGTACCCTGAGATATGGTTATAGTGGTTTGCAAGAAAAGCCTGCTCACATATCCCTTAGCATGCTAAATGTATCCACATTCTAGCTTGGATTAGTCTTGCTACAACAAGAAAACATATTTTTCTGAGGACTACCTGAGATTATCCAGGCAAATGGGATGCTAATGTGGTAACAACATAAATATATGTACATGAATTAAGAAAAGGTTGGCTTTTCTGACCCATTTAAACTGTACAAAAGATAAAAGCAGAATGGTAAGGGTGGCAACAGGCCATCTTTATTCTGATTTTCAAGCCATCTCAACACAAGATTGCTGTAAACTATGGTAATTGCTATGAAGGAGTCATCACTGCACAGGAATACCCTGATTGGCACCCTTACTGTGGGGTATAGGGAATAAAGAAGATAAGCAGAATACCATGTAAAACTCTAAACCAGGGAATTTTTAACTGGCCTCATGGCACGTGCATTTTGAGGACGCACATTAAAGTTTTCTGATGTTAACCCTACAAAATTCTGTTTATATGATAATTAAGAGAAACCTGGATGGCATTAAAAGGCAAAAAGAAAACCAGCCAAAAACATTCAGGAGAAAAGAAAAAATTCAGTTACTTACAGCATCCACTTTATTCTGTCTCCACAGACGGGGAACATCAAACACTTGCATGAACATCCCTTTCAAGTTAGCTACGACTACAGCTGCCAACACAGACTATGAAGAAAAATGATGGAAAAGTGTTATTCAGAAGCCAAGATGCATACTAAGATAGCACTCAACATTATACACTATAAACCAGAGCCTCATCTGGTATCAGTCACCATAGTTTAAACAGAGCTATTAATTCGGCCCATCAAAGTTGAGCATTTGGATCTGATTGGTGCTGGTGGCTGTGCTGCAGAGGACAAGTACGGTACCTTTTGTAAGGGCTCTAGCAATTTCCCCAGGGCAACAATGGAAATCAAAACAATCCCAGCTGAGATTATACCAGCAACCTGCGAAGAACAGTTTATAGGAAATGAAGTTATTAAGACTCTATCTTATGTTTCTAGGATTACAAAGAAAAATGTACAAGTAGTTGCACATTACATTTCTTTAGGAACAAGAAGACCTGCTAAAATGCCATTGTGTTTAGGCATACATGGGCAATCATTATACGCTTCAGCTAACACAGAGGGAATTCAATTAAGCAGGTAGTGTAAACAACTGCACGCAAGGTAGTAGCTCTTGGAGGGGTTACGTTCCATGGAGAGATGAAAGGAGCAGAGTCTGTGTATCAGCCGGAAAAGGGGCTGCTGGATAACCTGTAGTTATCCACTGCTAAAAAATGCAAAGCCGTAGTACTGTAAAACAGAGTAGCTTACTCAGCATGAGAAAGATGGCACATGGTCAGATGAATGGCAAATAGCAGGGCTGCTCAGGCCAGCACATGGGAGCTTAAATGTCAAATAGACAGCTGCAAGACAATTTCCTCCCTCATCCTGAATTCCTACTGTGACAAACTCAGTCCCTTAACTGAGAATGAAGTTCTGGTGAATTAGGTTTGAAGGATTTCTGGCCCCTAACGTAACTCATGCTATGTAAAACTTGATTGCCCTCTTCTGGCAGAGCTATAAAAATTATTCACTACCAAAGCACAAGCTGCTAGCTAAGATACCTGTGGCTTTCCACATGCCAGCAACACAATCGTTTTAGGGCTATTTTCATCCCATTGTGAAAGCTGTGCTCTATACAAGATTAAATTTACCTGTGCACAGTACTAGTAAGAAGAGGTCATTACCTGAGTCTTTCCACCAGTACTTTCTTGGACTGCAGTCCGTGAAAGAGCAGTAGTTGCAACAAAACAAGAAAAGGCACCTGAAAAAATGTTGCTGAACCCAAAGGCAATAAATTCCTGAAAGATAATTAGATGATGCTGTAAATACAGATGCCTGAAGACAATTTTGCAATGGAGAATAACAATAGCTTCTACAGTAGTTTATAATGTAGGTAGCACAATAATATTGAGAAAATGGATTAATAACAGCTGTTAAATGTTTACACAAATTCCTCTTGTGCCAGTGTAACTACCTGTGTTTGGAAACCAATACAATGAAGTTGGCATACTCTCCCTAATTGTACATACTCATCTTAGTGTAAAGACATTTAAAGCTTATTTCCATCAATGTTATCAAACCTAACACTTCTAACAATTATACTGGTATAATTGCATCAGGAAATGGGACTAGTATAATTTTAACCCCCAAGTATCATCAGCTAAACAAATATTTTTAATCAGTACAACAGTCTCTGTTTAGACAAGCCTTAATTAATGCAAAGCATTGTATTATTAGTAGAACTAATCAGGAACTTTGCAATAAAACAGTTTCACTGAAAACTTCTAGTTTGTTGAGCCAGAAGTTTCTCACTCTGAACATCCCAATGAACTCATGCTGAGTCCCAGGCAGCGTTCTCATAGATTTGCCCCAGGGTCACAGATGCTGGCGCCTACTGATGCTGGTTGTTCTGCTCAAGTGACAAGGACCCTGGAGCTTTATGTCCTGGGATCTGGGCCATTCCTCTGCTGGGAAATGAAGCATTTGGGAGCTGCCTGCAACCCCATATAATTGACAGAAACATTGTTTTCACCAAGCTGACAGAGACACAAGAACTTTTCACTCACTGCAAATTTTTAAAAATATAATTTGAGATTTGATTTTGACTCTCTCCCTTCTTTTCTCCAAAATGAAATTTCCTGTAAGCTTTTCTTTAAGCTCCAGCTACAAGGACAGGATTTTAAAGTCAGGTTCTTTAACACAACAGACCTAGATGATTCATGCCTATTCCTGTGTAACAGCTGTACTCCACAAGAAAATGTTGGAAGTATGGTTCCTACTGTTCTTAGGTCTTAATAATCTATGAATATATGAAGACAAAATAAACACTGGCAGATAATAGTATGGACCCATCCTTCAAAATTATTTTACTACCTGCTTTTATGATGTTATTTTAACTTCTCCAGTTCAAGTAAAAAATGTGTCCATCATTCATGGCTGTATTGAACCTTTGCTATGTGTAAAATTCATAGCATAGTATTGAAAGGAAGGCACTTTGCTTTTACAGACAGTAATTCTATTACTACAATATTTAATTAGTATCTTTGAAGCACATCAGTGCTGGCAGAATAGCATATTCAACAAAGGAACAGCATAAACAGCACTTCCAGGAATATGTATTATTCATTCAGATTTATTAAACTGAAAGTCAATGCATTTTAGGCAACTTTAAATCAAAGTGTTACCAGATATGAACTCTGTGTATTGTAAAGTGACTGGCATGTTCAGAAATATAATTTTGTTACATACTGCAAAACAGTGTTTCCAAAATCAAACTTTATGTAATCCATTAGTAATAAAATATCTTAAAATAGCTTATCTATTTATTGTAGTGAGTGCATTTTCTCATATGTTCAAAGGATAAAATTCAAAATTAGCATAGATGCAGGACAAGGAAGCTTTCTGACATTCTTCTCCCACGCCCATGGGCAAGCCACATAACCCCCCGTGAAGACACTGAACAACTGCAGGAATTCTTTAAGAGCTTGTCAATGCATACATAGCTCATGTAACATTCTAGCTATGTGCCTTTAGAAACCAATGGTTAAAACAATTCAGCCATTTGGTGCAGACAGTTATTCAAGTATATTCATATGCTGGTGGGCATTTACTTTTGTGAAGCTGCAGGACTTAGCTATACAGTTCCAAGTATATTTATATTGATGTAACTGCTGTTGTGCTGAGAAGTACAACAATTTATTCTGTAGGAATAAAATCATGCCTTAACTGAAATCCTGCATGTAGACTAAGCCTAAATAAAGCTGTCCAGAACAGCTTCTTAGCTTGACATTGCCTCCCCTCACGCCCCACGCCCCCCCAGCAACTCACCTCAAAATATGCCTTACAAATAGAAATGGAAAGCAGGTTGCTAAAGCTGGCCATGTCAACTTGACATCACCAGAAAATTCCCCTATACAGTGCTTAGCTTTAATTATCTTTCCAGAGCTACTGCAGTCACTAAAGCAATACAGAAGGAATTAATTAGTATGAAAAACCCACACTGAAGATAGAGCATATCTGGCTCATCTCTATGTAGTAAAATTGTCAGGTAATATATGGCCACTTCAGCTATTTCTTTTCAAAGCTGAAAGAATTTCTCCTGTCAGACTTCAACTTTAGTCTGAAAAATGTATGTGAATGACATTTCTTTCATTTGGCTACATAAGTCAACATGAAACAGAACTTAAATTCACTATGTTTATAAACTATTTTGGTTATACATACCTGGTTTCCATCAATAGCATAATCATACTTGGTTGCATATACTTTCCCCACAGATACAGCAATAGCATAAGCAACAATAGCAATGGAAAAGGAGGCTGCTATCATCTGGGAAAACAGGCTGACATCTGGAGGTTCAGGAGGCAAAAATCTAGCATTTAGAAAATATATTAGTGTTATCAACTTTGATCAAATTCTGTTCTTACTAGAATTGTCAAGGAGTTTGAGGTGGAGGCATACAGGTTGCTCATAATGTGAAGTGTAATGTTTCAAGTTAATAAAAAGGTGGAAACAGGCCATTGACATACAGAACATGCTTATCTAGCTCACCATAGCCCAAATCCTGATGCTATTAGTCAGCAACAAAGCTCCCATTGTTCTCAGCATGACTGAGATTTGGCCTTATGATAGCAAAGTGAAAAAGTACATTTTTTGAAGCATTGAATAAAGGATGTATTGAATAGTATAATGAATTACATAAATATGTTAATGACACTTCATACTATTGTTAACATACTTCTTCAGAAGATCTCAAAAACATTTTATCCCCTACTGTGTTTCCACAAATTTTAATTAATCAAGCCCTGAATACCAAATGGAATGTGAAGGTTACTACTGTGAAGTGCTCTGAATCTTTCAAGTGAAAGTCTCTACCAGTGTAATCCTCAACATCCTTGCTTCTATGACTATGGAAGTGACAAGACTGATTGGGATAACAGTTGTGGCATGAATATGAACCACAGTGGGATAAGTCAGGTCTACAGAACTTAAATCTATACAGAATTTCATTATTAAAAATCCTTTAATTTTTTTTTTTTTACATTTTCCATATTCATATATTCACTTCAAGAGCATGAAGCAATTAATTCTCAGATGAACTTCATGAATCAGGTAGATGTTCCTAAGCCCATTTTATGGATGAAGGAAAGCTAGGCATCATATTTAGATGGCATAATTGACAGAGCCAGAAGTAAACTTCAGAAGTCTCCAGCTCTGAGTTCTAAACTCAGGTTACAGCTCTCAATATCTTTTATGTCTTTTCTCTTACCACTGTCATTTTTAGCCAATTAAAAAAATACCTATTTCCCAGAAAACAAAAGCACTCACCCTCTTGGAATGCTCTTAACAATGCCTGCATTGTATTTTTTTTCCAAGTCAGCAGCATATGAAATGCCAGTGGCTACTATTGTCTGTAATAAAATAAAACAGCAGTTTTAATACTTAAAAAGAGTTCTTGTCTTCCTGTAGCTAGTACCATCTATTTTATCTGTTATCCATTTTTATTATGCTCCTTTGCTTACCACAATAACTTCTATTGGTATAGGTATAGGTATCTTGTGTTTGAACCGATCGTTTATTTCTTTAACTACCATGCAGACAAAAATGGTGAGGAGTCCAGCAGTAAGATCTGCAATGTTGGTGGTACCAATTTTTTCAAATGTTTCAATAAGAGTCTGAAAAATAAAAATGACAACATAAAACATGCCCGTGTCCACTTGAAGAATGTGAAAATACTCATGAGAAGATCCAGATGCACAGGGTTTTGCAGGAGGCAGAGTTACTTGCTTGCTGAGGCCTGGAGGAGCCCGAGGATACTGTACTGTCAGCGTGCTACAGAATCAGTGAATGGATTTAATGGTGAATTTAACTGAAAAAGCATAACTCCAAGAATTGACACACAGGGGGCTTCCGCTTCCCGAATTTTAGGAAATTAACACTAAGTAAGAAGTGCTAAACCCCTACCTGTGTTCTACCTCTACCTGTTCTTGGAGCAAGGAAGGAAGATCTATAGCTTCCTCACTTTGAATAGTAAGGGAGATCCTAATTTTTCTATTCAAAAGACAGCTAGCAGACCCACGGGCAAAACTGTGGTTCACTACGTGCCTAGTACATATGGTCTGTGGATTACGTGTTTCCTATCTCCACTGTCGACATCCATAGAATGCATATGAACATGTGGGTCCTGCCAGGCTGTGGAGAATCCTACACTTGAGAAAAGCATTCACTAAACCTCACCTTATGGTACATTAACCCTCCCAGCACAGTTCAGTCCCAGGCTGGAGGACTCTCACAACGGGGCTGCAATAGGCAGGTCCCTTCTCTACCCTTGCTATGCCCTTGCTTGGTCCTATTGTTTGTTGCAAACAAGTGTACAGAGAAAACACGAAGGGCTGATTACAGAAAAGCTACAAATACTCCTCCATCCTCCTCCTGAGCATCAGGGCAATACTCACTTGCCCGCTGTCTCCAAGAAAATTTAATTATTCCATGCATAGTGAAGCAGCTTTAACAGAATGATCTGGTAGAAAAGAGGTTAGAAACAGACTTCTTGCATCCTGGTAAGCTTCCCAGATATTGAGCTGTCAGTTTAAAGGCAAGGGGAGGGTTGCAGCAGCAGTACCACTACTACCATTCTGAAAAGACTCTGGTTTTGAAATAAAACATCTGAGTGCTTAATCAGCTATGTTTTCTAAGCTAAAGAAGAAGCCTTCCTGAAACACTGAATCAGATGCCTTTCTTCAGGTGACTGAAGCCATTTCTTGCCTGTTGTACCGCTTACCATGGACCCCATTCTTACTGACCATCTCTCGCACTGCCCCACTTCACAGGGCAACAGTAACTTCCTAACTTCAGGTTGTGAATTCTGCTAATGTTGGATGCTTAGTGTTGCAGTTTTTTAAACACCACTTCTGAAGCAAGTCCAAATTTGCTGAAGCTGACGCAGCAAGTCACTGGTTGAGCAGACCAGAAATCACAATTTCTTTGCTCTACACACATCTGCGAACACATTGACTTGGCATACCTGTAAGAACACAGAAGCTTTGAGCTTTAACTTAAAAAGCATTCCACTCGGACTTGCAGGAGCTGGAAGAACCATGTAATTCCTTTTCAGAAATACTTTCTACTAAATGTACTACCCTTCAATAAACATAAAAAATTTAGATAGAAAACCTGCTGGATTAATGAGTCCATCACCCTGCCAGGTATGCTCTAAGGTCTATTAGATAGTACTTTTTCTCATCTAATTTTGCTTGTTCTGAGGGAAAGAGTTTTCATTAGTTCTGAAAAGTCCCAGAACATAATACCTTTTTTTTTTTTTCCAAATAGTCCATCAGATTTTTTTTTTTCTAAATTTTACCTTGCTGATTGTAGTTATATTCATCCTATTATTGCTAATCTAGATGTCTAATGTGTTTTTGCTAGTCTGGTTGCCTGAACTGGCATGTAAGATCTGTAAATACATTTTTTTGTCTAAACCAGCCTCTTTTAGAAATCTGTTATTCTGATGTGAAGTGCTATGGAAGATCTTAAATACTATAAACCTGAATAGCTTCATGCTGAAGTCAGTGACAAAACTCTCAACAATTTTCCTGGGGAAGGAGACTATTCCGTAATATGAGATCTCTAGGAATTCAGTATTTCTGTAATCCGGCCAAGACATTTCTCCATTTGATCGTTTTCTCTAAGACCAACAAATGGAGTTGTGACAGCAACATTTAGCCTCACATTAGCTAAGCAGTAGGTACCTGGCTGCAGGGTGGGAATCTACACCCTTCTTTGGGTATTCACAAGTATGGCTACAGTGTGGAATGGAGAATGATGCCCTTTACCAGAATGACCTGCTGGTTTAAGAGTAAAGAGGGATGTGACAGCGTTAAGAAATGATGAAACATCCTTCACAATAAGCCAGAAAGCAAGGGGTGGGACAGAAAGTAACAACCTAGAGAAGAACTGTTTTGCTGGAAAACTACATTTAAACTTTATGTAAAAAACTGCTCTGCTGAAAGACTTCAAGATGGCAATTAGACTTTCTGTCTAGGGAACCCTGAAAGCAGCTACTTAAGAGCCCCACAGCTATAAATTAACAGCTGCAGATCTTCATTTGAGTGGGAACTAAATTAATGCCCTATACTTAGCAACATACATCTATGAACCATTCCTGTATGAAATGGAAGCAGAAGATAAACAATTATATAAAAATTCTGGCATAGACCCAAAACAGATTAGAAGGGCATACTTACATATATTATGGAAAGGACACCATTATAGTTTTTAGTTGAAACATTTAGGACTATTTTCAATTGTGACACAAGCACTTGAAAAGCAGCTGCAGTTGTGAATCCCCCAACTAGTGGATCTGCAAGGTACCTCACAATGAAACCAATCTGAAGGACTCCAAATATTACCTGGAAAAATCATGAAGAAGAATAATAGCTTGCTAAACAACAGAAAGGTACACTTTTATTTGGTGATTTCTTATGCTTTTTTCTTTTCTCTTTGTTTATACAGAGTCTTAGGACCATCTTCCCCCATTGCAGCCTAGTGTAGCTTAATATCATGCCATCCAAGGAAATAAAGGAGACCTGAAAAAACATGTGAAAGGATGCTCCAGGATATGCACCATTAGCACTTAGTTTCATGCAGGTCTCTTGGTCTGCAATCACAGGGCTAGTCTTCTGTTGTCTGTGCTCCCAGTCACGCTGCCACAGACTCTGCCCAGGATAAGAGGGATAATCCCCCAAAAGCTCTTCAGAGTTTGAGATTACTTTCCTTCATTTTTGTGTTTTACTACAGGAAAATGTCTTACTGCCCTAGGATTTATTTCCATGCCGTATGTTTTCCCATTAAAATTAAAGCAACATCAACCTTGTGTCTTCAAGCCAACTATTTTACCTGTAAAATTCCAACCAGAAATGTGAGGGTACTAGCAATCAGCACTCTCTGCGCATCTCTGGATTCAGTGTCTATCAGTGTCCCAGTACCATTAGTCCCTGTAGCATTACCACCATCTATGAGAAAATTATCATCAGGGGCCATGCTCAATACAACAGATCCCACCATCAAACTGACTACAGGGAATGGACCTGTAATGACAAACAGAAACACTGAAGTTTAATATAGATCAAAAAGAAGCATTTATCAGACTAGACAAGCAAACTCTGAATCAGAAAATCAATTTAATATTTTAACTGAGGTACACTAGTATTATTAGGGGGCCAGGAGCCACAGGCACTGCAAACATGACACAAAGATAGAACTCCTTCCTTAAATAACTTACGTCCTACACACAGGTGCAGTTTCATGCTTTGCTTAAGCCAATTCAGAGCTGTACCAAGGCCAAAAGGGGCAACATGTTCCAACCATCTTCATTGTATCAGCACCACAACCAGACAAAACAGAGCACTGATTCAGCTGAAAGCAACTTTTTTTTTTTTTTTTTTTGGTCATGGTTAGTTTGCAGCTGATCCAGATTGCCACTTAGCTGCATGGTTAGGAATCTCAATACCACGGTGGTGGCAGGAACATGCACCAAGGGGTAGGACCACATCTTTGGGCAGTAGTGTGGTATTACATTGGCTAAAGATGACTGAAACTATACTTTGGGCAAGATACAGAGAAAGTAAGTGATCATTGTGTCAGCAACACACAATCTAAAAGTAATCGCATTTGTTGCAGTTATTTACTAAAATTGTTGCAGAAAAGGAAAACGTCATGAAATATCTTGAAGGATAAGTTAATTTTACAGATACCTTAGAGGACACCTCATGAGTAAGAGTATTGGAGAAAGCATAAAAAGGAGCATTTGATAATGTAGAAAGTAGGAATGGCAACATAAGCAGAGGTGACAACTCAGACCTGGATAGCAATGTGAGCTGATAGGTAGGAGAAGAAGAGGCTAACAAAGTGGGGAGAACATACAGAAGTATTTGATGCAGCAGAGAAGAAAGCTGATGAAAAAGCGTAATATTATGCCAAAGTTTTGGGAGGGGAAAACAGTCTAGTCTCAGTAGATATGAACAAGGAAAGACAGTATTTGGTTTGAATGGAGAAAAAGAAACTTCAGTGATCAAGCTGTAACATGAATTTTAAATATGAGAACTGACAGGAAATAAACCCCATATTTTAAAGAAAGTATTCAGAAAGAATCAACAAGGTTTACCCATAGCCTTGATGTGAGGACCTAGAGCGAGGCTGGAGTGCACACACAGGTTCTGGGTCTCAGCGACAGGCAAGAAGATGATATTGTCCACAGTGATCAAAAAAAGGATGCAGCAAGGAAGGCTTGTAGAGAAGACTAAAAGAGCTCCGTTTTAGCCATCTTGAGCTTTAGGTGATAGACAAAATGTCTGTTCATAATGCCTACTGAGGCCTTGATCTTGTAATTTCTTGCATAGAGTGTAGCCAAAGACAAGATTTAAAGTTCAGCATAAATGCAAGCAAAAAGCACGCATGGGCACAACTGAAGTTAGCTATTATGCACAATTGCCTGTACAGAAAATAAGTAAGCCTTCAGTCCCTCAGACCCACCAATATTAATATTCAGCACAACCAGTTTGGTTCAGAAAGTAGTTATCTTGTATGAAATATGAATGTTCACAGTGAGGATTAACATTTTGTAATAGGTAATTCACTGTAATTTGAACACATGCAGTTACCAACTGAGATGTGCCTTGAAGTTCCCAGGAAAAAGTATGTCAGGATGGGAAAAAAGGCAGAATAGAGACCATATCCAACAGGAACTGCAACCAGCAAAGCATATGCCAAACCTGAAATGATAGATCATCAAAACATCAGATTTAAAATCTCTCAGCAAACTAATATCTTGTCTAGAACAGACTTTCAGAAAGATTTACTCCTTTTGTCCAGATACAATTTAGAACGTGTTTTGTCTGTAAATCAGTTGCAGGCACATATGTAAGTATCAATGACTGTAAATGATTGTATATCCCACACTGGTAGCTGGATGAGTAAGTACTGAAAGATGTTCCTATATTTGTACAGGCAGCACAAAAAAGGCTCAGATGTGAAGTGGGGGAACACTGTTGCAAGAGTGAATGGTCTGCTCCTTGAAAGAAAAGAATGATATGTGAAGTGTTCTAGTTACAGACAGAAATTTCAAGCACAGACTCTGAATTATTGCACTACAAATATGCTTCAGTATGTTCAGCCCTTCTGAAAATCAGGCCACTTTTTTTTCCAGTATCAGCTTAAAAACTTAAAAACCAAAAGTAAATCACACAAATTTCAGTTTTGACCCTTATCATCGTCTTCCTTTATATACCTGTTCAAGCTGTCAAATCCAACAAACAATGAAAAAAAAAAGTTGCCTTCAGTATCATATCCCGGTTAGGTCCCACTGCAGGGTGTAGTATTCTCCTTCAAAGATACCGCAAAAACCTATCAGAGCTCAAAACGAAGTCCTGGTCATACTACTGTGACTGGTGGGAGGACTGCAAGCAACACACACAGTTGCTGGGAGTTAGGGACTGCAGGGACTTGAAGATGCCAGAAGCCTCTTTTCTGGCAAACATTTTGGCCAATTTTCCCTGTATTACATGATTTAGAATTTCAGAATTATTATAGTTTTTTTAAATTACAGCTAGATTTAGATTTGCACTAATTTGGGGTTTTTTAATTTTTTTTTTTTAATACCTAGGTGGGAGACCAAACAGTGTATTTCAGAAATCAGTTCTACAAGTGGAATCTAATTGTGAGAAAATCAGCCCCACTGTGAAAAAATACATGAGGTGGTTACAGTAAGAGCATAATAGCTGTAATAAGTCATATGAAAGGCCCACCTAGCGCAGTTCATTTTAAAAGGCAGGGGAGTCCTGCAACTGTGGCACCACCTTCGGCAGAGATCTTCCAGCTCTGACACAGACTCTCTGCGGGGCTGTGGACAAGTCACTTCATTATTTCTTAGGTCACCCTCTGCCTGGGGCAGAAGTCTGTAACGTTTTTTTGCTACCAGTCTGTGCCTTCTTAGCACACTCCAAGGGAACAGGCAGTAGTAGGGAATACTTGCGGCTAACTGGGAATGTGTAAACTGTTTTCTTTGTTCCCAATGTGAGTCTTTGCCCCCTTGTGCAAGCACTTAATTTCCACTGAAGGAAAATGTGGGCTTGACACAGCCAGCTTAACCTCCCCCAGTTCTGAAAAATTGTGAAAATAGTGTAAGAATATTATTGAGATGAAAGAAATGAATGTGCTGGATCGTGTCAGGGTTACAGCTAGTCTTGTCTTTGAAAGTGGACCTTATCAGCTGCCTCGGGCAGAATGGTTCTGCCCTTTAAGTCTCCCTTAACTAGCCTATTTTAATTAATTTCTGCTTATTTCTACCACACTTCTATTTCTTCATCTGCTGAATGCCTTCCTAGTAAAAGGAATAAGGAAATAAGGAAAATTTGATATTTCAAGCCACATACTGTAAATATCCATCAAGTTTATAAATTCTGTTAATGTGAATATGTTGCCACTTCCTTGAGAGTTGTTTTCTGCAGATATCGGAGCAACCTTACGGGCCGAATTCTAAAGGTGAGTAGATATCAGGGTTGCATGATTTTGGGGCAATAACTAGATTTTTGTAGGCAGCTGCAGGAGAGCTATAGGCTCAGATAACCAAGAAAGAGAAATAAGACCACATGGCCTATCTGATTTATCACAATGTACTTAAAATTTTAAACATAAAAACGAATACTCCTTGAGTAAAAGTCTTGGGAAAAAAGCTAAGCACATCTTGACAGCACGTCAAAGGAAGTTAAATCTCCTAGCCAAGCAGAGAAAAAAGGAATAAATCGAAGCCATCAATTATTTATCGCAAAATAATACCTAATATCTAGTATTCAGTAACAAGTCTCAGATTTGTAATTCCATCTGCAAAACACCCCTGTGTTCGGCCGGCTCCCTCACAGGACCGCCCCCCAGCACGGAGGGCCGACGTGCCCGGCTTTACCTTGCAGGGTGGCGACGAGGCCGGTGCTGACCCCCGAGATGACATCGCTGATCAGCCACTCTTTCACCCGGTAGTTGGGCAGCCACTCCAGGATGGGCAGAAAGGACCTGGCAATCTGAAAGGCCCTTTTTCTCGAACACCTGCAAAAAACCCAAGCGATGAACGCACCCCGCGGGGCTGCAACCGGGAAGCCCCCAGCAACCCCCAGCCGCCAGAGAGCCGGGGCGACGCACGTTTCGAGGCAGGGGCTGCCGCGGCCGTGCCTTCCAGCCAGGGATGGGGCACGAACCGGGTCCGCAGCGCTGCCTCCCGCAGCAAGCAGCCCGCGGGCGGCTGCCTCGCCTCCACGCGCTTTGGCAGGCAGGGAAGCGAAGAGCGGTCCGTCGAGAGACCCGCGTTGGTCGGGCCCCTTCACCCCTCGGCGGGCCGGAGTTCGCCGGCACGGCGCGTCCCCCGGC
>NW_010973187.1:4986730-4986966 GCF_000737465.1 Haliaeetus leucocephalus
GCCGCGCCCCGCTCCCTGCGCCCTGACGGGGCGCCCCCCGGGCGCCGCCACCCACCTGCAGGCCGCCTGCGCCCGCTCGCGGAGCGTGGGCGGCAGCGGCGGTCGCCGCTCGTTCTCCTCCTGGAAGCCCGCCTCGCTGTAGATGGGCCGCGCCACCACGTAGTGGCGGAGCTCCGCCAGCGGCTCCTCAGCCCGCTCGCCCGCTGCCATGGCCCCGCCTGAGGCGGAGGGCCCGC
>NW_010973187.1:4987345-5018976 GCF_000737465.1 Haliaeetus leucocephalus
CCCCGCCCCGGCACCTGCCGTCCCCTCGGGGCGGGGGGTGGGGGCTGCATTTCAAAGCCGGCCGCCCGGCGGGCACGCCGCCCGGGGACAGCGCGGGATGAGGGCCGTCGTCGGAGGGAATTGCTCTCCGGCGTGTGGAGCGGGGCTCTCTGCACGCAGAGGCACCCCGCCGACAGGTGGATGGTCTCGTTCCCCTTCACCGGCTGCCCCGAGGAGCCTTCTGCCCAACGGCGGCCTGCGAAAGCGCCGGCTGTTAGGACGAGCCTGAGGGGACGCCATAGGGGTAGCCGCTCCACGCACTGCTTGGCCCGCATGGAAACCTCCTCTGAGCTTCCAAAGCCCGGCTGCGTCCCGTGATCCGAGCTTTGGGGGTCGGCTCCGCGCAGAGATACAGATGCCTAATAAACGCCCGTGGGCTCTTCACGTCACGCCTGAGATGCAGACGGTGGCCCAGGGCTGCAGCTTTCTAGTTTGCCCAAGGAGGGTGGGAGGGAGTGAACTCCTTGGCAGCCCTGCTGTAATTTAGGATTAGAGGTAGGACTGGGGCTGGAAAACTCAACCCTGCGTGCTAAGTACTGCTGGCTACACTGCAGCTCTTCCATGTTATGTATGGAGGACAACCTAGCAAAGATCTTGCAGGAGTGAAGTGAAGCGTGTGTCCTCCTCACCCTGAGAGACGTTTCAAATTCAGGATCAGTGCCCATGTTTCAACTAACACCAAAGAGGCGCCGAGGGCACACGCTGAGGGTACTGCATGAAGCAAAATATTTGTTGAATGAACTACTCAGGCGTGCATATTCTCGACGGCCTTGGTTTCAAAGTGTTGTAGTGTAGTCCTAACTTCAGGCATGCTGAAGCCAACATTGCTAAACTGGAAATAAGCTACTTGCTGAAAGTATGTTTTGTAGTGTAACACCGTTCAGGCTTTATAATGCTGCAATAGGCTTCCCCTGCTGCTGTACTGTAAGAAACATCTAGGTAAACTGCTGAAATGCTTCGATCTGAGCGATGTTGTATCAGCCATCGAAACAGCCAGCTTCCTAAACCGAGTCCCAAAGTTTTGTAGAAGCTCATAAGCGTGGCACTGGAGTGAGTAAAAGCGGAGAGTTAATGTCTGGCGGTATGACTTTGTGTTTCAAGGGAAGTGGTCTTATGTAAATGTTACTCCAGAGTGGGAAAGCTTTTCTATTTTTTTGCTAGCAGATAATACTATGGGGAAATGGAAATAATGTTGGAAAACAGAAGAGTAGCTTGATGCAGTGAGACATATACTAAAGCACATATAGAAAACTGAGCTGGCATCAAAACTGAGTAATCTATTGCGTTAGAATCCACTCATGATAAAAATGGAGTAGCATGAAAAGTAGTTTTGAAATCTAACTTTGGAAAGCTGTTGTGGTAACATCTTCTAAGGTTCTAAAATTAACGCAAAGACAATGAAATGACTCCAGAAGGTATAATGGCTTCTAGGTTAATCATTAAAGCAAAGAATAATGGCAAAAACATCTGCAGGAACCCAACATAGGCCCTACACTTACAACATAAACTCAGTTTTCAGGACTGGATGTGTATTACACATTATTTTCTCCTAGAATACCCACAAAACTATGATTATCTTATTATTCATATAACTAGGATTTTAGAAGAGAACTTGTTGATGTCAAGAAGAAAAAAGTCATACTGAACATGGCAATTAACACAGGAAGAGTACAGTCAGAAGAATCTGAATTGACGCTCCTTGCAAATTTGTTTCCTGCAGCACGCGCCTGCCTGAATGGAACTCCAAGATTCAGCATCTCAGGTGATGGGATGCTGTAGGATCATCAGCAGATGATGTACAGATCAGAACTCTATAGGACCATGCACATTGGCAGGACAGAAGTATGCATGTTTCAGGACAAGAGGTTTCAAGAAAAAAGCTCCATCTGTGTAACACAATGCACTTACCAGAATTTGGAAAGAAAATTATTTGAGGAAGAGGATAAAGAATGCAAACCCTAGCTCAGAATGGATCCCATACACAGAGATAGATCTGCGTGAAATCAGAAGCAATGAGTTTCTAAACTGTGATGTTGCTGACCCCACTCAGGATGCTGTCCCGTGTAGCATCCCCTTCCCCTGGAACACTGGCCCTTCAAGCTAGAAGGCAGGCTCTTCCTTTCCTTTTCAACTTGAGCTTTTTTTTCTTTTTTTTTTTTTTTTTCTGTTAGCTTGAAATCTACATCAGTCTTCTAAATCCTTTTGTTCACCTTATTGTTTGCTACTATTTCCTAATTAGTTCACATGTATTTTGTACTTGGTATGAGACAAACAACCTAGGATGGATACACAGCCCGCTTCCAAGTCCCTGCCTACAGTATCACTGTATGCTCTGTTCCCAAGTCCTTAACTCTAAATGCCTAAGTCATGCCTGGAGAAGAATCAGAGCCTAAGATTTTGTCCTTAATGGCCAAGAATAACAGGCCTCTCTTCCTTCCTCTCATATTATCTCTTTTGTGTACCATGTCTTAAACTTGAAAGGAGAGTTTAGCACCTTCCCAGCCAACTGAGTTTCTTCTTCCATAGTCACAAGAATATGGATTTAAACCTCAGGCTAAGTAAGATGTAGAACACGTTCTCACTTTCTAGGTGAGCAGCTCTGAAGCTATCTCACAAAACATGGTTATCACCAAAAGTGCTGCCTCTTCTGGCTGTGTTTTCAAAGAGAAGAGTGAATGCAATCAGACTACATAGATGGTCTGATCTCAGGCAGCAGAATAAAGGAAAGGATTTAAGCTATGAATTAAACAGTCATAGCTTAAGCTGCAAGTCTTGCAGACATGCTTTTATCACAGCTGCAACTGATGTCCAATTTCCAGACAAGTGAGTTCTGAGAGGTGCTTCCTATCTTCATTTTCCCTAGTAGCTGGCTTTGGTATCTCTTCACTTCCAATGGACATGCTAGCACTAGTACCCAACTCCCCCTAGTCACTGAATGTAGAGGGTAGGCTCCCACTCGCTAAACCCTGGTGCACCCAACTGTGTTTGGGAATCTGAACATCCCAGATGTGGTTGTGTTGGTGTGGACTGAGACCGCCTCGGTAAAGTTCAGAAGGGAATCCTCTAGCATATGTAGTCCTGGTCTGCAGGAATGTAGCCTGCTTCGCCCTCCACTCAGCTCTTCCAAAGCTGGAGATGGAATAACGACATCCTTTGAGGGTAGACCTGCACTCATGGATAATAGTAGGAATTTGCTATGGCCCACAACTGTATTTCAGAGTGATGGATGCAAAACTAGAGGGACTCTCTCGTCTTCCTCACAAATACACCTTGCAATGCCTGTCCCTATTTGCACATTGCCTCAAGAGCGAAACACAAGTATTACATTTTATCATAGAAAATAAAATATTCCACATTACTCCTGAACTGGGGATGCTCAGTTCCAGAACTATGTTTTTAGATGTTACACAATTAATGTACACAGCACTATTCAGCACAGAGTACTGGAGGACTGGAAAGACTTAACTGAGAGGTGATTTTCTGACTTATCTGTAAAATCACTTGTATCGGCTTGCATCGGGACCTAGATTACAGTTGCCACTGGGATAAGCACTGTCCAAAGAGCTTACAAAATAAATTCAGTATTTCAAGGAACACTCAAGAACTGAGGCAGTCATCTAATACTTCTACAATAACTTCACATTCAGAAAAAAACCCCTTAAATGTTATTTTCAATGCTGAGTGAAAACCAGAGCTTTCCTTGAAAACAAGCTAGGAAAGCAGGGTCTTTTCAATGAGGCTACATAGCTAGGGACTACTGTGGCAGCAAATACAGGTAGTGCTAATGTGAGAGTACATTTTCAGAGAAGACTGTGCACAATTTGTGTTATTAAAGAAGGTATATTATCAGATGTTTGTTGCAAACATAAAAAAAAAAAGAGAAAAACATCCTGCCTAGCTAAGGGTGCTTTCATTTAAGGAAACATCGAAGCATGGAGTTAGGTCTATTAATATTCAGGTCAGTTCTCATGCACCCACCATGACCTCACTGCTTTCTTGACTCAGCAAAAAAAGGGGTTTATGAAAAAAACATGAAAACACATCTCAATTTTTTTGGAAAGCTACTATCAGTTAAACCTGTGCAAATATTTTCAGTATTAATACTCTCTCCTATGCTTCCCCACCAAAGTACTGAAAATGCACATTCCTACTTTTGTAAAGAGGGAAAAAAGCTCCAAAGCAACCAGACAATTACTTTGACATTATTTAGAGTAAAAAAAGGGCTCTAAATTTTGACTTCTGGAGACATACCCAGAATTAAATCAACTGTCGAACATAAGTACAGGAAGTAATTTTAATTCCATCAGTATTAGTGGAGATTTAACTTTTTTTTCAGCTCTTTCCTACAAAACAGGCAAACATGACCAAAATCTGACCAAACAGCCTGAAAGATCAAGAGTTAAACCCATGAAATTTTGGTTCACTCTTTTCCTGTGTATCAACCATAACTTAAAACTACCAACAAGAAAACTGTACCTAAAGTTGATCAACCCAGACTCCTGCAGGCTCTGAACATGTATAAAGTATTGTGAAACAATGCAAATGCAAAATATTCTGAAAGACTTGCCATCTACTGGAATTTCTAGATATACTATTTAGACTTATTTTACAAAAGAAACATGTTCTTTGCAAGAATACAGTTCTACAAAGCAGATACTACAAAATATTTTCAATCCAAGTAATGAAAGATTATTTTTACATGAACAAATCTGGGACTCCAAAGAGCTGAGCATGTGATAATACAACGTGTGTGACCATCCACAACAGAGAAGTAGAAAAATGATGACGGTCATATTCTACTTTGTGATAGGGAAATCTGGTAAGTGATACAAATAATGGACATATGATAGAAGAAATGACTGGAGGCAAAGTAGAAAGTCTGTGGGTTTTAAGCATTCTGATTTTTAATTAAGGAAACATTCTCTGTGGCCTGACATGCAGGGGTTTTGTTTTAAGCTGTTGTCTCCTCAATCTCTCAAAAAGTGGATCCCCATCCTCCAAGTAGCCAGCAGGAATCTGCTAGGCTGAAGTGACTGACTGATATAATTATGGAGGGCAGTGTGCGAGTACCACGTGTTGAATGCATGTTGCACATTTGAAAATACCAGGCAACATTTCAGCTTCTGAGGAAGCTGTACATAGCACTACGCACTCCTTCACACTTCAGTCATGCTCTACAGCAAAAGTTACTGTCAAGCATTTGGACTCCCATCTCAGGGAGTAGTACTAATATTATAAGTGTATTCACAGCAACCTATTTTTTGTTCCATGTTATTTTTTCTAAGATAAATTTTTAGGGATGAAGAGTCCAGTGCATGACATCTTTCATTGTAAGTTGCTAATTATCTACCTAATTATTTACTTGCACTATAGGAAGAAATGCTTGAAATTTAATGAATAGATACAAAGAGTAAATAATAAGTAAATAATATTTTGTTCTGGGTCTAAAAATAAGAAAAAACAGGTGAGTTAAGTTCTGTTATTAAAAACAGCACTTGCCATTATATGTCTAAGGCTTCCAACGATAGTCTTTAGATCAGACTTGTTAAGGGAGAAGCCGCTGCCCAAGCATTCATACACCACCCGAGACTTTACCTGCTAGGACCAGAGTCCCTTCGCAGCGGGCTACTCCAGTGAGCCAAGGGGTGCCCCTTTCGACTCCTCACATACACACACACACAGAGTCACCCTCAGGTGCTTCTTCTTTCCTCAGGCTCAACCCTAGGTTCCCTGAAGCACAATCTCTCATCAAGGCCT
This sequence comes from Haliaeetus leucocephalus, assembly GCF_000737465.1. NCBI lineage: Eukaryota > Metazoa > Chordata > Aves > Accipitriformes > Accipitridae > Haliaeetus > Haliaeetus leucocephalus. Next base: position 4,993,142 of record NW_010973187.1, read on the forward strand.
TCAAAATAAAAAGTGTGATTTATTCTATCTATGGTGCACAAATTCAGCCAGCTTAAGCTGAGTGCCTCCAGAGAGGGACCCCCAACACTAAACTCCCTGGGCAATTATACCCTTACAATCTAAGTTCCTGCCACTCACACAATAGTCTGGTCCAGCAGTAATATTTGGGTCTGGGGTCATCTTCTCTCTCACTAGGTCCTTTTTCTCATCTCCAGGCAGGTTCTTTCTCTTTCCTGTTTTTTAGGCTAGTTGTTACTATGGCTCCTTTTCCTAGCTCAAAATGGGTCTGAGGCTTTCCAAATCTTCTTATTCCTCCCATCTGAGAATAGGTCAACCTTAAGCAAAAGCATTAAGCAAGCTGCAAGTTCTGCCTTATCATGAACGACTACTTTTAAGCAGCTAAGCAAAGTCCTTGAAGCCCTCCAAAACGTATTAACAGCCTCTATAATTTATATACATTCCTACGCTCACAATCTTAACCCATTATTGCCATGTGCTGTTTACATCTCATTCAGGTGTGGTCTGCATGCTCATATAGCTGAGCTTTGCCACCTTCCACAACAGACTGTAGATAATATTCTGCCATAATTTTAGATATTTCAGAAGGAGGGCATGGAGGAAGAAAAAAAGCATTCAACTACATCATAAAACCTGTGTGTATGTGGGTATTAATCTGTAGCTTTTCTTGAAAGTTTTGGTATGAGTAAACAAATCTCCAGTGTCATAGAATCTCTGAGAACACATTCTGTACTACTTCAGTGAGGATGAAGTATTTTAAAAAAACATGCATTCTTATTTAATATGCTACGTTAATATGCTTTATAGTACTTAATATGCTATGTTTAAATTCTAAGCTAAACAAATCCTATTTCCAGAGCAATCAAAACTACTCCTATGAAAGAGGCTGTATTTCCAGGAAAAGTTAAATATCACCAGGTTAGAAGTATATTTTGTTCTTTGTGTATGTACCTATTAACTCTGATGAGATAGTATATTGGCAGAAATTTAGATGAATAAACCCAGAAACTCATGAACTTAAACAATCCTTTAATATAGCAAACATATCCAACTTTCAAATATAAACTGGAACCAACTAACAAAAAAGAAACTCAAAACAACTTTCTGAATGCCAAAAAGGGCTTATGCAAAACAGTGCACATTTATTCGAGGTATCGTATCCATGAAAACAAAACAAAACAAACCCAACTATCTACATTTAAAAAGAATTTTTACTTAGCAAGGCAAAAGAAGTTAGGGGCACATACACAGTAAACAAATGTAAACAGTGTAAAAATACAGGATGTTAGAACCAACCAACCCAAAGCTTTGGTTATGAAAACTGAAATAACCCCATATATTAAAGAAAAATAAACCAGAGGCATGCAAAATATTGTTAAAATACATTCATCCATGTGGCTAAGTGAAAGTCACAAGCTAGTGAGATGGATTTAGAAATGCAGTTTTCCTTCTTTCTTTATGTTCCTTAGATTGATTGTCATTCAATTTTCCACTGAAGTGGAATGGCTGATGAAAACCTTTCAGCCTTCTTAACAAACTGGTAACTGAGTTTTTGAAGACTCCAAACAGGTGTTGCAAAGGAGGTTTAGGTAATTGTGTTTTTATGACATAGCATGATACACAACCTCACTCAAATGCTACAAACAAATAGTGCATGATCTGTTACCATTCTGGAAGGCAATAGCTTGGAGAACAGTCAAGTTGCTCCAGATGGAATTGAAAGATTTTCGAGTTTCTCCTCACAAGAGCAGTGACAAACTCCATGGCAAATCAGGTAAGTCACTTAACATTTTATTTGCAACACAGAATATTTTGGCAACCAAGGTATGTTAAAGGAATCTCAATAGTGACCTACAGTGCACGTGCTTTTCAGAAAACTGAAGTTTTGTTTCAGATATGCATCAGGAGCCTAAACATCACAAGGCTTTTCTCATTGAAGCAGCTGTACCGATGTCATCCGCCTTAGATGCACCTACTGGTCTTTCTTGTCTTCTGCTTCATTTAAACTGCCCTGAAAAAAGACAGATTAAAAATATTTTTTTTGTGCTTGGCAAGATCAGAAACTATTGACTCCAGATGCCATGTTTTGCCCCCTTGCAGTCATACCTGATTTGTTCACTATACACCCTTCAAAGCTGTAGTCCCATCAATACTACCCCACGACACGTGCACTTCTGACCCTAGTACAGTAACAGCCATGCAGCCGCCTTCTGCTCCCTGTTCACGTTACAGCTGAACTGTGCAGCAAACTCAGCAGAAAACATTTTCTGTTATCAGCTTATTTATCCCTAGGAGCTGCATCTACTATGTGCTCAGTACCTTCTGTTCTTTCCATTCAGAGGCAAACACAGAAAACTGCAAGGATGTGTGTTCTAGACCACAAGGCTGTTAGAAATGCAGCAGGACTACTACGGCTCATTACACAGGGAAGCACAACAAAGATAGGACATGCATGGTGGTCTTAATTCAAATACAGAGATCAGTTGAGCAATCTCTCTAAGAGTATAGGGTGAGGCTGGGAATCAGTAAGCAGCTTTACAGAGTACAGGAAAGATTATAACCAGCTCAAATTTGCCTTTTTGGTTTTTAATTTTATTAATACAGGACCAACAAATAGCTCCTCTTGAAAAGCAGGTCACCATAATTTTAACATCAATCGTATTTTCTTCCAAGCCCATTCTTTGTAAACAGGTTAACTTTCATTTTTATTCAATTTTGGTTGAACTCTGAGACAGATGTTATGTACGGAACATACAAACACCTGTCAGACAACTTAAAGAACCAGGCAGGGCTCTCAGTTCTACAAGAAATAATTACTGCATATATTATGGGTATTATAGCCATGCACATATGCAAACTGAATCAAACTGCTAATTCAGCTTTTGCTTGCTATGTAGGTTTTTTATTATTTTGTACTTCAGTTTGAATTTTTATAGTAGCCTGTTTTTAGCCTAGGCTTGGGGTTTTTGTTTTGGTTTTGTTCTTGCATATCAACAGTATTGCAACATTTATAATCCAGTATTGCAAAAACATGTTTAAAGAGCAAACAAAATAAAATTACTCTTATATATACCACACACACACACTACTCCTATCATTTTCTTACATGATTTCAGTTTGATCATCACGTGCAAAACTACCTGAATCTTATTTCCCAAGTGACAGCAAAATTGAGTCTAACAATGACCTGAGCTTTGTCACCTGAAGTGCAAAAAAGAAAATGCTCATAGCTTAGCCGTCCAGTCCTTGAAAAACAAAATTCTACCATTTTGATAAAGTTTAAGGAGGGTTGCCCATTGTAACTTTATGCTAAAGATTTTGGTAAATTCTCTTGCATAATAAATAACCAACAAGCAGAATTTTGCTGGTACAATTTCAGAACATCATGCTCATATAGCCATCCAGAACTACCTACCTGAAGCCGTTCATATTCTTTCATCAGATGATCATATTCTCTTTTAAGGCCTTCAGACTGCTTTTTAACTGCAGTCACTTCATTATTTGCCTTGTGGAGAGCTGTAAAATATCAGAATTCTTGTTTTAATTATTACTTATATTCCTGCAGTTCCTCAGAGCCCTAGTTATGTGTTAAGGCTCCACTGCACTAGACAGTCCTTCCTCTAAAAAAAGCTTAAATTTGAAACAGAGCATCACAGATGGACACAGCAAGAGATGTGCAGGACAGGAAGGGGAAAGAGAATGGCTTGTGTTCAGGAAGAGCAGCGCAAGGAACAGGAAGGGGTTGTAAGAAAGGTAAGAGCAAGACCAATAAACTGTTGACAGAGGTGACAAGTTAGTGATGACTACAGTGTTCTGCCAATTTGCAGAGACAGTTCTAGAAAAACAAAACTCTACAACCCCCAAACCAAAACTGTTAGCCCTCTTAAAACAAAGAGGAAACTCAAACATTGAGCAAGACTTTAGCAAAGCAACTGAGGCCATCTATAATATGTGGGGGAAAAAGAGAGAGATAATACATTATTATTGTAGCATAGACCCCTCTTTTTCACCCTGCTATATATTTTACCATGCATGAGTGAATTCATTAGAAGCATCACTTCATGGATGAGAAGACAGAAATGGTGGTGGTAGGGTAGACAACTGTGAACAGTTTTTTAATGCGATAGAAAGTAATTATTACTCTACTCACAATCTCAACAGCAATAAACTGAGAGCATGTCTCTGCTGCAGTACAAAACTGCCCAGGACTCCATAGGGGCTAATTTACAATGCAGGGTACATCAGCATAAAGTTTCATGAAGCCATTACTCCTAAGCTGTCATGTAAACATTCAAATAAGGTCATTTAGACATTTTTATATTTCTCTGCTATAGGTATCTCAGGCATCTTTATATTTCTCTGCTGTAGCAGCACAGGCATACCCTAAACTTGATCTATTCATGCTAAAACAGAGAAACATTGTTAATGACCTATAAGGCTGCCTCACACAGCCGTATTTAAAAAACAAATCTCAATGGTACAAACAAAAAAAGAAACATTTGCAGTTTTCTGTGTTCCAAAAATGTGGATCTATCCCTCAATCATGAGCTCCCTGAGAGAGACTGTTCTTTCCCAGAGACCTCCAAGACACTCAGGAATTGCACCACCTCTGTAAGAGCCTGCTCTCAAAGGATGAGGAGCTAGATGTGTTTTTTGTTAAGCACCTAGCTACAATCACTCCGGTCTGAACCATGTTTCTCTTTGGGTGCTAGTTCCTGAAACATCAGAACACAAGATTTGACCACTCTCCTACATGCAAAAAGGAAAACTCCCTCCACCAGCATTTCTGCTATTTTCAATTAATTTGAATGTATAGATTCAAAATCATTCTCATTTTAAAGTAGTCTGCAAGTGGTTTTCCAGTAATAGGATTTTTACCTAGTCTGAAATTCTGGTCTACTGAAGTTAATTACGCTTATGTCTATTGATTCCATCATGGTCAAAAATTCATCCCATCTCTTTACATCCTCTCATTTCCATACTCTGACACAGATATCCTTCATCATTTAATGCATTCTTGACAGCATCAATACAAAAAACATTTTCTAAAGGTTTGGTATTTGGAATAACCATGATTTCCACGCATCTGACAAGTCAAACCCCATTGCATTTACTCTCTCTCTCTGATCTTGCTACTGTTTAAAATATTCAACACTAAAATTTGGCTATCACTCTGAAGTAAACTTGTGACAATTTGATAAGCTTCTGAATTTTAAGTTGTAGACAAAAAACATACGCATATGCCATTTTGCCTCTAATCTTTTAATTAGAAAGCTAAATTTTGCCTTTGTTTAAACGTTCTTGTACATAGTAAGCTATAGTAAAAATAAGCAATACTTCATTTCTGGAGAAGTCATAACTCAATGTTATTAATCTAATACTATTTATCTGTTTACAAGCAGCAGCACAGTAGTTTAGCTGCAACTAAAAACTATGGTATCTTTAAAACATGAATAAAATATCTAAAAGTATCTGCAAACCAAGAGAGCAAACAAGCAACAGCATTGTTTCAATGTTTTGACCAAAACAGATGTATGACAGGAATACCTCACCTAACCCTGGAAGAAGAAAAAGCAAAGAACAAGATTGTCCTTTCCACCTGTGTTGGCTATGGACAAAAAAAAACCCCAAAACAACAAAAAACAACAAACCAACAAACTCAGACTCATTCCTGTTGGGGCCACACAATAAAAAGGAGTGTCACATCTCTGATGATGTGAATTCCCCAGCGTACCAACTTTTCTGGATGTCTTCTTGTCAAGCAAGAGAGACCATCCATACATCACTGCTGAACTATTTTACATCACTACTGAACTATTTTGCCATTGCATGAGCACTGCAGTGCAGCCAAGTCGATCATACAGGTATATTGTTTGTCATATGGATCATATCATATGAACACTGATCCAGCACAAAACAGAAGATCCTTTGTGTGCATAATACAGTCAGTTATTACTTCTGGCTTCCATCTGGCCTGTTACTTTGCCTCACAGGAGACAGAACAGCTGGACTGGCAGCAAGCAAAACCCAACAGCTAATTGTTCCTACCAAGTAAATGCATGAGCAGGTAAGGAGGTGAGAATGCTACTTCTACATTAATGCAGCTAATGAGAGGAATAGTCACTAAGTCCCAAAACTGGAACCCAGCCTCAGTACTGTGAGAGGTGGGCTATCCTTCTCCATTCCTTCCCCTTCCCTTCAAAGAAAAATCAACCAAAATATTCTTTGGCAGTATATCAACAGAAGACATTTATGGAAAACTTCATCCCTTTACACTGAATGTGTGACTGCAGGTCCATAAACTAATGTAACGTGTACAATCTGGGAGAAGTAGAGAACTTGTCCTTCCCTTACCACACTCTCTGTATCCTTTTCCAGGATAGATAGTTTACTTCAGATTCCTTTCAAGTTGAAGCATGATGAGGAATAAAATTGCTCTGAAGACGTTACCACAGCCCAGCAGCTATAGCATTTCTATTACCTTCTCATTTCAACAAGGATGGAGAACCAAACAGTAAAACAAAACCAAACAGCAACAAAAGCAACCAATGATTCTTTGGGCATTTCCCTGCACAACTACTAGTCCTGGTCTGACTAAATCACTTGACTTACAGTGCTTGCTACTAAGGAAACGATCTGGAACTTAAATTAGCATTGCTCACAATACAAGTCTAAAACCCAAGTGATTTGGACTAGTTTAAGACTAAGAAAGACCGCTCTCTTTTAGGAGTCTTCAAGTTGAGAAAGAGCTATTCACATTTAAGAATCTAGGCACTGACGGGACAAGAGATTTGCCAACAAATACGCTGTAAAGCTGGGAACACAACTCCAGTCAAGTAATTCCATACTAATTCTGAATTCTCTTCTTAAGATGTGATGGTCAGATAAAGTTTAAAAAGAGAAGGCACGGCCAAAAAATTACATACAAATTTGCTTGAAGTACCTTTCACAACATCAAATGAAATTTTGTTACAAAAGGGATGTTACAGCATAAATGACCTTGTTTAACAAAACCATCCTTGCTGTATGCAGTGCCATCCCTTCGAATCAACAAATATGAATATCAACTCTTGCTGCATGTGACATTGTGCAATGGCTCTCAACCAAGGTTATGATCTCACAGTTAAAAAGTAAGGTTAAGTGAAATGGACTTTGTTTCTAAACCTCCCTCTGACATTGGCTAAATAACATGAGATGGTGGCCAATTCTTTTAACTTGTATTTCCTATTCCCAGCTTACAAAAGAAAGCTGATAGGGTTTTTTTTGGGGGGGGGGGAGGGAGGGGTTTGTTTTTAAAAACTGGAGTGCATCAGTTGAGCTCATAAATATAGTTTTCCTACATGGCACTAGCCTGCCTGGCAACACAAAGGCCAAGCTGAACTCTCACTGGCAGCAACAGTTCTATGAACTGTATTCCTAATGTCTGTATTGTTTATATCTTTCTAACACCTAATAATCTTAGCATTTAAGTGAAAATTGTACATCTGTACATGCATACTTTCTAGAATAGTTAACAATTAAAATCTATTTCAAAACTAGCCCTCCACATGAATTGTTGCTCTCTTATTGTCTCCTACAACACCATGCAACCATGAAACAAAAAGCACTCGTGATGCATTCTGTACACAAAACAAACCTCATTAATGGATGCATGGACTTTTCATCAGAATTTCATCCTGCCCCACTGTATGCCTATGGCAATATATAAATAGAGAGTATTTTCAGAAAAAGTTGAACTAAAGCTCAAAAGCATCTAAATGACTTTGATGAGTCAGTACACATTTCACAAAGTGAAATCCTAATGCCAGAGACAAAGAAATGGTCTTTGGATTTTGTCTCAGTGTGGCACTACAGACTTGGCTCAAAGATGCCATAAGGTCATAGCTCAGTAACTGCACACAGGTGCTGGGGACCGCAATGCCCATTATGCTACATCAGATGCAGGCAGAAGGTTTAGGTGTGTGTTTAGAAGAGTGAGGGGTCAACGAGTTGGGCAGGAGTCTGCCACCAGTGTGTTCTGCTGCAAGACTTGATCAATACTAGTTGTTCTGTATAAATTTCTGTAGTATAAATGAAGCTGTAGCCTTTACCACACACTAGGACAGCGTCACCAAAAAAATGACCAGAGACAGAAGGTGAAACAGTACAGCATTGCAGAAGTCTCCCTCCTGCCCAAAGGGTCCCATAGTAACAAATGGACATTTCACACATCAGCATTTCCACAGTGTGGGATCTGTAAGTGAGAAAAGGAAGTTAATGGACCAAAAGTCCTGCTCCTGCCCCTAACCCAAGGACCACTGTAAGGACAGCTGCTTTATGAAATTCTCTCAGACTCTGACCTCATACCCAGTTGCAGATAGTTTGTTTTATTGTAGCTTTTTGGATTGTTTTCAAAACTATCAAAATGAAACCATATCATAGCACCTCTTCTTTACCCAGAAAATTCCTGTAGGTTTGAGACCAGCAGCCATACTGAGCACCTTTAATCATCTGAATCAACATTTTGTTAGAAATATGTCAAAAGTGTAGCAGGAGAAACATTTTCAACACCTGCACTGGGTGCTCCTATGAGTACATATATTTATTTCTAGGTATCAGTGAGACATTTTTCATAATATACAAGTGTATCAATAAAATACCGTCTTGGAAGGTTTCTAAACAGTCATGTTATTACATGTCCAGGTATGCTAAAAATGGATTTAGGCTCTGAAAGTGCTAGCCCCACTGCTGGGTGCCTATAAACCCCCCCAGTATGTGGGTCTGCAATAATGTAGTGAAGAACTAGCCCCCTTTCCTTCACTTCCACAATAAAGCAAAAAAGGGCATCAAGGGGGATAGGAAAGTCAAGTCTGAAAAGAAAACAAATTTGGCTGAGATCTTTGTCCCTCATTTCCAACTTTTCCTCAGATTTTAGTAATTTCACTACTCAGCCTCTTTGTCTTGTATTTTCATTCTTCCTCCCCACCTGCCTAGAGCACAGTAGGTGGCAAAATGTCTTCCTAACTTCGGATTTCACTTATGGTTAAGTGGACAAAAAAAAGGTAGACTATGTTTCCTGTAAAAGGTAGAAAGCTGAAGAACTAGAGATGAGTCTCATGAAAGTCTGCAATAATCACTGTCTACACTATAATCTCAGTCAGAATTTCAGAAAGAGGAGACAAAGATTTTCTCTGCCAGAAGTTATAAATACTGCATCAAAACTTTACAGAAAATTTGGGTCTCCCCTGAAGTCATAGCACTAATCTGATACTAAACTGCATTATTTAAACGTAAAGCAGACCTACTCTTAGGAAGCAGACTTACATTTAGGATTCCTCCTAGGTGCCACTCTATTGAGGTAACCCGCCTTTCAACATGTGGCCTACTATAAGGTAATATAAACCCTATCACCATGCATAAGTTGCTTAACAAATGTACCAGACCAGAGCAATGGATATTCAAAACTGCTCTCTGAAAAATATTATACTTGTTTTTCTTCCAAGCATCAAAAAAACCCCCAAAACCCCAACCAAACAAGAACAAAATCCACATTTCCGACTCTTACTGAGCCTATAGCTGAAAAAACAAACAAACAGAAAATCCCCCAAAACCAAACCAATAAAGTTTTCCTTTTTACACTAATTTTGCCTTGTTTTATTACTAGGTGACACCCCTGACACTCTTCCCCAGCCCCCAATTTCATGGATTGGACTTTGTGGACACAACGGAAAGGTTACTTTAGTCAGGTGAGCTCAGTGGCATGAAACAAATTGTTAAGAAGAAGTAAAACAAGCTTTTCAATCTCAGCTTTGATTTTGTGTAACGCATTGCTCGCACTTAGCGAGCATGGAACTCAACATTCACCTGCTCAGTTGCAGAAGTTTCAAAAGAAAACAGTAAATTTGATTCACATTAAATCTCTAACACTCCATAGAAAGCTGTGCCTACTGATGTGGTTATTAACAAGTACTTTAAGCTTTCTGGCTATCAGTTTGATCAAAATAACGTATAAGAAAACTTATTTTTTTTATAAGATAGACATACCTTAACACCATCTAGCTGACGATGGTAATTAACATAACCATGGGATTTTCTGTTTTGGCAATGAGGGGGATGGCATCAGGGGAAGGATTTTAAGTATTTTCCTATTCATTCCTTAAAGAGACCCTCTCCTCCACTTTCCCCCCCTAATAACAGACTCAAGCATGCCTTAATTTATACATCTTTTGGATGGACAACAGCCCACAGGGAGAATGCAGCTGAAGCAGCATGTGGTAAATCTATTTATTCCTTAGCTTTCTCTAGCATTCCTGACTGAAAAGCTTACATTATACTAGTGTTACAGACCACCAGTTAGTTTAAATAAAACATACGCATTTAAGTTTTTCATTGATCCTGTCACTTCAAAGGCAGTTTTCCCCCCTTTCTTTAAGAAAACAGCAGGAGAGGGAAAGCCCACAATCAAACCTGCCTGAGAATGTGAACTAATGAGACTCTCTATTTAAGGATTCTTGTTGCTTCAATCCCAGCTGAAAACAGCTGTTCTACAGTTCTTGTTCGTCTTCCCAGTGGACAATGAAAAATGATTCATGAAATATTTGTTGTTATTCTTACAGCTTTGTTGCAGTGCCATGCAATATAAAAGCAGGGCTGTGTTTTGATGACAACATGTTATCTGGTACCACAAAAATCTATATTTTGTTACAGTCTGAACATCTGATTAATGCTTACAAGGTCACAGGCAGTGTTATCTTAAAAACACTAATTTCAGATGAGCAGGTGTTCATAAGCATCACACACCTTGACAGATCCCAGTAAGACAGAACCAAACAGGTAAAATCTGCTTCTGTCTCAATTTGGGTTGCCAAGAAAGCAGTTTTGACAACCTAAACCTTAAACACGGAAGCTGCTAACAAAAGTATTATGTTACAGATTGCAAGGCATGTTTCCTTGTAGACAAAAAAAAAAAAAAAAAAAAAAATTAAAAAAAAAAAACTAATGCCTCTGCTGCAGGAGATATATAAATTTAGAATACTAGTCAAGCACTTTTCTGCTGACTGAAACCCTACTTTACAGAAAAACCCTCAACCATATACTTCCCCATTTTATACAGGGAGAGTGGCTGATATGTACGACATGAAAGATCATGCCTAAATCTGATGCCTATAAGCAACCTGCAATTGATTCCATATCCTGGTCATGTCATTGATGAAGACGAGTCAACACCACTTAAATATATCAGTTCAATTTGTTAATTGTAATTATTAACAATTAATAATTAAGGTGCTCAAATTACACATTTTCATAATGAAAACATTTACTAAAATATAGGAATGACAACGGCATGTTTTTCCAGTTCCTAGTCAAATGTGAAGAAACCCCAAGCCAAGTGTTGTGTAAATTGATGAAGTTAGTTAATGCTATACCTAGGATAAATTTTTGACATCCAGTGTTGAAATCATCTTTTTCTTAATTGCAAAGAAGTCCTAACCAATACTTACCATCTGATGTCATCTGTAGCTCTGCTTTCAAATGTTCAACTTCTTTCTTCAACTTTTCATCAGTTGCTTCTGCTGACTCTTTCTTTTTACTGCTTCCTTTTTCACTCAAGGCCTGTTAAAAACAGTTGCTACAATTAATTTTGGTTTTGTTAGTCTTATATTAATGCCAAACAACCAGAGAATGTCAGCCTTGATCTTGCAAAGTGACAGGTTTTATCAAGCGCTAACATGACACAGGCAGATACTCAGTCATTCTGGGAAAAAAAAAAAAGCTCAATGTTTTAAGTTGATAGTAATGGCATACCTGTAGTAGTATGGCATTACCTCCTGTGTAAAAGTACTTTGTATCTCTGCATCAAGCCCACAGCTCCTGTTTAGGTTACAAATGGCTTTTCCAGAAGACATACACTGGGACTGCAAGTGACAGAACACTGCCATGTTTATGCGCAACTTGTTCTAATAATTTATTCTGGTTTAAATGATGTAATACACCACAAATCTCTCCTTGTAGGTTTGCAGCTACTTCTTCAATCTTCAGAATACCTCAATACCCAGATAAGATTTCCACTGAAACTCAAGAAAAAATGAGGAAAGGATTCAGGAAGAGCCCTGTAAGTACTAGACACAAGAGCAGTTTACTCCCTGTACCCCCGTACTCTGAAAATGTAGGCACTACTATACTTATGCATGCTTTTATCATTAAGGCAATTGCTACTGATGATTTAAAGTATCACATGTTAAGGATTATACCCCATAATTAGACTCTTTGCTCATAGAGCCTCTATTATCCAACCAAGCATCATCTCTGTTATGAAAATGGCAAAAGAAGTGGTGAATGCTTAATGGGAAAAGTAGAACAACTGAGATGAACAGCTGTTAGGTGAACTCCTGATATTAGAGCTTACTGGGCACAGGTGGGAGCAGAGTGGAAAGATTACTTTAGGAAGAAGGAAAAGAACTGTTTATAAAGACTGGGAAACAATCCAAAGAAAAGAGCTGAACAAAGTTTTCCAGAAGCTATTTAACCAAAGAGCAGAGACTGCATTTGACTGTGGGTAACAAAACCATAGCCAATTTGTCATGAAATTGGCCACAGATTGCCTCCTTTACTTTGTGCTCACCTCCTTCTATTAATACACAAACAGTTATTTCTGTAAACTTTTATCTCAAATCCTGTGCTCCAGGGAACCTCTGAACAGGAGGCAGTGCAGACCTAGCACTTACAGTAATTATACATACAGCCAGTGCCTTATATGCAATTGCTCTTGCCTCTGTCTGATGCTGGAATGAAGCACACTTGTAAATGAACACAAATGCAGGGGTCAAGCCACAGAGGAAACTAAGTTATAGCATCTCGAAAAAGTTAAAATAATCCAACTCTAAACACCTTACATCTCCAGCGCAATGGAGATCCAGCCACAGTATACTGTCTGTACCTGTGGCTACCACTGTTTTTGCAAACCATGCAATCAAACACATAAATAGAAACAGACAGAAATACAGTTTGCAGTTTCTGGCTATCGCTTACAAGCGGCTAAGAGAATGTGTTGCTAAGAGAATGTGAAAGCAGAACAAAAAGAGGACTTTTGGCCAAATCCCAACAGGACAGACAGGGAAAAAGAAAAAAAAAAAAAAAAAGCACCAGCATGCAGTAAAGAGACAAATTCCATGGCAGAGGGAGGGAGTCCGGATAATTTTGACAAAATACCAAATCCCAAAATTTTGGAATAATTTCATACTTGGGAAATACCTAACACACCCCCTAGTGATCCTTGTTTTACAACACCTCTCAAACAACTGGATTTTTTTGCATCCCTTCTAGTACTTTTTGTCCAGAGTCTGTTCTCTTTGTCTGAAGATTTATTGCAAAAAAGTTAGTGCTGGTAACCATAGACACTGCTTCAGACAAACTGGAAGGAAACCTGTACACACCTGCAGTGAATTTTGTTTTGACAATGTGCCAGACTGAAGAATGCTGTAAAATTCTTCATACCCTGGATATCTGCACTCTAGCTTATAGTTCAATCTCTTCCAACAGAAGTCAAACTAACCAATTACAAGAAAAGATTTCATACATTTATCTTTATCTGACTTCCCTTCCTGTGTACTTCCTACTTATATTGAACAGACAAATGATAGCTTAATTTTCTCCATTCTTCTCATAAAAATAACATATCTTTGGTCCATTGGTGGTTCTTTTAAGTAAGAAATTTTTGGCAATATCTTCATTAATACTATGGCAGTGCCTTACTGAGAAAGGAAGGTATTAGGAAATTGGCTGACCCACCATAAAAATAGATGCAAGAATACAAAATGACAATAAATATGAAAGACCAATTTTACAAGTTAGAAAAGACATTTCAGGACTGGAGCAAATCCTATTTAGAAGAAACAGCCAGCAGAAGAACAGATACACTGTAGGCTTTTCCATACTGGACTGCTATAGCCCTGACCTAAACAGCCAACTGTTTAGGATAAAAAAAAATAAAATTAGTGTCCCCCTCTACTTTGCTACAATTAAATTCAGAGAAATATTTTAAGACTATATTGCTACTTTGATGAAATTTGTACAGGAAAGAAAGAACTTCATTTATTTGGATTACTTTAGTTTTCTTTGCTAATAAAATGCTACTGAAATTTGTATTCAGTATTCTGAATTACATATTATAAGAACACTGTTCTTCCTTTTTTCACCAGAAGAAAAAAAATGAACAAACATCATTCAGTAGCAAACCATCCCCAGTGTATTTTGTACTAACTACTTGCTGTATAAGAAAATAACAAAAAAAGTTCAAAGATACCTCCTGCAGCCTTTCATTCTCGGCCATGTATTTTTTGGCTGCTTCAGTAGCATCGTTGACTTGCATTTCCAGAGCTGCATGCGATGCCATCCCTTTTGCCAACTGAGTAAGAAGGGTAACAGTACGCCTCAATACACTGGTGAAGAAACACAGTGAACAGCACAGTAATTCACAGCACAAATTAAAAAAAAAACCAAAAACCCAAACCACCTCCTGTTCTCTCTCTCCGCATTAGATGTGAAAACAAAACCACAAGAGGACTGTTTAAGCACCTGAAGGGAAACATCCAGGCTCATCGACGACACATAATATTACAATAAGAGACTGAAAAGATTTTCATCCATCAAAAAATCTGATTTTTACCTGATGCAGAACCTCCCTCCTCCCAAAAACCTACAGCCATTAAGGGGTCAGAGACCTGCTTGCTTAAAGGCTGAAATACTTTTACATGACCCAGTGTTTTAAATAGGATGGATCTCTGAATACAAGACACAAGCAACATGTTACGGTAATAAGTACAGTGCAAACCCCCCCCCCCCCCCCAACTTTATAAAAGGCCTTACAAGAATAAAATTAGCAATGTGAGCATATTAATCTTCAAAGTACTCTGTCAATACTGTATAAATCAGAACACGAATGAATGTCAGCACTCATATGGCACCTCAAATCTAAGCTTTGCAAATACCTCCCTTGATTTGATCTAGTGATTGCCTCTTTGTATCACTACTTTCATTTTTCATCTTGGAGTCTTTCAAAGCAGTATGTTGCTGAATCAAGGAAAGGCCAAAGCAACACTGAATTAAATTAATTCCTGTAATATAACTATGCAGCTGCTCTTCAAAAGAAATGTGAAAATCCAAGTAATTGGCTTTTTCATAACTGAAAGCATATTAATAGACCTTTTGGCTTTCATGGTAAGCCCTCCCCCCTGCTTTTTCATTGAAAGGTAATTTTCTTACTTTTTTTTGTTTTAATAAAAAAGTTAAAGTCTCCATGTCACGACTTTTCCAAGGGTTAGCATGTTTTACTATTGCTTATTAATTTATAGATGCAGCAGTCAGGAGTCAGTAAAACATTGTTACTAAAACAGAATCACAGAATCGTGTAGGTTGAAAGGGGGTTCTGGAGGTCATTCTGTCCAAGCTCCTGCCCAAAGCAGGGACAGGTTGAACAGATTGCTCAGAGGCTTGTCCAGTTGAGTTGCCACCATCTCCAGTGATGGAGATTCCAGCGTCTTTCAGGGTCCTTGTTCCAGTGTTTGACCACTCCTGATAGCAGAAAAAGTACTTTTTACCACAAGTCAGAATTTCCCAGGTTCCTGGCCTGTTGCCTCTGTCATTCCTGTGTGGATCCACTGAGAGCAGCTGGCTCCATCTTCTCTACATCCTACCACTAGATAGCTGTACAAAGCAATAGGATCTCCCCTTCAATGTCTCTTTTGCTGGCTGAAGCCAAGCTCACTCATCTTCTCCTCACAGGTCACGTGTTTCAGCCCCCAGCCTTCTCGGTACCCTGCTGCGTACTCCAGTATTTTGGGGAGTCAAAACCGGAAACAATCCTGCAGCTGCAGTACCACATGTGCCAGATAGAGGGGAATGACCACTTCTCTTGACCTGCTGACTACACCCTTACTATTACAGCTCAATACATGATTGGCTGCCTACCAGGATTCCCAGGTCCTTTTCTGCAACACTGCTTTTCTACCCAGCCAGCCAGTCAGTCCCCAGCCTGGATGCTGTACATTGGTTATCCTTTAAGATGTCGGACTTTGTGTTTGCCTTTGTTGAACTTCACGACATTGCTGGCAGCACATTTCTCCAACCTGTCTAGCTCCCTCTGAATAGCAGCCCTGCCCTCCAAGATATCAACCACTCTGATTTGGTACTGTCTGCAACTTGCTGAGAGCACATTCAATCCTATCATCCATGTTGTTAATAAGGACATTAAACCGTATTGAGCCCAGTAAGGATCCCTGAGGGGCACCAGCTGGAATCTGCATTACTATCATCCTTTGAGCCTGTCGTGGTTTAACCCCAGCCAGCAACTAAGCACCACGCAGCCGCTCACTCACTCCCCCCCATCCAGTGGGAGGGGGGAGAAAATCAGGAAAAGAAGTAAAACTCCTGGGTTGAGATAAGAACGATTTAATAGAACAGAAAAGAAGAAACTAATAATGATAATGATAACACTAATAAAATGACAACAGTAGTAATAAAGGATTGGAATGTACAAATGATGCGCAGGGCAATTGCTCACCACCCGCCGACCGACACCCAGCCAGTCCCTGAGCGGCAAAACCCTGCCCCCCCCACTTCCCAGTTCCTAAACTAGATGGGACGTCCTGTGACATGGAATACCCTGTTGGCCAGTTTGGGTCAGGTGCCCTGGCTGGGCATGAGAAGCTGAAAAATCCTTGACTCTAGTCTAAACGCTACTGAGCAACAACTGAAAACATCAGTGTTATCAACATTCTTCACATACTGAACTCAAAACATAGCACTGTACCAGCTACTAGGAAGACAGTTAACTACATCCCAGCTGAAACCAGGACAGAGCCCAAAGCCCCAGGGAATTTTCCACCCATCTTTTTTCTCCACTTCTCCAGCCCATATCCCTCCACAGTTAGGTTATCAGGATACCACAAGAGACTATATCAAAGGCCTTGCTAAAGGCACACAACATCCACTGCTCTGCCCTTTATCCACACAGCCAGACACCTCATTGCAGAAGGCAACAGGGATGATCAGGCATGATCTCTCCTTAGTAAATCCATGCTGGCTGTTCCAAGTCATTCTGTCCTTCATGTCCCTGGAAATGGCTTTGAGTAAGATTTGCTCCATAACCTTTCCATGGAGATGAGGCCGATTAGTCTCAAGTTCCCCACATCCTGCTTTTTGTCCTTGAAGGCAGGTGCAATGTTTGCCTTTCTGCAGTCACCAGGATCCTCCCCGGATCACCATGATCTTTCAAATATGACAGAGCATGGCTTTCCAATGACATTGGCCAGCTCCATCTGCGTGCAAGGATGCATCCCATCGCAGGATGCATCCTATCCTAGGATGCCATGGACTTGTATATGCCCAATCTGCTTAAGTATTCCCCAGCCGCATCTTCCATTACTGTGGGTAATGTTACATTCCCCACCAACTCTCATTAATACTATGAGGCTTGTAGAATTTGGAGGCCAAACAGCAGACCTTACCTGTAAGAAACAATGTAATGTAAGGTTGGTAATGAGACACTGAATGTCTCATTCTTTTCCATATCTTTTGTCATTTGGTCCCCTGCCCCATGAGCCCATGTTTTCTTTAGCTTTCCTTTTGTTTTCAGCTCTTCTCATCCCTCTCTGGTTCAGCATGAGGTTGGCATGGCAGAACATGGCAGGCTCTCCACATCTCCCAAGACATCAAGTCAGATTAGCAGATGAATGACTCTGTCCTACCCAGGGGACAGTCTCTGTTAACTATGACCCTCCTCTTTTTTGTGCAGACAGCTGGTAGATGAAGGCTCAGCTGGCCCCAGGACCTCCACCGATAGGAGGTAATTTTCCTCACCTGTACTCAGTGTTCTGTAATTGCTGAACCACAGATGGATAAGAGCTCTTGTTGTACTGCCAGAAGTGACAAGCTTCCAGCCTCCTCCATTTTGGGCATCTCCATCTACCACTCTTCTGGAATTCTCCTATTGGCTGATGTGCTAAAATGAACCAAAACTGACCCAAAGAATGAACTAGGGGCATCCAAGCACCCATTCGCACCTACATGTGGTCTTAACTTGCTTGGGTAATGGCAGTAGCAGTATAGGATAAGGCAACCCAAGGAACACTTTTTCCCCCTTCTCTGACAGACATTATGCCTGTTTAATGGATAAACAAAACAGCTCTACTAAGAAAAGTCCTTTGATCTAGCTACTACTGTAGGAGTATTTATTTCTTCTAAAACTTGGTGAAAGGCCAGTAGCCCAATAAAGGCCTTAAGCAAACCTCTTCAAGATCAGAACTTTTATCCACAATAAAATCTATTAGGGCCACCTGACAAGTTTTCTTCCTTGAAAGCCAAGTGGGAGTAGGATCCTGGGGGACCAGCTTTCAACTCTTGTATAGGACACAATCCAGCTATTCCTCTCTTGGAGCAGAGATCACAAACATATTTGTGCATATTTACTTAACCTTTCTGAAGGAAGACAAAGTACATGATGCACTCCTATCACTACTGTGCAAGGCTACATCCACCTTTGTTTTTTCCAAAGTTTTCCTGCTCAAGTTTTGTACAAATTTTTCCTTGACACTTCTTTATGTACAATGCTCCTCAATGATCAGCTAAAATGGCCATATGTCACTCCAATGGGAAGAAGTTTGTCAGAAGTCTCTGTGATTCCAGGCATTTCCTTGTTCTGTGTTCCTCTTGCATACCTAGGCAATGTCAAGCAGCTCACTGAAGGAATTCAGAAAAGGGTCAGCATTCTTTGCCCAGCGTCACCATAAAAATGTACAAATAGGAAGTCATCTGACCAACGTGTTTGTTTCCATTCATTCACATTATCTGTGTCCAATTAGTTCATGTGCTCCTTGCCCAACTGAGAAGATCTGCAGGTTGTTGTGGCTACTGTGAAGATTCACAGGTAGTCTTGGCTGCTACTGCTGAGCAGTATAGAACTGTCCTTTCTGTTACCCGGTTTTATTAGCTGTATTTAAACATCCTGAAAAGGATACCGCACTTCAGATCATAATATCATAGTAGGCCAGTTGCCACAAAGTGCTTCATCTGAAATAATATCTGACACTTTCCTTGGAAGCCAGAACATTATCCTACAGTTTCTAACTTTGAGCTTTAGACAAAGCGGTTCAAGTCAGACTCAGGTTTTTAAGAACAACACAGCAGGATGCAATAATACCAGCTTGCAACATATTAAGATTATTTTAACAGTACTTCAGTTTTTGAGTTTTTTTTTAATTCCAGTTTTCTGTGTTCAAAACAAACAAAACATAGGGCATAAGTTTAAGGAAGGAAATGAGTATTCCCTGAAGAAACTTCTCCTGCAAAATACATGTTTTCTCAAGCATTCAAAATGTTTCTTTCCATGTGTTGCTCACATATCCTTCCAATCTTCAAACATTTGTAAGATATTATTTTCCCTGATCTTACTTGCCTCATAGCCAATCTGCTCATGCTTAATTCTTTAATCTCTTGAAATTGGCCTTCCAAACTTTTTATAGTTGTATTACTTTGTGCCATAGTTCCTGTAAGAAACATGCTATGTAGAAATTAGAAAAATGTTATACTTACAGCCAAAGAAATAAGGAAAAACCTGAGAGATAGAGGTTTCTTTGCGATCGGAAGAGTTTCATCTGAATATGATCAAAGGCATTGGTATTGACATTTGCAGCCTTTTCGTTCACATGAACGGCCGAGTACTTCCTGACTTCCCTAACAGCATCTGTAAACAAAAACAGTTTGTTCTTATTCAAATCTGTGGGTATGCATGTATGATAAACCAGACATAGTACTAGAAATACGTATTTGGACTTTCTGCTCAGCAAACAGGCATAGGACAAGTAGTGACATCACTTATCGATACTTTTTAAAGATAGGTCTTGATAAATCACTGAAGCAATATAACATACTTCCAGACATATGGCAAACCATTGCCCAAAACATGTCTGAACAGTCATTTCCAACACTTGCACTCAGCCACCAGGGATCAGGCCAAAGCAACACACTCTACAAATGTTACCAGAGACCCTACAGACAGGGTCAAAATGTCACTGCTGACAACTAAGTTAGAATCTAGCCAGTAGACAAACAGCGAGAAAACAGGAACAGAAGGGAGAAAGAAGAGGTGCCTCTGAAGTATATGCCTCATATGGAATTTGTTAGATAAGCATTTATTTTAGTAATGACAGAAGTGTCTGCTTTATGCTTGAATGAGAGGGAAAAAATTATTTCTATAACATCCATCAAAACAGAAAGACTGTAGTAACACAGTGTTGAACATAAACAGAACAGAGGGGGTAAGCTACATCTCAGCTTTCTTTCATCTGCCTTTCATCCATCTTTCCACTTCCTTTCACCTGTCATATACTCCTGATAGTTCTGCAGAAGGGCCAATACACTGCCAACAGTTTTTCAAAGGACAAAATAATTAAATAGGACTTACATCCACATAAAACCAAAACCTAATCCAGTTAAGAGTTCATATTACAATCTGTGAACTTAAGGTCATGATACATACTTAAGGCCGATAAAGCACCTAAAATCTCCTTCTGCACTTCAACAAAAATACACATTTCATGACACATCATCAGTTCTTGCAGAATATTTTGGGCATGTGTTATTAAGTTACTGCTGCATTTATCTAAGCAGGCAAAATCACCTCCAAAGAAAAGCACATGTGAAAAACATCATTTATGACTGTCTCTTTTATATTCATAAGTTATTTAGAAGGAAAAAAAAAATTTTAAGTGAAACTCCAAACAATGCAATGAAGACTAAGACCAAACAAAGTCCATATCCCTGTGCTATAGGAAGATTCTAGTCCTGCAGTAACCTATCATCTTACGCTATGGGGCAAGCATCTCATCACTGCTTTACTTTAGCCCAAATCTATCTTTCTGCAAAATCAATGACCATCGCCAACTCAATACCAAACTTTGGTCAAAGTTTTCAACAGAAGTTCAAGGGAGTAAATGAAATCCATCAGTTCTCAATCTTAGGCCATTTACTGAAGGATCCACTTCTAAGTGTAATACTAAAGATCATCTAAAATAAAAAACACATTTATTTGCAGTTCCAGTACTTTTTTTAATACTAGGACTACAGTATTGCAGTTTAGTCTGACTTTGTTATATATGCAGTGCATCTGTATGTTTCTCTCAGCAGACAATAAAATCACTCATTTTTTTCTTTGTATTTAAAGTAGCTTGGAATTAAACAGCGTTTTCATTGTAAGGCGCTGGAAACACTTCTCTCCAATCCATGGCTGAGAACTACTTCTACCACTGAAACACAGGAGAACTATTTCCATCACTGAATACGGGAGATGCTTACCACACAAAGCAGCCAGGAAAGACATTAAATTAAATCAGTCAGGCATATGGTCATCATTCAAGCTCCAGTTTCACTAAAGCTTTACTCCTACTTGATATGCCTTAGGATCTACTTATAACAAATGTAGCCAACAGCTGTTTTGTATCTGTGCTGAGCAAAAGCACTCAAATAGCCCAGGGCTTTGATACAATCTTCTGGGCTTCTATTTCAACAGCAACCAAGAGAAAGAGTGCCATCTACTGCATGTTGCGCAGCTCAGCCAAATTCTGGTATCAAACATTTCAAGTTCATTTACTTGTGTGAGAAAGTGAAACCAAGAGCAACCTAGACCAAGCCAAGCCCTCTCCTCTTCCATTCTACTGTAGAACTTTTAAACGAATTAGCTGACTTACATTAGGCTTGAATCCTTTCAATTAATCTACTGCCATGAACTCCACATACCAGGTTTTTTTCCCCATTTGTTAAGAAATTACTTAACACTTACCAAGAAACAAGACGATCAGTAAAACTATTATTGTAAGGAACATCTTGTTCCAGAAAACTGCCATTTTGCTCCATAGCGGAATCATAAAAATCTTCTGCCATCTGTAAAATAGCATTGTGTTATTCAAAAATAATTAAACACTAAAAGAAGAGCATAATAACCTCACAGAAGAGAGCCTTGTTATTGATATGAGACTTATATAAGGTCTCTAAACAGCTGCTTTAATTGCAATATAATTTAGGTACTCGTAACTTTTTCAACAATCTAACTTGCTTGTCTCTTTTTTGTTTGTTGTCAATACAGGCAAAGACAGTTGGTTCAACTCAAAAACTTCTCACATGATAGCAGGTACTCTCCAGATGTGTTTTATTTTAGCTTTTACTTTGGCTAGCATTATTTTGTGTTTGGTCCCGATTACAATAAACTCAAAGATGGGGTAAAGACTGTAAAATCCATTCCATCATTTTTATTTCTATCCACTTATACCCCATGTTGCCAAATAAAATAAAAACCCTCCACAAATTAAAATCACCTCTACCATCCTTCTTCAGAAGGCTGTTTTACACTGATGAGTCTGCATAATTGTAAAGTACAAGGATTGTTATTACATTCTAACTTGCAAATGACAACAAAAGGATAAGTATCATGTTTTTATTTTGTCAAGGGTTAAAAACTCTTTCAAGTGCATAAATTTGCTGGCTACAGAAGCAACTTCAGTGGCCCAATGGTGGTGAAGACCTTTTTTTTTTTTTTTGGTTGTTTAAACAACAAATTGCCTATTCAATATTACTGCATGGAGGGCTCTGCAAGAATTCACACTTGCAGCACAAACAAAGAACATCTGATATGCTCAAATGGACTGAAACCTGCAAGAGACAAAACCAGAGCAGCTACTTGTCCTTTGCACAGGTTAGAATCAGCGCTATTGCACAAATGAAGTAATACCTAGTTATGCCATTAGGGATGTAACACAGGCATGCTAGTCACCATCTGATTATATCAGGTAAAATTTCCAACTTTTGTTAAGAGTATTTACATTTTCCAGAGACTGTTAAAATTTGTCCTTTAACAACGCAGTTTCCAACCTACTATGAACTTAATTTAGACTGCAGCATCATCTCCAATGGTTCCTTCTGGTTCTGCACCAGAAAGAATTAAAATGTTTCAACATTGTATGTGCAAACCCCTCATTTAAATCTTTTAGTATAATCTGAATTCTTTATAGGAGACAGCCATAGTCTGTATCAACCAAAAAGCTTACTTTAATTAGACCAAGCTACAACTCAAACAAAGCCAACTTGCTAACTCTTTTAAACATGCAATTCTCCAAGTTTCATACTGATCTCCATTTAAGAAGTGATTCTCTAAGGTATGATCTTAGACCAACTGTACTGCCAAGTTATATTCAGGCTAAAAATAAGATCTCTTTACTGCAAAGTCTTCCTATGTTACATTTTCACACTTGGTTTTCCTCAACAAGTACTGACATTCACATTTATTAATACTCCATTTCCTTTTGGTGACAGAAGTCACATAAATATAATTCTTCCAAACTATAATACTGGCCACCACTATAGATGGACCACACTTTGCGGTACGGTTCTGTCTTTTTGTGTACTTGCATTTTTATGTTGTCACTTTACTTATTCCCCAGGAACTTAAACACTTGTTAGCAAATTATCCAAAAAACGTGCAGGCACAAAAGAGGCAAACAATCTGTTTGAAAACTGACAACCAAGTAAATCAAAACTTTAAAGAACAGCAGTTTCACATCTGTCTTTAATCACAGATGCTTTACCCCTCTGACAGAACCAGCTCCCAGGCCACCAAGATGCATAAGGCAGAACTGCTGCCCTCCGGTACTGTTGCAGCAGTTAAATCTATTCTTTAACCCCACAAGACTCCTATGACAGTTTTATTAAGACAGTAATTGCACATGTCACATAAAGGATAAAGCTATTTCACTCTTTCAGAAACCACTGTTCAAAGGAATAGCAGAATGCTACAAACCAACCACAAAAATCTATCCTTCGTATATAATTCAAAGCACTGTATTTGATGTTTGAATAAATTTTGAAAAACACTGAAGGTTATGAATTTGCTTTTCAGCCACAAAGACTGGATTCAAGCCCTGTTTAAAGTGAAACCTATTTCAATACTCCGAATGTACTCTGCATGTGTCATCAGCCTGCAGAAATTCTTGCAGCTAGTTTCCTCACCCTCACATAAGCCATTAATAATCTGATGATTACAACTCCCATAATACTTCTCCCTTCTTACATACAGTTGCACTTTGGATTAGAAAACAATAGAAAATATGAGAATTCAATCTATGTTGAAGTGCTGAACTCCTCACAAGCCAGCTTGTAAAAATCAGAGGTTAAATTAGATTTTAGAACTGTTTCATCTTCTGAAGTTGAGGAAACATGACTAATCACTAATAACGGCTGTGGAGGATCCAACCATTTTCAAGACTCTCCCACAGGTTTAAGTAGTTAAATTATAACTCTCCACACAGCAGGGTTTTGGTTTAGGTTTTGTTCCTTAAGATATTACAGTAAAAGCTGCATTCTTCATTCTAAATATATCTAAAGATGCAGAAGGCAAACATGTAACAGTTTTTACACAACAAGGAGACAAAGGCAGTTTTTTTTTTTTAAAGTTTTAAGGTTTTGTCCTAACCAGGTGTTTGTTTTTTTTTTTTTTTTTTTTTTAAGAATTACTGATATTCTGGAAAGAAATCATAAGTCTTTTTCTTGCCTCCTGTAGAGAAGCTAGGTTTCTTTATTTCTTATAAAGAAATAAAAATAACATTACTAAATTTGAAGAGCTACTTACAGGAAGCAATCTTAAGATAATGCTGTAAGCTAGGCCTTCGCATATACAATAAGAGTAATTAATACACGTTGTTTCTTTCCCTTACTAAGGGCATTTATTTTACAAGAATGAATTATTTTTCTTATTGTTCGTGTTGTGTTCCATAAGTATTATTATTTTGTTAATCGATATATAAGTTTATAGAGGCCTTTATTTCAGAAGTCCTGAAGTGCCTTTTGCATCAAGTTGAAGTCCACATTTTTTTTAAATAAACGATCACAAATTTCTTACAGCCCTTACACACGCTGTAGGTGGCTACCTTTGACTATCAGATATCTCTTTATCTGTTCAGCACCCACAATGCCTAGTGTACACCACAACGTTGTAAAGCTGCTCCTCACAAGCTTGAGAAACAACTGAAAAAACTACACCATCCTCCTGTTTCTTACTGAGCTCACAGCACGGGAAGCCAGACACCCTCCTGTAAACCGGCTACTCCAAAAACCCCAAGAGAAGACTTGCTAAAGCAAAGCAACGGGGCTCATCCCGGGAACGTTGACTGCTGCTTGGATGAATCAGCAGTGTGTGGAAAACAAACATAAAGCTCCTTAAAAGAGGCTTATGATTGCTGAAACTCCTGATACTCAAGTCCCGAGCAGCATTGCTTCAGCTTAGTTCACAACTAGTTTAAGATGCTGCATAGCTCCGTGTTTATAAAAACAAACGTGTAAAATAAACCCAAAACAGTGAAAAGACCGAGCTGGGGTCGTCCAGCACACTTGAGTCCTACCTCAGCGGAGAAATAAACGGCAGGCAGAGTACGAGAATTACTCCTATTTCACCGTACAGAAAGGCGGCAACTGCCGTCCACTGGAAAGTCATCGTCCCGGCAGGCCTGCGGAGGAAGGAGCGGCTCAGCCGGGCCCACGGCACCCCAGCCGCCGGCACCGGCACCGCCGCCACGGCGGCTCCGGCAGCCCCCCCGGGCCCAGGCTGCCTCGCGTAAGGCCACGGAGTTTCAAAGGGGAAGTACTTCTAAATAACTTAACCGCAGCTCCCGGGGGGTGTGTGTGGGGTGTCTCACTGTACCGGCTTCCCCTCCCGAACCAGCCCCCCGGGCAGAGCCCGTCCGCCGGGGGAAGGAGGTGGGGACTGGGACCCCCACCACCGCCGCCGCGCCTGGCTCGGC
>NW_010973187.1:5028624-5028916 GCF_000737465.1 Haliaeetus leucocephalus
GTCTGGATCTCTGGGTAATTGTGTTGTCCAGGTCATAATAAATCATCTCTAGCACAGCTAATTCCCTCAGGTACTGGTTGCCTCTCTCCATAGTGGTCCACTTGTCTGACATATAACATCTTCCTTGAAGAGGTACCTTTCCTTCATGCTTGACAGGAGTCGCCTCCAGAGGCTGACGGCTTGTGTCCCTTTTCCAATTGCCCTGTCAATGCCACCTTCCCTGGAAAGCGATCCCAGCTGCTTGGCTTCCATACCCTCTAATTCCAGGCTACTAGCCCCATTGTCCCAGCAT
>NW_010973187.1:5029155-5036906 GCF_000737465.1 Haliaeetus leucocephalus
CTGTCGCCAGGGTTGGAGGGGCCGTGGTGCCTGTCACCTTGTTGTTAGATCCAGAGACCTTCTCTTCCCCTTGAGGGTAGTGAGTGGTGTTGAACAGGGCTTGACAGGCATGCACTAGGCCCCAGCATGTTGCAGTGATTTGTGTCCCTCTGTAATTTCCAGGGTGACATCATACTTTTTCCAAATATTTTACTAGTTTTTCAGGATCCTGCACTTGTTCAGGAGTAAAGTTCCAGAACAATGGAGTGCCCACTGTCTTAGGTACTTGCCCATACTATCCCACACACCCTGCCACTCATAATTATCCAGCCTCAGGGCAGATCTCTGGGTGACATTCTTAAATAGTTGTTTAACCCTAAACAAGACCTGAACAACATTCAGGAACATGCTAGTTCCTAGCAAGTGGACCATGCTGGTTTCAACATCCTAAGGGTATTGAAATCTTTCAAAAGTCTCAAATGCTATTGTAATTAGACTGGAAGAGAAGGGAACGGGGAAGAAAGGTGTCTTGCCCATAGATTGGCTCTCCGAGGAGGAAAGGTAAAGGTTGTAATTATTAAGTTTCTCACAGATGGCTCCTGAAATATACAGGTGACGACAATGCTGAGTGCAAATACCAGATGAATCCCAGGACTGATAATTTTATCATACCATAAGCCAGTATTACACAATACATCTAAGTGAAAACCTTAATCCACCTCCCACAGAGGATAAGCAGCAGGACAGGGACTACATACAGCAAGTGAGGTGATACATAATAGAACTCTAAAAATGAGTGCCACAACTCTAAGAGCTCATAAGTTGACATTGTGACCAGTGACTATTAAACTAATATAATGAATGCTTGTATCAAATTTGTTTTAATACACTCTGGTCAGATCCATTATTATCTCAACCGTTCGTGCCCCACATTGGGCGCCAAAATGGACTGTCGTGGTTTAACCCCAGCCAGCAACTAAGCACCACGCAGCCGCTCACTCACTTCCCCCCCAACCCAGTGGGATGGGGCAGAGAATCAGAAAAAAAAGTAAAACTCTTGAGTTGAGGCAAAGACAGTTAATAGGTCAGAAAGGAGTAAAATAATAATAATAAAAGAATTGGAATATACAAAACAAGTGATGCACAATGCAATTGCTCACCACTCACCAACTGATGCCCAGTCAGTTCCCGAGCAGCGATCCCCTTGCCCCTGCCCCAGCCAACTCAGCCCAGTTTATATACTGGGCATGACATCACGTTGTATGGAATATCCCTTTGGCCAGTTTGTGTCAGCTGCCCTGGCTGTGTCCCCTCCCAACTTCTTGTGCCCCTCCAGCCTTCTTGCTGGCTGGGCATGAGAAGCTGAAAAATCCCTGACTTAATATAAACACTACTTAGCAACAACTGAAAACATCAGTGTGTTATCAACATTCTTCTCATACCGAATCCAAGACATAACACTATACCAGCTACTAGAACGAAAATTAACTCTATCTCAGCCAAAACCAGGATATACATACATTAAAATACAGTGTAACTACTACACTAACATTAAAAGGGTTCTTCCATGTACCACAAACAGCACTTAAGTTAGACCTACCTTATTTTAATAGATACTGAAAATCTAGGGTTGTCGATCTGATTCCGTACATGTCTCACCATATCTCGAACTAGTTCTGGTTTATTTATTAAGCAAGCACCATAACCTTCTGCCATCGCCCATCTTTAAAAGAAAAAGAATGTTTGTATTCTACATTTGAAAAAATGCAGATCAATTTCAGTCAAATACAGCAGTTTCTTTCCTTACGACCTTTAGAATGTGTGGTTGAGTAAACAGAGATAGTACTGGCTGTAGATCGATGATTTGTTTGCAGTTTGACACCAACCTTTAGATCCTGGTTGTCTCCATTGTGCTGTTAGAACTTTGGATGAATTACTATCTCTTCCAGTTCAATTTTCTGTCCACAAAATGGACTCACAGGGAAGATAAATTAACATTTAATCAACAATGGTTTAGATCATAAGTAAAATAAATAATTTGATGTTTCTCCTTCCATTGGGTCTATGATTTCTTCTAAACAGAAGATTACTTTGGATTGAAAAGGAAGATTTTTGAAGTGCAAGTAAGGATATGATTTCAGTAATATTCTGTTTTCCCTCAACTGCAAAACACTTTATTTTGATTGGCAGGAAATAACCTTTGCTTCCACTTAAGAGCAGCAGATTTTTTCTTAAGTAATTTTTCTTATAAAGGCAGATTAAATGCACAAAGTTTTGTTGTTTTGAAACCAGCATGCACAAGAAACAAAGAATTCAAATGTAAGCATATATTTTTCGCCTAAAAGGAACTTACACTTTGGCATACTTAACTGTAGTTAGCGTAGAAAAAACCCCACACTTCCATTTTGAAGCCTCAGATCTCTCCAGAAAAGTTTTCTCAAATACTATATTTTAAGTCAAGACAACCTAATTAGAATAGATAAATTAAGTATTTGCACCTTAATATTTTCTTTTGCTTTCCTACATTTATTTCTGAGGTCTTCACTTAGAAAAAGACTGCCTGACAAGCATGTAGTAAATGGCTCTCAATTGAACCAGTTAGCAAGAATCTTCATTTGTGCATTACTACTCTGTGTCACTGTCAAGACAAAATCTTTATCAATTTAAGTGAGAAGTAGATCACTAATTCACTGTACTTATAAACCTAATAAAAGATGGAAGAAATTCTTCTCAGCACTTCCTGATTAATATAATCTGTATAATTATATTTTAAAGACTACCCTTCACTTGCAGAAGTCTCAGACATCAGGGATTTGCCTCTTTATTTTGGGAATTGCCACATCATTTCTCAAAACACTCTCCAAAGTATTTGCAGCAAGCTCTTTTTGGTAATGCATATTGAACAGCTGTTGAGAAGGGATGGACACTTCACTTCTGAGCCAACACTCAATATCTCAGAAAGGAAAAAAGGCAAGTTGGCAAATACACCTGGTTTTCCCAGTTTCACCATGGTGACAGGCATCTCAGAACATTCAGAACAGTGTCTTGCCACATAAGACATTTCTGGCAGGTTAAAAAGCTGTTTCTCTCTCGAAGTCTATTTTTAAGTTAAGACAAAAAATACTATGAAAATGAAGACCAGCATTCTTTATTCCAAACTATTTCATCATTATTTCACCAGCTTTTTCAAAACTTTACCTCTGAGGACAGCCACAGTTTAGGTCTATGCCATCTGCAAAAGGACAGACGATACGGGCAGCATCACACAAAACCTGTGCTTCTTTAGCAGCAAATTGAACAATCAATGGATGATCACCTACTCCAACAAAAAGATATTTAGAGATTTAAAAAAAACCCAGCATATAAAAAGAAGACATTCTAAATTTTGAACGTTTTTCATATATTGAAAAGCTGTCTAGCCATGGTTCTGGGCAAATGGCTCTAGGTGACCCTGCTTGAGCAGGGGGGCTAGATAACATGACCTACAGAGGTGCTTCCAAACTCAAATATTTTGTGGTTCTGCAAGCCCTAGATCACGTGTAAAGGTAGCTGACCAGTGGTTACTAAATAAGTACGTCTACCAAGAGAGATGGGAATTCAGACATTCATATGTGTCTTAGGTGGTTGCTGGCTCGACATACACTTTTTCGGACCGAAATTGGTCAGATGCTTATCCTTCACAAAGATGATATATGAAACTAAGTACTCCTTATTTCTCAGCAGCCTTCATGCTTCCCCTCCTAGCCTGCCCCTTCTTGTCTGCATGCTGTCCCTTTGCTGTGCTGACACAGCTGTCTGTCTTGCCAGGTGGGAAAATTGCTTACGGAACCAACCCTTCAGAAAGGAGCTAAACAACCCACAAGCATTGCCCTTCCTTATCCCAGCCCATCTTTTTCCTCTTCTGTGCTAACATGGCTGGTTTTTATCAACAATGCAATATGCAGAGTTGGAATGAAAACACATGGGCAGAAGCAGCTTTAGCAGCTTTGTCTCAAGTGGGAAACCAAAGTGTCAGTGTACCTCAACTTGGGTCTGCTGAACTACTTGTGATTTACTAAGCCCCTGCAGAGAGCCAGATGGTCATTTGGAACATGCTCTCCTCTTTTACAGCTACTGCATTACATTAAAGGCATCTAAAAATACCTCAGACAGTCTTAGCACTCACTTTCCATATAAACAATTGCTGCAGTTAAGAGGAAGGGGGATATCTGAGCACTGATGGAAAGGGATGATCCAACAAATGCACAAAGCAAGTGCACTTCTGGTACTGAAAAGACCACAAATGCTTCTGAAGATTTTTCTATTTTAGTGGAAAATAAGTAGTTCTTGAAGTACTGGAGCTTAAGTCAGAGAGGGCAGCAGTACCGTCTCAATCAAGTTGAGACACTTCTAGAGGTTACCTAAAAATCCAGCAAGCAAAAAAAAATCCCTTGCATATTTTCCAAATAGCGTCCATTTAAGACAGTGCTCTAGCTGAAGAGATTTATATTACTGCAGCTAATACTTCGGAATAATCCCACGCTCCTAATTTTTGGTTGAGTGTTAAGTAATAAAAATACTGAGTCTTGCCATATTAAACCTTTTAGCAGCAGCCACAAAGAACATCTATCTCTATTTTAGAAATAAACAACAAAGAAATGTCAATGCCAAAGAAAATGGAAAACAGAAATTGCAATTGTAGGCTCCAAACCTACTCCGCTAATTAGAAGACAAAATCCCCAAACAGCCAGGAAGTTAAACATAAAACCACAGTAAAATTTCACAACCTGTTGTGGAGCTACTTGTTAAAAGCATAAATGCTAATAATGTAAATAGTATAATCTTGGCAAAGCTGTCTGTGGCAGAATGTTTCAGAGGCCTATAAAATTAAGGCCAGTATGAAAGACGTGAATAGGGAAAAGATGTTGTTTACAACACTAGAACATTTAATTTTGTACATCTTGTTATCAGGCAGCAAAGTTACAGCAAAGAGAATTTCCTCTTTCCCCATCCCTGCACCTCCCAGAATATACTACATATCTGACCTGTGGAACTTCAATGCCACAGGACATTGTGTAGATCAGAAGTCTAAGTAAGTTGAAAGGGAACAAACTAGTGGTTCTGTGGACCTTTGAGCCATATATATTGTCAGTTATGTTCTTACTCATTTATTTTTACATACAAAGAATTATTCATGCTTTTTTAAAGTTGAATTCCACTAATAAGAGAGTCTACCTGTGCTTCCCAATGTGACTTTTCTCTGTAACTGCTCTGTTCTATTTGAATAATGCAGCATTAATAGACAGCCAGTGCTAAAATAATGAAATATACTTCCTCTGATACTATATATAGACTTATGAAACGACCAGTTCAGTGGTCTGAATAGATTAAATCATCACACTTCATGGATCCTACAACGCTGAACTTACTAGCACGTTCATAGCGCTCTCTTCATTCCTCCAGTTGCAGCCTATGCATGTTCCTTGTTACACTCTTCTACTGCAGCCACTTCATGCCAGCAGATCTGCATCATTATTGTCACTTCTTCCCACGTATTTCATACCACTTTTCTCTTTTGCTTTACAGCCAGGACTCTGCACAACTCCTTATACTTCTTTTTGTATGTGTTCTGGTTATGTTTCTGTACCATGCCTGAAGCCTTGCTTCTCCTCATCAACCCTAGCCATGCTTCAACTTCCTGGTCTCTTCTTGCCTTCTTGCTCCTTTTTATCACTCTCTCGATATCTCAAGTAGTCCACCAACAGCCCCTTCCACTTCCCACTCCAGCTAATTTGAAACCCTGCTGTATCCACTGTAACAATGTCTGGTCTATTAATTTTTTCACCTTTAGCAACCCTCTTATTTTTGCTAGACACCAGAAAATTTTTCCCAGCAATGAGTTAAGTGTTTTTCTCTGAAACACACAAAAAGCAGCAATTGCTGGGAAAAGAATCCTACTACCATCTCGTACTGGGTCTGGCTGGGATGGGGTTAAATTTTATTTATTTATAGCAGCCTGTAAGGTGCTGTGTTTTGGATTTTGTGACAAAAACAGCGTTGATAAGGCACCAGTGTTTTGGCTATTTTTGCACAGTACTTGCACAGTGTCAAAACTTTCTCTTTTTCTCACTCTGCCTCCCCCTGCCCCCAGCCAATAGATTGGGGTGGGGAAGAAATTGGGAGTGGACACAGCTGGGACAGCTGACCCAAATTGGCCCAAGAAATATTCCATACCGTACAACATCAACATTAGCAATGAAACTGGAGTGGTAGGGGAAGAAGAAAGTGCATTGGGACATGGAAATTGTGTTCCAGGGTGGCCATTGCTTGGAGACTGGCTGGGCACTGGTCTGCTGGTGTGAGGTGGGAAGTGATTTCCTTTACATCACTTGTTTTTTTTTCTCCTTCTTTCCTTCACTTATTAAGTTGTCTTTATCTTGACCCATGAGTTTTTCTTGCTTTTGCTCTTCCTGTTCTCTTCCTGTGCTGTTGGGAGGGTGGAGGAGGGATGACTGAGCAGCTGTGTGGGTGCATAGCCACTGGCCAGCTATGTTCAACCCGCCACACATCTAAAGTGGTTTGGAGGCCCTGATTTCAGGTGGAGACAAGGTTTTCCACTATTTCATTTGACACACTATCACTGGAATGTGCTTACTCTCACCTAGAATATTTCTATAGTTTTACAATCAATCAGATACGGTATACCAAAATTGTTAATGGATGTGAAGTTGTGTGACAGACTTTATTCACTTGGCCAATTTGGTTTATCACCACATAAAACATTCTGACAAGGCAATGGTTTCTTAAAAAGAATACCTTTGTTTGTTGTGAATTCGCTGTCTCTAGCTTTTGCAGATCTCACAAAATCAGCTGCTACTATCATTGGTGTGTAACACAAATCGCAACTGTATTTCCTAACCAAGGTTCTGAAAGCCAACCTGCAGACAATGAAAATCAAGAGATAAATAGGAAAGACATTTTTCTGATTAGCTATTCTAAAATGTTGTTCTGACATGCAGTAATACTGTGGGGATGTCCAAGTATAATCATGAGATAAAACATGTCCCATGTCTACTGCTGTCTTAAATAATTAAAGGAGAGAAAGGTAATCATCCCTGGTTTTACAGTCAAGATAAACTTCCTCAGAGAAAATACACTGAAAACAGAGTTGACATGACAGTTACTTACTTTGAGTAGCGGACCATAGGGGCACATATTTTTACAGCTTGCCCAGAATGAAACAAATCCATGGGATCTTTTAGTTGGCATCGTTTAGTTTCTACGATGTCACCAATCATGAATAATTAACGCTCTTTTAGCATCTGGAAAAACAAACAGTGTTTGCGTGTAAGTAACTCAGCTATTTCTCACCGGCCATGCAGCAAAGCATTAGACCTTACACCGGACTGCCGTTTTGGTAAAGCTTTCCGCAAGAAGCCCCTCACTCGCACAGCGTCAGGAGCAAGCCTTTCGCCGCCACCAGCTACGAGCGCCGGGCGCCCCGCTGTCCTTCGTAACCCCCCCGTTGTAGTAGTTTTCACTCCTCGCAGTACGGGTCGTTCAGGCTGGAAGGGAGGTCTCCAGCCCACCCCTCCGCGCAGGGCCGGCTCCGAGGCCGGACCAGGGGCTCAGGGCAGCCCCTGCCCTGCCCCCACAAGCCTCACGGGGAAAGGTTTTCCTCACGTCGGGCCAGAACCGCCCCCGCTTCAGCGCAGGCCCGCTGTCCCTCGTCCTCCCGCTACAGGCCCAGCTCCCTCCGCCTCTCCCCGCAGGGCGGGGGCTGCGGCCCGACA
>NW_010973187.1:5036916-5229350 GCF_000737465.1 Haliaeetus leucocephalus
CGGAGGGTCCTTTGCGAGGGCGGTGTTGGGCCGGGCGGGCAGAGCCGTGTGAGGGGACGGGGCGAGGAAGGCGGTGAACCCCCGCGCTGTCAGGCGACGGAAAGTTTCGGCGTTGGAGGGACGGCGGGCGCTGGGGAGTGCTGCCGCGCCTGCGGAGCGGCCCCCTCCTCGGGGAGGAGACCTCCCGCTGCCGGCAGGGGGGTCTCGGTGGCGCGGCCCCTTCACCTGTGGCCGCTTGCTCCAAAAGGGAAAAAAAGTGCACCGAAAGGAGAGACGGAGGCGCTCGGTAATGCTAGTATGTGCTGCCTGGAAACTCGGGTCTTGTCTGGTCCCGAATCATCATTGCGGTATCGTTAATTTAGTAGTTTTTAAACCAGTACCCTTGTAAGAGACCGGTGTGATTTCATGAAGTCGCGTCTGCTGCCACTCCAGTCCTCAGGGACGTGAAGGTGACTGGTATGTGTTTGATTATGGGTACAACCTCAATAGCCTCACCCTGGTTACACTGTGAAGTTTGAAGGAGAAGGTATCAATACGTTTTACTGTATTCTACTCGAGAAAAGGCTGTGGGGAGTAAAGGAACGTGTGTCTTTTTCACCATTTACGCACCCCAGCCATCAGCTCCAAACTCATTTCTCTTGGTTGTGGTCTCTTCTCAAATCAGTGTCACATTTGTATTATGTGATAGAGCATATGCTGTTACATTTGGAGAAATTGAAGGTCAGAGAACTGTACGCTTTAGGTCCATAAATATTATTTAACTGGTCTGAAGCATAAAAATAAAATCTAAATCTTTTTCAGAATGTTATGCTGACTTCTTCAGAGAGGACTTTGATGTGAAAGCTTACACTTCCCAGTCTATCCATCAGGCTGTGATAGCTGAGCAACTAGCAAAACTTGCCCAAGGTATTAGTCAGTTGGATAAAGAGCTTCATTTACAAGTAAGTTTAAAGCATACCTGTTATTCTGGGGTGGTCAATATAAACTAGGCAAAAGCTTAGTAATCTTATGATCTTGTTCCTTCTGAAATTGCCCAGTGTACTCTGCAAGCAGTAACTAAAGGTACCACTTCCAGTAAAACTGGTAGTGAATGTGATACTTATTCAGTCAAACCCACTCTTAATGCTTCTACCAAGAAGCCATGTACTGCTTTGTTTTCAGTTTCTGCAGCCAATCTCTGTATACATGGAGGTTCCACTCTTCCTTGTAAGGATGTTCCCTGACTCTTTCCAAATGATCATGTCAGCTATCAGAAACACTGGCCCGTGTTTTGGGATGGCAGTTGTGAGAAGATAGGGAATGATTTAACTTGCACCCTTTCATTCTGTGCTGGAGAGTAGCCTATGGTCTAAGGCTTACCTTTAGCTGGGCAAATATAACTTATGTTAACGCACCTCCGCACCTTCAGAAAGGCTTTTGAGTTTTGATAGTAGAAGGTTTTTTGGTAAAATCTATGCAGATGCTACAAATCCACAGTGGACCTTGCAGTGAGAACACATGCTAAGTTTTTGTGTAGTTTCAAAACCTGCTTCCTCCCTCCCCCTACCCCAGTTGGTAAATTCTTTGGGAACTATTTCTAAATGTCATAAATGGAAAAGAAAATATTAAAAATATGACTATACATTATTACTGTGTGATTAATAAGTTTACATTTACAATTATTATTGTATATGAAGGTGTGTTGAAATGTGATTGCTCTGCTGGCTTTAATTAAGATGTCAGCTATGCTGCAGTTGCTGACCTTCTTGTTCTGAGCTTGCTGCTTTTGTGAATTAAAACGTATTCTGAAAACTCTTTAATCTTTAAGGCATGGCTGCTTTTTCCTGTGTCTGCCTAATGTAGGGATGATGATGATGTATTAGTATTAGCATACATCCCCATTTTTCTGTGTTGATTTCTCTCTTTTTTTTTTTTTTTTTTGATTTCTCTTTTTTTTTTTTTTTTTAAGGTTGTTGCAAGACATGAAGACCTGTTGGCCCAAGCAACTGGAATTGAATCCCTGGAAGGTAAATGCCGTTATATTATGCTTGCTGCTTCTTACAGTGGAGGAAGCACTTTTAATATCTGTGCAGGGAATGTCATTCACTGCCAACTTTGGTCCCTAATGTTAAGGCTGCAGATGTTACTTCTGAGGAGTAACATGTGGCAGCTTTTATTTGATGTCAGTAGATGGAGCTCCAGGGAGAAGATTTGGCTGGTACTTCTCTGGAGTAGGAAAACATATTTTGATAATCAGTTTTGAGCAACTTTAGCAATCAAGTCTTTTTGACCTTTTAATATATTTTCCTAAAGAAGCCTAATTTTGTGCAATATTAGCTGATACCTGTTGCCGTTAAGTACAAAGTTTGTGCATGTTGCATATGTATGCGTTGCATAGCTTGCAAATCTTAACCAGAGAGGCTTTAACACATAATCTTAACTGCATTGAGATATTTTTTAACTAGTAAGGGTTTAACTAAGTTAAATACATACCTTTGTGTTATTCTACTGTTTGGGATCTGGATTTTAACATAAACTGCAGACTTTCAGAGGTCTTACTTAGGAACCATTGAATCTGTATAGAAAAATGGTTGCAGTATATTGTTCTTGTGCCAGGAGCTCATTAGACCTGCCATTCTGCTCTTTGTCACTTGCTGGGAACTTCATATGGTTTGGGGTTTTTTTTGTGCAGAAAGATACTTAATTCTATAATATGCTAATTTGCACATACTATAGAATCCAAGCATATCCCCTTTTCCCCTTCCATTTTGTAACTTGCTAAGTAATTTACTGCAGTGAGTTGAGCCTGGCTGGATGCCAGGTGCCCACCAAAGCCATTCTATCACTCCTTGCCCCCAGCTGGACAGGGTAGAGAAAGTATAACAAAGGGCTCGTGGGTCAAGATAAGGACAGGGAGAGATCACTCAACCAATTACGGTCACAGGCAAAACAGACTCAGCTTGGGGAAAATTAACTTAATTTATTGCCATACAACCAGAGTAGGGTAATGAGAAATAAATCTCAGAACACCTTCCCTTCACCCTTCCCTTCTTCCTGGGCACAACTTCACTCCTGGATTCTCTGCCTACCCCCTCCCAGTGGCACAGGGGGACAGGGAATGGAGATTGGGGTCAGTTCATCACACATTGTCTCTGCTGCTCCTTCCTCTTCAGGGGCAGGAGTCATCACACTCTTCCCCTGCTCCAGTGTGGGGTCCCACCCACGGGAGACAGTCCTCCACAAACTTCTCCAACATGGGTCTTTCCCATGGGCTGCAGTTCTTCACAAACTGCTCCAGCGTGGATCTCTTCCACGGCATGCAGTCCTTCAGGCACAGACTGCTCCAGCGTGGGTCCCCCATGGGGTCACAAGTCCTGCCAGAAAACCTGCTCCACCGTGGGCTCCTGTTTCCACGGGGCCACAGGTCTTGCCAGGAGCCTGCTCCAGCACGGGCTTCCCACAAGGTCACAGCCTCCTTCGGGCATCTATCTGCTTTGGCGTGGAGTCCTCCCCGGGCTGCAGGTGGAGATCTGCTCCACCGTGGACCTCCCTGGGCTGCAGGGGGACAGCCTGCCTCACCATGGTCTTCCCCACGGGCTGCAGGGGAATCTCTGCTCCGGCGCCTGGAGCATCTCCTCCCCCTCCTTCTGCACTGACCTGTGGGTCTGCAGGGCTGTTTCTCTTACATGTTCTCACTCTGCTCTCTGGCTGCTGTTTCTGTGTGCCCTGCAACTTTTTCT
This sequence comes from Haliaeetus leucocephalus, assembly GCF_000737465.1. NCBI lineage: Eukaryota > Metazoa > Chordata > Aves > Accipitriformes > Accipitridae > Haliaeetus > Haliaeetus leucocephalus. The sequence goes on from NW_010973187.1 coordinate 5,040,636, forward strand.
TCTTCTTGAATATATTATCCCAGAGGCGCTACCACTATCGCTGATTGGCTCGGCCTTAGCCGGCGGCGGGTCCATCTTAGAGCTGGCTGGTATTGCCTCTCTTGGACATAGGGGAAGCTTCTAGCAGCTTCTCACAGAAGCCACCCCTGTAACCCCCCGCTACCAAAACCTTACCACACAAACCCAATACATTTACCTTTGTTTCTTCCTCTGCTTCCAGGTTTTGGCATAACCAGAGAGTTTCTGGTTATTGACAGTTATAGGATCTCCTTAGTCTTTGGAACTTGTTGGATGCAGTATTTGATTGTTAGCATTTGCATATAGCTATAAAAATAAAAAAAGGCCCATTTAATCTAGCAATGGTAGCTCCCAAACAGCTTTTTAAACAGTTAGAAAATTAAGCATAGGAGGACGAATCTGTGTTCATCCTCCAAATAAGAAGTAGATAGGAATCTGTAGTCAATCTTGTGATTGATAAATACCTCCCAGTCACGATCTTCAACAATCTGTGCTCAGTAGAACTGTGTATTCTGAAGTCATGGTTGTTTCTGAAGGCATTCCTTCCTAAAATTGCTCTGAGGAAAGAATAAAGTACTTTAAAACACCTATTCAGCTATAAAACTTTTCTGTAACGCAGGCGTGGTAAATAATGCATGCTTTACAGCTAATAACCCAAAGTAAAAATAAAATCTAATTCACCTCAAATTTGTTGAAATTATTCCGTTTACTTAGGGTTATGCTCTTTAAGAGGCCTTTTCTGTGTGTGAGGGAGGGAGAAGCATGCAGAGGTTCTAATCCTGAAAAGTATTTGATAACTGAGACATCAGTAGAAACTTCAGTCTGCAGTTGCCAGGAACATCAAAGTCTATGCACACAAAGATGAGTTTTGCAAAACTTTCTTATCTCTGCCCTGCTTGTGCTACACATGATATATGGTCACTGTAGAAGAAACACTGAGTCAAGATTCATAAGAAAAAGAAAAGATGGATGTAAATGGAAATTTGAATTACGAAGTTAGAAACACGTAGCTCTTGGCGTGTTTATCAAGAAAGTTAGCAAGTGAGGGTTATGGAGCTAATTCACAGCATGTGCAATTGTTTGGATGTCTGAAAGTGAATCTCATTAAACATTTCAAATTGATATACCCAGCTTGTAGAGTCCTTTCTTTTTTAGGTCTGTGCAGTTTTCTGTCTATAGGTAACTCAGTAGGTATCTTGAGCTACCTGTTAGCTCAAGATAGGATAAATAGTATCATCCTGTATTTTACATGGCAGATGGAGAGGGTAGATTGCCATTTCACCCATCCTAATTCTGCCTTCTGGCAAGAGGACTGCTGTATGCTTTACAGCAGTGTCACAGTCACAGATGCAGCAATGTCATGCTACTGGCCCTGCCCCATTATTGCAACATAGAGTAGAAAATTCAGCCTTTTCACTGTATCTCAAATCTTTGTCTTCTGATGCATGAGAATTGCATGCCTACCATTCTATGTATAAATGTCAGAGAACTCCTGAGTCTGTCACTAAGCCAAGTTAATAATTCTGAAATATAGAAAAGGTGGGAATTTCCATATTTATACAAAATACATGATATATAGTCCCAGTACAGGACAAGATGATTAGAAGTATTAGCAGTAGTTTTGTTTATCTTCCATCTTACTGTATCATATTGCAGTTTTATCCAATCTGATGATGACATGCTTGTAAACAGGGCTTTACAAAAATGTAGTATGTTTGAGAATGCTAACAATAACTGGAACAAAAATAATTTCATAGGCCTGGGTTTGTATAACTTAATTAAATTCTCAGCAAGCTGATTCCATATTGCAGAAATTACTGCTACCCTTGACTACTTTGTTTGCAATTTAACAAGAAAAGAACAAACACGCTTGTGGTCTTGCTTTTTGCTGCTTTGCCAAACTAATCTGGAACAAACATGATTAGGGTAGTTTACTTTGTTTGTAATCTGAATTAGATGACTTCACAATGACATTGATACTTTACTTTTTGCTAAAGATGCTTAAGCACAGGAAGAAAACCTTGAAATAGAATTGGTTATCAGTCCTCTTTGTCTGTTGGTTTCTCTGAACTGTCTAGTCACTATATTAAATAAATAGTGTTAAATAGGTTGTGCCATTTTTGTATATCACGTTCAAGTGTTTGTACCAGGTTATATGCCTTTGAACAGCAGTCCTGATGGTCATTTTCTTAGGAAGCAGCATACTCTAAATATTATTTGAAACTTAACATATGATGGATTTCAGAGTGATATTTCTTCTGTAGGCTTGTGTTCTCTACCAGTAAATTTTCCATAATGTTCAGTAAGTGACCTATTACCTGCTCAGTTTATTTTCAAATAGGCTGTGTTTTATTAATTTCAGTCTGTTTGAATGCTTTGTTGTAAAGGGGGAAACACTTTTTTTTTTATGCTAAAGTAGTCTGCAGTAGTTACTATGATTTGAAGAATAGTTCTTTCTATAATTGACAAGTGTTCCATGTAAAAAATCTGCTTTATTTTGCAGGTGTCCTCCAAATGATGCAGACTAGAATTGGTGCTCTACAAAGTACTGTTGATAGGTATGCCATTCATTATGTGATTAGAAAGTATAAATTCTTAATTGTTCTTTCATGTTATTTATTAATACTGCTATAAATAAATTTGTCGTCTTCTTTTTAGAATTAGAGTCAAAATTGTTGACCCCTACAACAAAATAGTGTCCCGCACAGCTCAGCTAGCAAAACTTCAAGTAAGTTGTATTAAAAAATGTATTTTAAAAAAACCTTTTTGAACGTGTATTATTTCCCAATTGTTAGACATGGGTGGGATTTTCATACTCCAGTAGCCTGTAGTTCATTGTCAGCATTTCTCAATGAAGATCAGTATTTGGGTGTCTGTTCATGTGCTACTGAGAAGTGCTTCCTATTGCAAAGTAGGAAACTGACCTTTGCGCTAGCTAAGTGAGTTTTGTAGAGGTGGAGGGAAGAGGGAAGGGTTATCTGAGTACAGATTAATTAAATTCTTATTACTGTTTGTGTAATTTTGGTATTTAATGTTATGGTGCCATTGTTTAGAAGATGCTTTTCTCCTCTAAGTTAATGCATGCTTGGCTGCAGTTTAGTAAAGAGTTTGGGAATTAATTCTTTCAAAATAGTCAAGATGCAACTTATGGAGCCAGTTGTGGTTCTGGAGTTTTATAAGCCCAGGTACATAGTTGTCCCTGTCTTTTGACTATAAGTGGAGTCTACAGGAGAATGTAGATCTCTGTTAGAGGATAGCAGTGGGAGAGAGCGTATCACAATGATGGTGAGATAAGTGTCAAACACTTCCATTATTAATTTTATAATAGTTGAAAACTATTCAGATCTTCAGGAGTCATGTAGCTGCATTCTATTCAGTTTATGGTTTGAAAAGCAGCACAACTCCAGATCTGCAAGTATTTAATGAGTTATTGTTTGAACTATTTGTCTTCACAAGTTTACCTTAGCTTTGCAGAACTAGGAGCTTATCTTTTAGTAGCTGAAGTTTGAGCTGTGGATATACACTAAAGTAGATTGCCCTCTGCGGGTGACTGCTGTTGTACAGTAGAGTAGATGAAGCTGCAAACTGTCATGCAGTTTCTAGTCTGGGGGCTGGTGGAGCAGCTGCACTAATCTCTCGGCTGAACTTCTACTATTTTCTACATTACTTTCAGCAGTAGTCAAGTTCTGCAGGAAGCTCTTAACACTCTGTTCATCCAGGTTGTCCAGCTGCTTCTCCTGTTCTTTTCAACTTCAGCTGTTACTGTTTTTGCCACTGGTCAAAACTTCTGTGACTTCCATGTGGCAGGTTAGGTGCAGATTTTTTTTGTTTTCTGATGTATGTTGCAGCTGTGGAGAGGGTTGTGGGAGTTTGGGGATGAAGGTGAAGATATTTCTGCTCTGACCTTACATGAAGTCAAACTGCAGAAGGATGTCTGAGAAGAATGAGTCCCTGAACTTAGAAAATGTTTCTTGGATGCTCTTTGCTTACTCTTTGGTGTAGCAGGGTTACATGGATTTTTCCTGTGGTGTGAAAGCAGCATCCATCGAGGGTCAGCATTACTCAGCCTGTGCTAGGGAATTTGTAGTATCTCCCTTTTCTTGGCTGTAAGTCAGAAAAAAGAGGTGCAGGGTAAGTGGAGCCTGCTAGGCTACCCTTCCTAGCATCCAAATCCACTTACTTACCTCAATGTAGGAAGAGGAATGATGATTCCAGCTTCTCTGCCACTGAGAGTAGTCCATTCTTGGCACAAGAGTTGCTGTCCCTTCTTGTGCTGGCAGATACATAGCGAGTGCTTTATGTTGCACTACGCTGCTGGGACGAGTTGAGGGTCAGGACACCTGAATTATGAAATGAAGCTGGACTTATGGAGAGTTGAGTCAATAGTCGAAATCTCAACCCTCCTGCCTCCCCAAGATGCACTGCTGTGGTGTCTCTTTACCTGGCTGCCAACAGTCCTGAACTGTGTGGTGTTTAAGGGGGCCTCTTGTACTCATGATGGTATTATTTTACTGCTTCTCCATTGATTGCTGTGGGACTGCTCACAAACTGAAGGAATATTTAGCTTGCATAAAGCTGGATTTTGCCATCCTTAATTGTTTTTAATATAGTCTGGCTTTTTCATAAACATTCTCACTGCAAATTCATTGTCGAACTTCAAATCTAGTCCTGAATTCTAAATCTCTGCTGTGTGCTTGTGTATATTATGTCTTGCTCTGCTCTTAGAACTTCATGGCATCCCAAGGGAGCAGCAGACTCACAAAGCTTACTTCCTACTTTAAATCGTACTGTCCTCTTCTGAGTCTTTCTGTAGTAGATCACAAGCTAAATGGGAATAGTTAACAGCTGAAATATGTAGACAGGGAGTTTGTCCTTCAGAAGGTTATTTTCTGTGCAGCTCTGTTTAACCAAGTGTTTCTACATGTTCTCTTAATTTCAGATATCTCAGTGTTTAAAATTCCTTATAATAGCCAAATTTTTAAAACCTTTTAAAAAAATAATAATTCTGTATTTTAAAGTTATTCTCTCTTTAAAATATTCACTAGTAGCAGATTTCATCCTGGTGCTACCATAACTAAATAGTAAATGTAGTCTGAAGATAGGGGACTGTCTCATCTTTATTCAGGATTCTGTTACATATACATTCAATTACATTATGATCTGGCAGATATATGCAATTGCATATATGAGCTACACACTGGCACATTTTCAAGTGGTCCTCTCTTTATAATTAAGTCTTCTTTCAATAATTTCTTAAAATTAACTTGAGATTAAAAGTAAGAGGCTTTCTGATTGCTCAAATTGTAGCAATAATGTCTGTTAGTGTTGATACATTGCTTTAAATTTCAGGAGATAACTAACATGTAATCTCCAGAAAAATCGGGTTTTATTTTTAATTTTACTAGAATTGCTGGGACTACCTCAGGCCACTGGCCTTTTCCAAATTATTTCTTGCTTGAACAGTGGAATTAATTCCTTCTTGGCTAAAAGCATCTTCTTTAGGAAAGCATACTATATCAACTCAGGAAGGGAATTTTTCCTGAATTAATTCACACTTCTGTTATGCAGGTGGTCAGGTTAGAGGATCTAGTATCTGTGAACAACTCCACTATTAGATAGAATTTTTTGTTTCCATTACATGGTCCTCATATTTTGCATTCTTTTACAGTTTTATTAAATTGAACAACTCATGTAAATGGAAATACTTGGGTGAAACAGAATCTTTGTCAAGGGCACAATGCAGTAGCAATCACTGAAGTTAAGAGTGCATCTTCAGTGTCTTTGGATTTTTCTGCTCCTTCTAATTTACAGGGCCAGAAGTTAAAACTTTTTTTTGCTCTTGCATCTAAATGTAACTTTTCCCATCTCTTACTCAGTTTGATAGTTCTGTTAAAAGATTGTTTCTTGGGATAGGAGATAATGAGCAACAATTCAATGAAAAAGAAATAATCTTTTGGGATGTAAAGTAAAAGATGGTCAGAAGATAACTGAAGTTGAATTTCTAGGGAAAAATATTAGCCAGAGGTACACAATTGGATTAGAGAGTAATTAACTTTGAAAGCAAAGTAGTAATACTATGCCTCTTATTTAGTGAAGCATGGTGCACTATATAAAAAGCTATTTTTGATTCATCTTGCAGAAATTTAGTTCACAGATATGAAAGTGATATGTGGATCAAGATTTTTCTAATTAAAGAAATGAATTAATAAAAACTAATACGTTAATCTCTTAAAGTAGGATAAGCCCCACTTGGTTCTTACTAACGGTAATAGAAATCATGTGGTTAAGTTGACTTAGAATGCTTGGGAAACTTGCACTTCAGATTATGTGATACAGAGCCAAAAGCAGCGAGAGTAATTGTGCTTTTGGTGATTTGCCTCAGTAGGGCTTTTTCTAATTTTTCTGTTTTGTTCTGTCTAGGTGTTTAAAAAAATTAAACTACAAATATTTGTGTTTTGATTGGTTTGTGCTGGCATAGGGGAGACTGACAAGTTGTGCAGTCTACTGAATGAAATGGTTGACATGACTCACTTGTCTATGTTTTCATATGTGCACTTTAACATTAGTTTTCAGGACATTAACACACTAACTTGAGCCTAAAAAAGGGATTCAAAGTCTGTCAGATACTAAATATTTTTTAAAGTACTTTTAATTTAATTTTTATATTCATAAGGTAAATACTTCAGGAGGCTTTGCCTTCAGTACGAGGGCAAATACCTCAGAACAACTATGTCTTACTCATTCTAAATTTCTCATTTACCTCGCTTGTTAATCTGATTGCAGATGTTGGACTGTACCTATGACTATGCCAAAATCTACATACTTTTTTACCTTCTCCTAAGTTACATTTCTGAATTCTGGTTTAGATGTTACCCGCTCCAGAATGTTGCTGCTCCTGTAGCATGTACCTGCTAGCCCCACTGACCCAATCCAGCCCTAGAGGAACTCGATATAACTCTTACTGTTTCTCTGTCTCTATTATTTACTGTGTAGAAGGAGAAAACCTGTTTCAAGATTTTAGTTGAGTGAAAAATTATGAAACTATTATGTTTGATTCAGATGTCAGCAATGCCTTTTTTTCTAAATTGGTGCTAACAAAAACATACACAAATATGTTTCCTGAAAATTTACATATGCATCCATCTTTTTAATTTTTAGCCAAGAATGCCATGTGTTTTAATAGACCTGTGCAAGAATGTGAACTAACACTTGGCTGAATGAAGGTGACTGGCCTTATGAAAGTTATGCTGAAAATGAGTTGTTACATATATTCCCACCATAAGAGTCAATATTTGTAATAACAATTTAGCCTTTAAGTTCTGTTGTCCTCTGACGTAAGTACTGCCATTTTGCTTATTTTGGATCAATATTTGATTGGCAATGCCAACTTCTTAATTTTACTAAAGCTTACAGAGGGGAGGAATATTGAGGAGAGATGCACAATGTAAAATAAAGCTCACTTCTAGTTAGAAATAGAACATGTCTCTGTCGTAGGGTTCTGAGTTTGTTTTGGTTTTGTTTTTTTTTTTGCTATTAACAACAGCATAATCTCAGCAGCCCTGTGAATGTAATTACCAGCTTTAGAAAGTATTGTTAATGTTAAAAAATCCTGAAGAAAGGGGTTTCAGTGTTGTAAAGCTCCATGTTTTTATTCACATTCATATTTCCTTTTTTGGTTAAAATATTTCCATATTTGAGGCCTAGTATTATGTGATCATAATGTACTGATAATATCTCCTAACGCTACAATTTCTCTGCAGGCTGCCTGTGACTTGCTGCGGAGGATAATACGCATCTTGTATCTCAGTAAGAGACTTCAAGGACAACTGCAAGGAGGAAGCAGAGAGATAACAAAAGCTGCCCAGAGTCTCAATGAACTTGGTGAGTCCTTCTTAGTTACTTTTAGAGGCATTTTTAGCTTGTACTCATATGACTCACACTAGTATTAGACTTAAAAACCAAAGAACCCCCGAAAACTTTTTACTATGGTTCTTGCTGTCTACTTCCTAATTTGAATTGAGAAATGGTATTGACAGAACTCGTTAGTACTTCCCATTTTTTCATAGGACTTCTCCAGATAAAGGTATTTATTAATATGAAAATTCTATGATAATAGCTTGTGTCCTTTTGGGCAACAATTTTTTTGTGAATCAATTAATTTCTTATTGTTTTGTGTTTGTATAAAATGCCTTCAGAGGCAGCAGATATATGTTTAGCTTTTGGAAGATGTTGTACTACAATAAGGCATAGTTTGAATTACAGCTTACATCCTAAAATAAAATTACTGGCCCTGTGACCTTTGTGAAAGCCATGTGTGACGTGATATACAGATACCTAACCTAATTCAGGTACTGGAAGCATTCTGCTGCAGTAGCGATTAATTTACCCTGTATTTTACTGGCTTCTAGGAAGAATGATGAAGTAGTTCTCACGAAGCTCATGTTACATTGCTAGATTGTTTTCTGTACTTGAGCTAGTGTGGATACTTCCACACTGTGCTGCAGGATGCAGTGAGAAGCATCCCATTAGTCTTGGAGATCAGTTGTTGCTGTTGTATATGGTATCTTGCCAGCTGTTTCTCCTTTGATTTAATGGTATTCAAATTTCAGCTTCCAAAAATAGGCTGTGAGAGGGCTGAATTATAAAATGTTCAGAATCATCCTGAGGTTTATTGTGCATATTTGTCACTACTGCTCTTTTTATACTGTGTAATCAAAAAATTATTAGACAATGACTTAGTCTTATAGTTAGCAGATGCTGTGTTGCAAATGGAAAGTTTATATATTTATTTAGTATATCAGTTTGACTGAAGCACTTAAGCATCAACTGTAGCATTCTAAGATAGAGTATTTTTTCTAATTTTCTATTTTTTCTAATTTTTTATTTCCGTTTTGGTCTCCCTTCACATCTTCAGGATATAGAAACTAATACTGTCTTTTAACTACCCGAATTACAAGTCTTGTGGGATTAATCTGAATGCAAGATCCTGTTAAAATAATTAGTACAATTTAATGGTAAAATCTGAGATGTTTATCTTGTGTAGTTCTTAGGCTTTCTTTCCTTTAAAGGAAATGCCTTTTATTACTTTCTTTCCTTTCTTTTTTTTTTTTCTTTCAACATTTAAAAAAAGAGCTTGCACTTTCTTTTGTTAAAGTGTCACAGTGTCCTGGTTTCAGCTGGGATGGAGTTAGCTGTCTTCCTAGTAGCTGGTACAGTGCTATGTTTTGAGTTCAGTATGTGAAGAATGTTGATAACACACTGATGTTTTCAGTTGTTGCTCAGTAGTGTTTAGACTAGAGTCAAGGATTTTTCAGCTTCTCATGCCCAGCCAGGGCACCTGACCCAAACTGGCCAACAGTGTATTCCATACCATGGGACGTCCCATCTAGTTTAGGAACTGGGAAGTGGGGGGGCAGGGATTTGCCGCTCGGGGACTGGCTGGGTGTCGGTCGGCGGGGGGTGAGCAATTGCCCTGCGCATCATTTGTACATTTCAATCCTTTTATTACTACTGTTGTCATTTTATTAGTGTTATCATTATCATTATTAGTTTCTTCTTTTCTGTTCTATTAAACCGTTCTTATCTCAACCCAGGAGTTTTACTTCTTTTTCTGATTTTCTGCCCCATCCCACTGGATGGGGGGGAGTGAGTGAGCGGCTGCGTGGTGCTTAGTTGCTGGCTGGGGTTAAACCACGACACACAGTCTTTTGAGTTTCTTGTTTTCAAATACTTGGTCTTTTTCTGAAGCTTAGAAAAGTCTGAGTAATTATTCTTGTTAATGATCAAGGGAAAGGTGTCCCCTTAGGAAGCCCTTGTGAGTTTCATCCTTCAGTCCATGGGGGGGAACCAAGGCTTGTGGCCCTTAATTAATCCTTGGGAGCCAAGGCTTGTGGTCCTTAATTAATCCTTAATTCTGGATGGTTTACGACCAGGTAAAATCCCTTGTCTGCTGTCATTTCTCTCTCCCTCTCTTTTCCTGGTATCTCTTCCTTTCTTCTGTCTTACCTCTCCATCTCCATCCCATCTTTGGCTGTCTGCTCTCTGTTATTGTCCGCTGCCCACCTTGGCTGGTCTGAATTCGTACTGCTGCCCAGCACCTGAGTGGATGGGAATGCCCCAGGAGGAGTGGCTGGTGTGGTGGACTGGAGGTGTCTGTCCTGCATGGCGAGGTGGTGGCTTACTGGGTATAGGGTGGCTGGAGTCAAGACAGTTCGGAGTACCTCGGTGGGAAGGTGGTGTGTTGCAGGGAGGCCGGATTTTGGGGTACGGCTGGGGAAGCACTGTGCTGTGCGCTGGGATGCGTGGGAGATCTGTAGGGGGGGTGGTGGTGGCGTGGGGCAGGAGAGCAGTGAAGCTGTCGCGACTTGGGGTGAGGTTGTGGAAAAGCTGTGCTTCAGAAAGATGGGAAATGTGTAGTGCTCTGTGGTGTCGGGAGGGTGGGAAGCAGGGGCAACAGACACTGGGCACTGGTTATTCGATGGTGAGATGCGAAAGCTTTGGGAGGACTTGGGAAGCACTACAACATCTGATGGTAGTAAATAGGTGGTAGACATTAGTGGTGTGAAAGCCTGTTATTGGATAGGGAGCTCTGTGTCGTAGAGGCTTGCTTTTGAATTGGGGATCGTGGCCAAGATTAATATTAATTTGTGTTTTTAGCTAGGTATTTCTGAATATCCCTTTCGGCTCTCATTCATGGAAATAGTCTTCCCATTGTTACCTTTCTGTTGTACATGTGGTGCAATATAATTTCTGCTTTTTTGAAATCAGCAGCACTGTGATATTAATGTGAAAGCTTTGTACTTTCTATGTTATAATATACCTTTTATTGCTTATAGGTTATTCTGGGTAGAATCTTGGGATAACTGGCCATTTATTTTTATGTACTGTTATACTCTGTGTGTATGTTTGGGGGACACAAACGTGTGTGCCCGTTCAGATATATGTATTCAACGTATATTTCCTAAGAAAATCTATGTTAGTTCACTTACAGCTTTTACTTAGTTGTGTCTTGAAGTTTATTTTGCAGTGGTGGGAAAAGATATGATAAAAATATAAAATCTTGGAATTAGATAGAAATATGGGTCCATCAGAGGAACTACAAGAAACAGTAGCTTTTACTGAGAAGGGTTTTTTTTATTGGACAATTTGTTAAGTTGCTAGTAGTCTGCAGAACTCCAGCTTCACTGGATGATGTTAGGAACTTTGAGAGCATTTGGTAATATTTTCACTGAGATCTCTGCTTAAAGCTAAAGTAGATCTAAAATTCCTCTGTGTTGGGCTTCCACATTCTTAGAAATTAACTTCCCACTTTGGCAGAGTAAGAAGAAAAACTTAATTCCCTATGTAATTTTTAGAGATTAAATATGGTGGTGGGATGCGTGTGTGTGTGTGTGTGTGTGTGTGTGTGTAAAATCCCAAACATTCTACTGTAGCTCCTCTGCCTCCCAACACATGCCTTTGGGTTCTCTAGCAAAGTAGAAACAGAGCTGTGATAGTCCATTGAATAAGCTATTAGCTGGTTCTCTACTGATGATTATACAATTATATATTATACAATCCAATTCAGCGTATGGATAGGTAAAGCAGGTGGCATATTCAGATATCACACAGCACCTAATGCAGTGAATTACTGGCCCTGACTATGCTTCTTGGTGATATTTTAATACAAGTATTTTATAAAGTGAAAAAGAAACATTCCTAAGCAAGTTTAAACAGTAGAATGTGACAAGAGAATGGTACACTATGTACAGTTCCCTTTCACAGAAGAAATTCTGCAGGTATTAAAAAATCTGCTGTCTTCTCTGCTGTCTTCTATGTGGGTATGCAGAAATTACGGTCTGTAACAGTGGCCAGTAACTGATCAGATGAAGATGAAACAATTCTTAGTAGTGCAGCAAATGGCAAGCTTGACTGTGGGCAGGTTGTTAATCCCATCTGTCAGTTACAGAGCTAGCTCTGGACAACAAAGGATTTATATCTTTTGCTTGTTAAATACTTATAACTGATGTCATCGTTATTCATATAAATGCCTAGACTTCTTTTAATTATAATAAACTCCTAGTCTTTCTATATGGTTGTATTATAATTTATTTCACAGCAAGTGAATTTATTTGCTTGAATGACCTTGTGAGCATATAATACTTGTAGGCAGGCTTTTGCAGCAGCCATAATTTTGCTGTTTTGTAAACTTGGAGTTAGTCTGTGACTAAGCTGTGCAGCCATAAAATGAAGGGGAATGGGTCTATTGAAATATGATTTTGGGTGTCTTCAATATAGAAATTGCTCCAGGACAATACTGCCTTCCGTGTAACTTATGAGAAGAGAGAATGGGGAAAGATAGGACTATGACCTTAGTTTAAAGCTAACTAATTCTAGAGAAAAAGAAAAATATTGTCATTTACGGAATTCTAGCTAAAATGGAGAAAACTCTACATATGTATTGTGTTCTTGTCATGGTTTAACCCCAGCCAGCAGCTAAGCACCACCCAGCTGCTCACTCACTTCCCCCTGTGGTGGGATGGGGGAGAGAATCAGAAGGGTAAAAGTAAGAAAACTTGTGGGCTGAGATAAAGACAGTTTAATAGGGAAAGCAAAAGCCGTGCACGCAAGCAAAGCAAAACAAGTAATTCATCCCCCACTTCCCATGGGCGGGCAGGTGTTCAGCCATCTCCAGGAAAGCAGGGCTCCATCACGCTAAGTACCGGTGACTCGGGAAGACAAACGCCGTCACTCCGAACGTCCCCCCTTCTCCTTTTTCCCCCAGATGTATATGCTGAGCACGACGTCCTATGGTCTGGGATACCCCTCTGGTCAGTCGGGGTCAGCTGTCCCGGCTGTGTCCCCTCCCAACTCCTTGTGCCCCCCCAGCCTCCTCGCTGGTGGGGTGGGGTGAGGAGCAGAAAAGCCCTTGGCTCTGGGTAAGCAGGGCTCAGCAGTAACCAAAACATCCCTGTGTTATCAACACTGTTCCCAGCATAAGTCCAAAACATATCCCCATGCTAGCTACTGTGAAGAAAATTAACTCCATCCCAGCCAAAACCAGCACAGTTCTTTTTATAAGGAGGGAGCAAAGCTTACATGTGAGTTATTTGGGCTTAACATAATAGAAGACTTAAGGGAAATTAAAAGAAATAAAGCTCTATTTTGATTACATTTGTAAAGAAGTGTAGCTTGGATGGAGAAAACTGAAATTAGGATATGCATGATACTGGGTGAACTATAATTTGAAAGAAGTTATTGGCTATGCCTGGAAGGCCTCTTTGTAGCTGGCATAATGTAGGTGGTGGTAGCCCTGTCTTCTAAAGTGCACTCCAGAACTAGTGACATCTGCACAAAGTGACAGTGATCATGGGCCTGAAAAATTCTCTTGTGGAGGCTAGAAAAAAAAATCGGATTTAGCACCTTTCTAGGGTAAACAAGATGGGTTATGAGTGTGTTCCCTTGTGTATAAATATTTATAAATACAAATATAAACAATACCTATATTCATCCTAATGTATCTCAACTGCTTTTCAGAGTAACTCGTTGTTCTTAGTGGTCATCTTTGGGAACTCCTGAGGTGAGAGATGAGATTCCAGAAGATGGGAGACCTTGCTGTATTGAAAATAGAACTCACTGGCTCCTATTTTATTTAGACAACTCAAACTAACTTAACTTCTTAAGAAGTTCTAAGAAACTCTAGAACAAATAAACTATTTGTAGGAGTCTAGAATATAAAAATGCTATTAAATTGTAGGCCACAGATTTATCAAGAACAAATCCTGTTTAACCAACTGTATTTTCTTTGTTGGCAGCATAACAGGTCTTAGGACTTGAGAGATCAATGACTGTCTTGTAGTTTGATTTAAATGGGGCTCTTGACGCCATGTCACACTAGGAGGATCAGCAATATAATCTAGACGAAAATGTTGTGGAATGAATGCAGAAGTTTTGAAAGCTGTACCCCAAAAGTCATCATCAGTTGTTCACTCTTGCCCAGCAATATGTTAAGTGGGGTTTTGTTGAAATGTGTTCTGCAACTGGCTAGTGTTTTCATTAATGATTTGAGTGATGTAATATGGTATATCCTTATTAAATTTACAAGTAATAATCAAGCAGAGAAGAATGGAAGGTATGTTGGGAAACAGGATTAGAATGAGGAATATTCTTAGCAAATTGGAGATATGTCTTAGCTGAACTGATTTCTCTTTCAGACAAGTGCAAAGTCCCAGCAATAAATAGCTGTAGTTAACAGCAGGAATAGGAGAAATGACTGTATGGATAACAGTTCTGCAGAGAGGCTTGATATTTCCTCACAGATTGACTGCAAGTCACTTGTTCATTTGTTTTGTAGCAGCGTGACACTGTTGGCAATGAAATTTGTACTGATCTTTATAAGGAAGGGTGCTGTGTGCAGGACACTTGAAACAAATCTGTTGTTCGTGCTTCAGCTGGAGTATCAAGTCCATTTTGAGGCACTTCATTCGAGAAAGATGTAGGTTAGTTGGAGAAAGTCCTAAGTACAGCAGTAATGATGGCTGAAGGTCTTAAGGATGGGCAGTGAGCAGAGGAACTGAAAGTGTGTGGTGCTCTGGTTTGGAAAAGAGGGGTCTGAGAGGCACAGTAATGTTCTTCAGATAAATAAAAATTTCTCAAATGAGAAGGGAGTAAATGGCTCTCTATATCCACTGTGATTGAAACAGTAAGTAAAGGGCCTGAAATGAGGCAAAGCAAATTTTTATCTAAAATGTTAGGAAAGGTTTCTGCCACTAATGGTAATTTCAGAGGAGCTGTGAAGTCAGTATTTGAAGCATTTTTAAAAGCAGTTTAGACAAAGCATGTACCAGGAATAGTTTAGATGCAGGTGGTTTTGCCTTGAAGCAGGAGGACTGAATAAGTCGACCTGCTACCAGTCCTCTGTTTCTCTCAGAGATGCTCCTCCCCAACTCTGTTAATAGAAAATGTATTATAGGGATGTTTTGGTTTTGGTTTTTGGTGGTGTGTATGTTTGGTTTTGTTTTTTTTTAATTGGACTGCTTGATGTAAAATTTCCTTTCCACAAGTTGGCTTGTTGGGCACTGTGCCCAGATACCTCCTGGAATATTAGGACAGTGTGACTGGAAAATTCATGCCATCACTTTAATTCAGCCTCTTCTTATCACTCCTTCAAATGAAATAGTAGATGAATCTCCTCAAAGACCTTCAGCTCACCCCTCTGACACAATTACTTCTCTTCTGGTTGTGACTGACACTCAAGTTAACTTCACACAGTTAATCATGTGACTGGAGCGCTGAAAAAATTGACCCTCAGAAACTATTACGTCAGTATTCTCTAGGAGAATGCAGTGAGCAGGAAAAGGAAGGTGGTACTGTGTGAATGTAAATGTCGTGTATCTGATTTTTTTTTCCTTTGCCAGGAAAGAAGGCAAGCTATCCATTTCTCAGTGACCCAATTGTTTTTAAAAAAGATGTTAATTTACTCCTGTAAGTTTTTTAATATTTGGGAACTGTGATGAATATTGGTTTGTGTTTATCAAAATACTAAGCACTACTAGTCAGTATTCAGGAAACAACAGTTGTAATTTGTTGAAAAATTAAATAACTCTTTCTAGTTACTTTCTAGTAGTAAGTGTTCATAATTGTTTGTTTTATACGAGTTCTCATCCATATCTACTGCAAGTTCAAATTACGTGTACCTATTGTTTCCACAGTGTGCCTTATTAATTGAGTATGATAACAGCGTAAATAATCTGACTAAAACAGAGAGACTTACTCTGAAGTGGTTGTAGATTGGCTGACTGTAATATTTGTCCTTGGGGTTAAACATTGTTGTATAAAAACTATTTCATTTTAACTGCTGCAGTTTTGGAAGTAACATTAAATATGTGTTATGAATCTGTACACAAGTATTACTAAACTTGCAATGGTAAGCTGTCTGAACACCTGCCATAGATACTATGGTAGCTATCTTTTACTGCTGCCTTCTTCCCATATCATATTTAGCAATAAACTTTCTTTTTTTTTCTTCTGTTCTAAGCAAAAATTTAGAGTGTACAATTGCTAAGCCAGATCTTGTGTTGACTGCAGTTAAACTGAGGAAGGACTTGGTTACTGTCATGTCAGCGAGGTCTTTCACTGCTAGTACACAGAGCAGACAGATTTGTTGATATTAATATTGCTGTGCAGGGTTTCTCATAAGAATCAACACACATCAATCTGGAGGGAAAAGTTGCATTCATGGTGCTTTTGCTTAGGGATTTAGATGCACTACAATTTACTGCCTTGTGCAAGACTTAGTGTCCTCCAAAATAATGTAGCATATGTCTGTGTAGCACAACGCACTGTTCTGTAGGGCTAGGCAAACTGATTTGATTAATAGAAATTACACAGCCATGCTAGCATGATGCTTAGCCTGCAGTAATTAGTCCTGCTGAGAATGACTGAATTGTATCACTGGCTCAGAGCCATCTGCATTATTTTTGAATGCCACTGCTTCAGGTGGTACATCTGCATCCATAGTAAGTGCAAATATCTTGCTAAAATGTGTTTCTTCTGTCCCTGGTGGTGTTAGCAGTAACACTGCCAAGACCTTCACTGAAATTGGGCTAAAATATACTATGCCTTTTTGTAGTTGAGTGTAATCTCCATGTTCTTCAATTCCATGTTGTTCCCTTCAGTTGAGTTGTTTTTTTATTTTGTTTTGTATTATTTTTGCTGAGGTTCTGTTACCATAAGATGGAAGATTTTGCAAAAAGTTGTTGCACAAAGTTTTACTTGTAGTATTCTAGGCCAAACCCCCCTCTCTGTTGGGAAGGTTGAGCAGATGTACAAATAATTTAAGAGCCTTAGTATTTGTAGCTTTAAAACAGAGTCTTGAACTGTTTGGAAACTGAGAACTCATTTTTATATAAAAGCTTAATTATTCCAAAATCAGGCTTAAAAAAATTTAATAGTAATGAGAAATTCTTCACAAATATGAAGCCAGTGTCACCTGTGAAATACGTATAGAATACACTGTCTGAACTGCTTTTTTTCAGCATCTCTGGTAAAAAAATTATGGCCTATTGCTCTAGTTACATTGCGATTAACTGTATATCATTAGTAGTGCATTTAATCACAAAATAATTGTATAATATATAATAAACAAATATATATATATACCAGATACTATGTTTCTCATGGATAATACTGGTCATTTTGTGACAGTCAGTTATATTGCAAAATAATTATTTTTAATGTGATAATGTTGATGGAACCATTCAGCTTGCATTCATACCACAGAGGCAATTGAATTTGTTATTTCATACATTGATAAAGAAAAAGCATATTTGTAATGCTTCAATTTACTATGTTTAGAAAGATTCTGGTTTTATTAGTTGATCTGTCTTTTCAAGGAAAGTAATGCTATGAAAGCTATGGATGGTTAGTGCTAACAAAAAATCCTCTTGGTTACTAAGAATATCTTGTTATTTTCTTAGTATCGTTCCTGGCTTCATGTTGCCAAAGTCACTACTTGATTTATTGTAAATTAATGTAAAAGGAAGGGCTACTCAAGCTTCTGCTGAGTCATGTTATTTCATGAATTATTATGTACAACCAAATATTTTGTGTAGTGAGGGTAGAAGCTAGTCCTTGTGCTCTTCTGTAGTTGCTGTACCACCCACTTATTTCTTTCTCTGTTTCAATTATGCATACAACAATCTTGTTCTAGGCCATCTTATTTTATTTTATGCTATCTTTACCTTTTATGCAGAGTTAAGGAGCTTCTGTGTATGTTAATTTATTTCTTGTTGGCTTTTGAAATAAAGAAAAATCTTGATAGTATGTAACAAGTTCATTAATTTGAACTATTCACTAAGTTAATTAATGTGCATGTAACAAAATGACTTGCAAAACTTGATACAATTTTTCATTAGTAAGAGGCTAACAGTGTAAGACCTCTTTATCCTCTTTGAGCAAGGCAGACAGAACATACAGATTTTACCATCAGATTGCGTTTTGCTGTGATTAGGACTCCTAGCCTGGAAAACTTATCTTAGACAAAGCATTTTATATAAATAGTTGGTATGTTTTGATTAATCTCTGGCATGCATTCTTTTTCTAACCATTTTCAATAGAAGACACTAAATAATTACATGCCCATAAGAGAAAAGACTAAGTTTGAATTGATACAAGACAAAATATAGCCTGTTGGAATTTTGTTTTTCAACATAACCTTTAAATTAGTAGGGCTTGAATTTACATTTCCTCAGGTTTTTAAAAGTTTGGTTTCTGTTAATGTAGCTTCATTGTAGTTTCATTGCTGTGTCACTGTTTTCCAAAGTCATAACTATTCTGATCTTCTGAAATTTAATTTTCTTTATGCATACAGTTCTAGAAGATTAATCCAGGTATGATTGTAATGGTGGGTTTTCTTGCTATCAAGCTTCCTTTCAGCGACCATAAACGTGTTTCAAATTTGCCATATTGAGTGAATTATGAAACTATTTTTTCATATTGGCATTAAGCTGATTTCTGTTTTTGATGAGATTAGTCTTTTAGCTGTAACTACTTGAAGAATTTGATTTTGCTGTATTATTAAGCATTTGGTAATTTTAGTCTCAAGTATATAGACCTTGTCAGAGGGCTGTATATGAGGTATTTGAAAATGGGTTTAGTACTCCACTTTCTATCTTGAGGTGTTAATCTGTTCCTGAGAGGTATGTTATTGACGTCCCATTAGCAAGGCTGTGCCAGAAGTTAATTACGGTGTGTTCAAGTTGCCTTTGCTGTAGCATGTGGAGTATTTCTAACAGTTTTTATTCTGATTCCAGGCCCATCAAGGACTATATTCTGTCTTTTGCTCTTTCTTGCTCCCAGTTACAGTTGTTCACATCTTTTGTTCCTTACATTTCTGGAAAGCTTTGCGCTTTCAACCTTCTTGTCATCAGTTACTCTGAATTGGATTGCTATTATTTCATTACTAATACCAATTATGATTATTATTGTCTTGATCTAATGCATAGAAGTTTTGATTGTAGGCCTGTATTACACTAAGCTAGGCTTCAGCAGGTACTGAGTAAAATCTGGGGCCAGACAGCTCTTGATGTATTTGCTTCTAACAGTTCAGAGGACTCCAGTAGGAAAGAAACGATAGTGGACAAGAACTAATGAAGGGGTGGGGGGACGTGGTGGACTACCAAAAAGTATTTTGTGCTGGGAGAGGAATTATTGTCAGGACAGCAGAGTAGCTGCACCAGTCATGAAGCTGATAAGTTAACATGCATGCATTTGAACTCTCTTGTGTACTGTCATGTGCATGAGGCATGAATAGTGTTTGCCCTGGTAGCACATTCAGTTCTGTGTTTGAGACGAAGCCAGTATTTCTTATTTCTTAAAAACACTGAAACTGCAGTATTTTCCATCTGCTTTGGGGTAATGTATCAGATGGTCTGGGGCTTTGAGAGCCAGAGGATATATCTGGGGTTTGTAGTCCCACCTGGGTGAGGCTGAAACAGAGGGGCTTGGGAATTTTGAACGAGGAAGTGTTTGGAAATGAAGAACAGAAAGAGTGATGGAAGAGGGAAGTCGTGGAGGAAGGTCTTGGTAATTACACTACCCTATCTTTTCTCATTAATGGTCTTAAATGTAAAGGCCAGGTCTCATAAGGTAGGTTTTTTTTCCAGTTTTTGTGTGTTTGTTTTGCAATTAGTGAATTTAAATGTGTGACTCTAAAATCTGAAAACTATACTTACATTCTGTTTCTCTAATTAAAAAATTCCCCTTCTGCTCTCTTCTCAAAGTATCCCTGTAGAGCAGAGGAATTATACCAAACCTGTTTCTGTTTTGCTATTAAGGAATACTTGTTTCCCACCAGAAGGACAGCAAGGGTGTTTGGACCTTGGTTTTGCTTTACCCCTTGATAATTTTAAGTGTTTGAACAATAAGTATGTTTGTGTTTGTTAGCTAGGGTGTGTCATGACAGCGGAAATATGAAAGGATTTGGGTGAACCAGTAACATACATAGATAATCTTATAGTTGTGAATGCTTGTGTTTACCCAAATACAGGATAAACACAACTTCAGAGGTTTTTTTTTTTTTTTTTTTTTTTTTAATTTTTATTTATTTTAAAACAGTTATGATTGTGTAACCAGTATGGATCTTAGGGCATCTTTGGGTTTTGAGACAAAGTATTTTGTTACTGGGTAGTCATACTTTTTTATAGAGCTACATAATTAAAAGTAGAAATGAAAGATACGGGTTTCTGTTTCTAGGTGACATACAAAATTATCAAGACCCAAAGGTATCTGCAAGCTCTGTCTGCCTTTGAATCTAGTAATTTTTTGTGCACTGACTTTAAAAGTCTGTATTAGTTAAAAAACAAAAAATAAAATTGTGCACACCAAAGATGAGAAAGAATTGCTTTTGGCTGAGAGAGAAGGGAAGACAGACAGAGGTTAGCTGTGAATCTCTGAAAAATTATCTTTTTGCATCTTGTAAATTATCAATACATTGTGGAGAGTAAAAATAGTTGGCAAGAGTTTGAAAAGAATTTGTAGTGTCTTTTACATATTACATAAACAAAGAAAAAGGCATCTACTCACAGGTGTCTGTGTATGTTCATGAAGAGAAAGGCAAGTTGGATTACATAATTTAAAATAAGTGAACGCAGGGATATCAGCAAAGCAGAGAGATATCTCTAAATTGAGTGGTGATGTATTCTCACTGTATTTCAATGGGTATAAAAGTTTAAGTAAACAGTTAAAGCTAGGACTTGGAGTACCTATTATAAACAAACAAGTCAGTAACACTAACAACTAGCATGGAAAAATAATGTTCTGTAGAGTTTGACACCATTTACAGCTAGAATGATGCATCTGAAAGAGCCTGGATCTAGTTGTCTGTTCTGCTCTGTGTGGAGGTTCTACGAGGAAATGCAATTTTACGTTTCAGGCAGGTCTGCATATGCACTGTCTGAAGTTCTGGTAGGAATTGGCGTTTATAACTTTCTCTGTTCTTCTCTTCCTTTCCTGAGCATTTACGTACTTCGAAATTCAATAGAAAGCTGCAGTCTAGTTCTCCCAGAACCAGAGTAATGATCTCTAAGGTGATCAGGCTCAGTGGTTTGAATTCAATAGATAATCACTTCCCTGTGGGAAAGTGTGAAGAAATGTCACACATTTTTTCTAGGGGAGTTGTCTGAGGGTAGCTGGGAGAATGTGTGCTTCCTTTTGTTTGTCTGTGGCCAATGGTGAAATCAGTTGTTTAGTGGTCAAAGAAATAACACTGAGAAGCAGTTCATAATATCGATCTTTTTCTTTCTGCTGGGACTGAAGCATTTATTAGTGCATAACCCAGTGGTTGTACTGAAGAGGAACATGGTTAGTTCAGAAATAACACTTCAGTATTGTGTGTCTGAGAAAACAGCTGCTTTTTTTTTTTTTCTTTTTGAACAATCAGATTCGGAAATAGTCAGAGTGAGGGAGAACAGAAAAGGATGAAATGGACAGGTAACTTCTGGTCACCAAGGAAAAGAAGTGAGCAGTTGATTAGAATGCTTACTAGAAGATCAAATAATCATGGTAGCAAATCATGTCTGGAAAATTTCATTGGGGGTAACAGAATGAGAAGTTACAGTAGAAGTATCTGCAAATGCATGTAGATCAGAGAGCCAGCTAACAAAATCCAGAAGTTGTTACTTTCACAGCCCACTGAATTAAACCAGAAAAGTGGAAGCATTGCTATCTAAGCATGTTTCTGAGATGTGTGGAAGAATGGTGTTGGGAGCCTGGACTATTTATCCTCTATGGCCAGTGGTAAAAAACCCACCAATTTCTAACACAGCAATCATGAACAAGGAGAAACATTATTCTGGATTCTCTTATAATGAATAAACTTACTGGATTTAAAAATCACTTTTTGCCAGAGTGGCAAGTCATGATGCATAGAGCAAACTGAGAATAAACCCAGTATTTAATGTTCCATTTTTGAAAAGTTAATTTTTCAATGCAGAGGATCTTCTATTCAGTAGTTTGGACAAATGTATTTAGACAAACTTGAAAGTTAAAGTTTACTGAGAAGACTATATTAGTGAAATACTGGCTTTTTGGCAATCAAGAAGGAGGGTTGTCCTGGCTAAAGGCCCATTCTAATGTAGTGACAAAGCAAAGACAACCACCATAATTGGAAAACAATGTGTAAACACAACTGAATGCCTTACACATATAGATATGATGAATTTAAAATATTGCAGAAAAATCCATGGCTGGCAGGAACCAGAAAGACACCTATCATGAAATAATCTTATTAATATACAGGTTTCCAGATTGTGCATAAAGACTTAGAATAGGAGGGTTTTTCAGTAAATGCTCTTGCTTCATTTTTGGAGGCAGGGTAATCCGTTCTTCCATAAAGTAAGGATACCGTGTAATCTAACAATAACTAAGGGGGATGTTACACAAATGTACTAACTTCCCAGAGCCATTCATTTGTAACTTCTTACTGAATGGGGAAGGGGAAAGTCCAACATGTGTTGTTCCAACATTCATGTCCTGGTTTCAGCTGGGATAGAGTTCACTGTCTTCCTAGTAGCTGGTACAGTGCTGTGTTTTGAGTTCAGTATGTGAAGAATGTTGATAACACACTGATGTTTTCAGTTGTTGCTCAGTAGTGTTTAGACTAGAGTCAAGGATTTTTCAGCTTCTCATGCCCAGCCAGGGCACCTGACCCAAACTGGCCAACAGTGTATTCCATACCATGGGACGTCCCATCTAGTTTAGGAACTGGGAAGTGGGGGGGCAGGGATTCGCCGCTCGGGGACTGGCTGGGTGTCGGTCGGCGGGGGGTGAGCAATTGCCCTGCGCATCATTTGTACATTCCAATCCTTTTATTACTACTGTTGTCATTTTATTAGTGTTATCATTATCATTATTAGTTTCTTCTTTTTATATTCTATTAAACCGTTCTTATCTCAACCCAGGAGTTTTACTTCTTTTCCTGATTTTCTCCCCCATCCCACTGGGTGGGGGGGGAGTGAGTGAGCGGCTGCGTGGTGCTTAGTTGCTGGCTGGGGTTAAACCACGACAATTCAGAAGGAGAAACAGGGTATTTCTGTTGAAATCAAAGTCAGTTAGACACAAAGCTGCTGTAGAAAAATAGTAGAGAAGTTTAATTCATTTGAAAGAAGAATTCAGGCCTGTAAAGCTGAATTAATGATAGTCAATTACATTTTAATGGAAAGTAAGTGTTGTCAAACAAATTTGTGTGTTTTGATTACTTAGTTGATTAAAGAAATTGTGTAGATGCATTATAGATTTGTTTTATGTGCATAATCTGCAATTTAGATGACTTAAATCTCCCTTAAGATATTGTTCCCCTAAGTAAGTATTTAAATAAGCCGTCTTCTCACCTCACAGTTGGTGTACATTCTTGGTAGATACTTTTGTTACTAGTGGAGCTGGAAGAGAGAAACACAGGTAAGTAAGGTAGTGGTAGTTTTCTATGGGTCTATACCTCAGATGAAGGCAGACTACTGGAGGACAGGCAGCTGTGAATGGGCAGAGCACCTTGAATGTTCAACACGTACATATAACATGCTTTCTAAAAAAAAAAAAAAAAAAAAAAAAAAAAAACTTTTCTTGTTTTTACAAATATGAAAATATGGTACTAAACTTCTGTAAAGCCTTGGAATTGGACTGTATCCATGCTGCGATTGCTTTACCAATGTTGTGTCTGTTCTAGCATTCATGCAGCTATATCACACAAATCTGTACTTCTGCAATTGGTATAGGGAATTGTACCGTACAGATAAAAACATAGTTTTGTGGATACCTGTGAATAAATGCAATTATACATGTCGCAGTAGGATATTAAATGGGCTCTTTTTCTTGAAGATTAAGACTGTAGAGGTGCATTCATGGGGAGAAAATAAACGGTCGCAGAAGAGCTCTTTGATTGGTGGAGAAAGAAATGACAAGAGCTAAGGACTGGAAAATGAGGCCTGGTAAATTCAGAAGTATAAAATAATTGAAAAATGAGATTGTGTACACAATTTTGTTGTAATTCCTCAAGTAAATACTGGTTGTTCAAATCTTAAACATAGTAACCAATTTTATTCTGTTCATTTCTAATTAAAGCATAAGCCAGTTCACATTAAAGAAAATCTAACCAAATAGCTGTGAAAAGACGACTGAAGTATAATCTTTGTTCAGGTCCTGGATGGGAGCCAGTATTCCTGTAACTGTCATTTCTGCCTTGCCTTAAGGATCAGTGAAGGTGTTGCTGTATGTAATACAAAGTAGTGAGCACTGTAGAGTAAGATTTAATTCTTACACATGGGAAACAGCTTTAAAAATAGGCTGTTTTCACAGGAGTAGTTTTTCCTCTTTGTCTCCCAACTCATGCATATAATTTTCAAATATTAGTTTCATCAAGAATTTTATGGACTCTTCTCAGTTATGGTTTGAAAAGTAAAGTAGCCCAGTCTTTTTATTTGTTTACCATTCAGGTCCAACCTTCCATTGCTCACAGGCACCAAATCCCTCTTCAGCTGAAGAACAGTGTGGTCTCACATCTCTTTTCATCTCATTTCAAGGAAAGATGTGAAGACCCAACCTCATTAAAAGAAAGAACATCCTATTATTTTGAAAACATACTGTTCCTGTGGCATATTGTCTACAATTCCAAAGAGATCTGCACCCCCCCAGTTTTTAGCTGACCTAACTTGCAAACTAAAGATGTAGTAGAAACTTGAGATTTTTAACTGAAACAAAATTGGGGCATAACAAAGTCTCAGTGACTGAATTAAAAATTTCCCACTTTTATTCTACTTTATTTAAATTGCTTCTGCAATCTGCACTGCAAGCTGTACAACTGAGGCAAGATTTGTCAGAAGCTTCTGAATACATTAATCTTTTTAAAGATGTCTTTAACTTGTCTTCATATGCACTTTTTTGTGCTTTGTCCATGTTTGATACAACTGCAGATGAGCTGTGTAGCTCCATTTTATATTTATGGGCATATAACCTTGTATGATCAAAATTATTAAACTTAATGTTTGTTCCCATTTAAACATAGAAAATGAAGTGATTCACTCAATTTGGAAATTTCTTATGATTTGATGTTTGCTTGTAACTATTCAGAAGATGAATTTATAATTCAAGTAGCACTCTTGGTTTTATTACATGCAAATATACTCCTAGAAAGTCTGTTGTATCTGAAAAAAAATCTCTCGTGAAATACCTTACTGACTGCAGTAGCAACAAATACATATGCTAAATCTTCTTATTTTAGCTATATTGTACTCACATATATGTGCGGGTGTGTGGTATTTTGGCAAAACACAAAAAATTAGTTTTCCATGAGAGTTCTTTTTGGGTTAGGTATTTAGTCTGTGGAAGCCACTGTTGTTGTTATTGAACCACATAACTTTAAAACCTTTGCTTTGCCCACAAATTCTTTTCACATCTTTTATTTTGTTCGTTTTCATTCATTGATAGGTCTCACTTACTAGCTAGTAGAGCTGTTAGCAGGAATCTTCCTCATTATTGTTAAGGTGTTTTACAACAGCAGTGCTCAGATTCACCTTTTGTTTTGTGATGATACATACATTGCAAATAGTGTTCCTTTCCCATTTTCTTTTTCCTTATGCATGTTTTCAACACACTGCTAAATGCAACCTAGTGCCCAAAGCATCACTGATATTTGTAATAATATACTAATGTGGGAAGCTGTCCTTTTTTTTTCTACTTCTCCCTTCTTCCTTCTCTGTTTATTTGTGAGAAATATCTTGAAATAAGATTTGGAAGAAGACCATGGTACAGAGTAGCAATAAGTTGTCACCAGTTATTGTGCTTTTTCCCCCCTAGTAATTGAGTTTAAATTGAGTTTAATTTGAAGTAAAATCTCACAACAGATTGTGAGAGATCCTAGTACTAGTTGAAAGTAAAGCTGTGCTAATATTGCTCTGTTAATAACAGTCTGACATAGCCAGAGTGACAGATTTTACAGCAATAATGTTGTTTCAGCAGTGACATTGATTTGTTTATCAGATACGGTATCGAGTTAAACTGTTGCCAAGATAGGGTAGGAAGTTGGAGATCATAGCAGGGTAACAGAAACCAAAAGTGTATTTCCAAAAACCCAGCTTGGAAAGGAAACAAGGGTGTGCTGTTTGCCAACAGCTTTGTGCCGTCAGCCTGCCTGCCTGCTTGCCTGGCTGTGCAGTGTCAAGAATCAGAATGAGGATATAGAAATGCTTATATTCAAAGGATACAATTCATTCAAACTATAAAAAATAAATTATGTTTTAGTAATTTCAGGTTCCATACGTAGCACAGAACTTCCACTGTAAATCTTAAGGTTTTTTCATTTCAACTGAATTTCTTTTCATTGTGTGAGAATTTCTTTGTAAAATAGGAAAACAGCTGATACAGAAATCTATAAAGTAAATGCACAGGAAGATACTTCTTCCATTCTGGCTCAATTTATAATAATCACTGAAGTGTAATTTTAGCAAAGAACATAAAGATGTCTAATGATATTTCTCCTTCAATTTATTACTCTACAAAAATAATTAAATTGAGATAAAAAAGCAGTAATTGAAAACATACTGCGGTAGTGAAACACACTCGAAGCATCAAGACAAACTGAAGTTATCTGACCAACACTGATTTGAGGTAAAATTCAATAGCATTTTTTAAAATTATCACTGGGAACAGACATCTAATAACATTTTCTTTTCAGGTCTGTTCTTGGAATGCATGTACTCTGTATGTACTTTGTACTTGGTAAAATGTGTAGTTTATCTCTAGGAAAAGAGATGGTAGAATCATGCATGTTCTTGGTTTGTCTGTTACTCTGTGTATAATTTGTTAAATCAAAAGCCTTTTCTGGAGCTGCTGTTCCTGTTGTTCTCCCCTCTCCTCCCAGCAATTCTGGCAAAACCACTTACCACACCCGATGATTCAAAGATAAGTTCTTGTATTTTTGTTTATTATAATCTAAAAAAATAAGGTTAGCATTCTTTCCATGGCAGGTGCATGTTGCATTTCTGTGGTCCTGATGGCCATAGCTGCCTTACAGTGGTTGCTTCCAACTTCTGCCTTTTTCTCTTGACCTATACTCTCCACCTACTTCACATCCTTCTTCTTTAACACTCATTGGTTATGAGTCAATTTTGATTTTCCTATTAGTTATTATGTCAGGGTTTCCTTCCTCCTTTTTTCCTTCCTCCTTTTTTCCTTCCTCCTTTTTTCCTTCCTCCTTTTTTCCTTCCTCCTTTTTTCCTTCCTCCTTTTTTCCTTCCCCCTCCCGCAAAACAAAGCCCAAACCCTGTGATTAATTTTGCTTCTTGAATTACACAAGTGTTCTATGAATTAGAAAAAGGAGAAGGTAATTACAGAGTCAGATCCTTCTCTCTTGTTGATGCAAGACAAATAAATTCAGTGATATTACAGCAGAATGTGTGAAGTGGGAGCGGAATTTGGCTGTTATAAAGCTGGAAGGTTTTAAGACAGAAGCTGATTGTCCTTAGCTATATGTTGGAGATACTTTGTTTGAACAATGGGGGAGGGAAGGGTAAGTTAGTGTATTCTATATTTTTTAATACTACATTGAAACTGCTAAAGAATGCTGTATTCTCTCCTTTTAAAAGAGTTTAATGGCAATTAGTAACTAAAACACTTTCTTCAGAGGAAAAAACATGTCTAAAATGTTCAGCTATCAAAGAATTCTGATGACTAGCACATACATTGATGTTGAAAAAGAGAATTCTGATGACTAGTATGTACACTGATGTTGAAAAAGAACTATTAAGCGCATTGCAATATGATATACATAACAGTTAACAGAGCAGAAAAATTCTTCCTTGTGCCCAGGTAAATGATATAGCTTGTTGAATGTATTACTTCATTTAAAAAGAAGAAAAAAAAAAAGGTGGTGCAGGAAGAGAAGGCATTTAAGTGCATGCATGGTGGGGCATAGTGCCTGTCTGTCCAGTTCAAAAACACTCCCACCGAAAATGCCTCCATATAAATGTAAAGTAGATGCTAATGTTGAACTCCACTTCTGGTGCATATGGATGTATAATTATTATGTACATGTGTGTATTTATGTAACAATGAAGGAAGAGAGGTGTATTGATCTAATATGTATCTGGATGCATACATTTTTTTATCTAATATATTTAGAAATCACTAAATTAATTCCTATTCCCCTGGCACTAGTGAAGTAAACAGAACTGACCATATAGCAGAGCCTACATTGTTGCCAACTTAAAACGAGGTATTTGTGATGTATTTACATTTCTGTTTCACTGGTTTGTGATGTGCTATTCTGTTAAGGTGTGCATCTTGAATATTCCAATAGATACTGGCACTGTACGCAGCTTTTTGTATTTTTAGTGTGGGCTAACCTCATGTTACAACGTAAAATTAAATGGAGATGCATTTGAAGTTAAAAGACAACATAGTCAGATACCAGCTAATACTTAAGAGACAGAGGACGTGTGGAAACGTGGTGGTTGCTTGTGTTTCTGAGATGTATTTGCTGGAATTAATATTTTTAGAGTCCTGTACAATTCTGCTTGCCTTAGGCTGAGTGGTGTGAAATGTAATTGAACTAATGACTCACTGTGGTGAGATCATTTTTAAGAATGTAGTGGGCTTCTGATTGAACAATACTATGGCATATATTTGCCCTTTTTTCTCCAGTGGTGCTGCCTATTTTTGCATTCTGTTTTAGTCTGTCTGTCAAGCACCCACGGCACACCTTCATATCTCTCCTAAAATCCTCTTCTGTATCTGTAGGATATACAGTGTTCCTTCACTAGTTAGTCTTTATTTTGTCTTGTTTGTATTAAATCTGTCGTCGTTGTGGTACAGATCATGTATGATTCTGTTTTATAATGACTCCTGCGTGTATATAGCATTGCAGATATTCTTACGTGTATTACTCCCTGCTCTATGCAGGATTTTCTTCTGCATACCTCAAAGTATACTCCAACATGGTGTAAGTCCTTTTTTTTTTTAGTTTATTTAATAAAGATGAAGAATAGTAAATGTAAAAATGAACTTGCTTATATTCTTAAAGGCAATCAATGACTGTGATCGACATAGCCTTTAAAACCTGACTTAATCTCTCTGACTAATTCCTAGGCTGCATTTTCTTTGTTACAAAGTACTGCTTCATTGAATCTGACTTTGTAATGAATGAGCTTTTAACACTAAACATGTAGTTCTTGAGGATTTATTTAATTTTAAAAAGTAAAGTCATGTTGTCAAGAAACCTTTCAAGTCTGAAAGCTTTTCTTAAATGCTTACTTCAGATAAAGACATGATGTAAGTTTATTCATGTGTTGTGGTCGTTACGATTTCTTTTTTTTTTTTCTTTTTAAATAAATGAATAGTATTTTTAATTGATTTAAGAATGCTTTATTGGAAGATAAGTAATCAGTGAAATCAAATTATGCCATTAACCCTAGAGATCCCACTTTTTCCTCCTTCTAGTATTCACAATACAGAGGATGGCTAGGCAGAGAAAGAAAGAAGTGTTACAAAAAAGAAAAAAATAATCATTCCTGCTTAGGTTTTCTGGGCACATTTCTTTTCAGAAGAGCTTATTCCTGAAAGAATGTTTTTGAAGTGATAAATTTTGAGCATATGGGTTTTAAAAAAAAAAAAAAAAAATCTTCTTGCATAAAAGCATTACGTTTACTTCCCCACTGCAACCTCTCAAATAATATGAAGGATTTCAATTCATGTAGGAAACGAGGGATATCTTGGATGAAATCAACACTGTAAGTGGGTACAGTTGAATGCAGGTGTCATTGGGCTAGCTTTTAGAAGAAAGCCAGTGAAATTATGTTTGAATATATGTTACACAGTCATTTTAGATAACGAATTATTATCAGTTAGGTAATAAAACTTCTAGGTAGAATTTGGATGATTGTAAGTGGCTGGTCTTTGTGGAATATGGAGCTGTAGTATTATTTTTTTGAGTCATCTGTTCTGGTAAGCGAAGGCATGAGCCTAAGTAAACTAAGGTACATTACAAGTACTGCTTTTTTGTTTTGTTTTGTTTTGTTTTAACCACAAAAACAGTTTTGGCAATACACATATGATTAATAATTTAATGATGTAATGGAAAATAGCTTTTTGCTCCCTTAAAACTACACTTTTTTTTAATATGCAACTTCAGAAAAGTGCATCAGAAATCCTCATTTTTTATGTAATACTTGAGTCAAACTAGCTCTCATATTCAAGGATATGGTCTGCTTTTTTTTTTAATAGAAGCTAATACTTATTAAGAATTAGCCTTTTAATTATACTGGTAGCTGGTCATACACTGAGCAGTTTATGTAACAAGACAAGTGAAATCATGCTAATTGATTTTGCAGGCTTTTGTTTTGTTTCCCCCTCCCCCCATAACTGGTAACTGAGTCAATGAACGTAGCCACTGTTTTTTGAAATTAGGAATTTTTTAAGCATGGGATAGTGCAAACCACTCAGCAAACTTTTGTTTGGATGAATATCTTAATTCTTGCTTACAGTGCTATGGATGATGATGACTTCTTAAGGCTTCTTGATTCTTTGCTGCAGGTATAAGATGAAATAGAAAAATAGGATATAGAATGATGGTATACCATGACTGTCCAGGAAATGCAGAAATAGGAAAGCTAGCAGTATTGGTGATTGGTTTGTGACCAAGCAGTTGCATGGCTAGAACTAAACATCATTGAAGGAGAAGTGAAGTCAAAATAATACAAAAGTTATTGAGGACAAGAAAATTATCTTCTACTTTAGCTGTGGCACTTGACAGCCATATCTGTCTATGCAGATAGATGGTATGAATGAAAAACCTCTGTATAAAAGGTCCCCATATCACACTAGAGGTCTAGCTAAACCCCTTCAAGTGTGAAAATCTAAGCCTTTGCACAGGAATGGCTTTGTTGTTTGGTTCTCTTTTAGCATCAAGACTAATAACTTTCTTGTATGTGGTTTTTGCCTTCATTTAGTCTGTCTTTTCCCCTTACCCCCTCCACCCCTCCTGTGTAATTATTCAAAGTTGTGTATTTTCTACATAGAAACTGTGGATCTGAGATTGTATACGCAAGACTACTTACTTTTCTTAAAAGTACTGTCATTTTTTGGACCAACATAACCTCCCCCCCCCATCAAAATTAAATAATTCTGAACCATTAATTGAAGGGCATCATATAAATGGCTTTGTCTACACATGCATGGTAATTGCATGCTAAAGAAGTTTGAAATAAGTAGCTATCTAAATGTGAGGTCAAAATGTGTCCAAGTTGTAGCTGTATAGCATTCAGAATGTCTCTGATCAATACTGTTTATGAATTAAATTTAAAAATACCATATCATGCAAAATGTTGAATTTGTGCTTTAGAAAAGTACTTCCGAGGGGAATTTTTGTTTAAAAACTCATTTATCTTTACAGAGAAACTGAGCCATACAAATATTTTTAAAAGTTTGCACTTCTTTAAGGCTATTTATTTTTCTAAAAAAGAGGACTTGAATATTTTTGACAAATATACACATGGTGTTATGCTAACAAACGGCCATGCAACATATATCTTACATAATGAAGAAACTGAATATACAAGACCTACTCTATTTAACATATATATTGAAAATTTACAGTCTCGCCAATAGTTAAAAAAAGTTTTTCTTATTTGGCAGTATTTTTCTACAATTTGTTCAAATATTCCACTTGATGTGTTTTGGTGAATACTGAAATCTAGTCAGTGACAACCTGAGGTACTAAACATTTCTGCCTTACTTCGTTGTCTTCAAAGGTAATCTTTTTGTTCCTTTTAGGCTCTATCCATGAGTTGTGTATTACAGCATTATTTGGCATGGGATCTGCTTCCACTATAGAAACAACTCGCTTTTTCATCTTACTTTTCAGAACTTTCTGAAACTTTTGCCTTGTGAATGCATAAAGTAGAGGGTGAAATATAGTTGTTCCATATGCCATTACTAGAAAACATAATCGCAACTTTACCAAAAGGTCACTTGGGCCCAAACATAAGATGGTGGTGTTTAAAACAGAGATGGGTGTCCAGCAGAGAAGGAATGTTGAGATAATCAAGAGGGACATTCTGAAGACTCTCTTTTGCCGTTCTCGTCGCTCCCGGTGTCGTTTTACAGCTCGGCGTAGAGCAATTATGACAGACACAGAAGTCCTTACGCCAAAGACGACGTTTCTTCCTCCACTGCTGTGGGACACATCTGTAGTCTCATGCTGAGTGGTCAAAGAAATAGTTTTTTTCTTTCTAGCTTTCTTCTTTTGTCCCGTTGTAAATCTTGTACCAATCCGAATGTTTAGAGCCTGAAGTATTTTGGTGTATGTAATAAGCATTACTATAACAGTGAAGAAAAAGATTGGAATCTGAACGAGAAGGTGGTAGTACATTCCTAGCTCAGTGTGGTACTCGTTTGTACTCACGCACAAAAGTGTCTTGTTTTCCCAAGTAGTTGCGCTTCGAAGACTGAAAAAGTTGACTTCAATGAAAGGAATCAGGAAGGAAAAAAGTGAAATGATCCATATTGATGTCATTAATATCACAGCCCTTCCCATGGTCAGAATTCGATTGGCAGGTTTTACGGAGATGTCGTATCGGTCCAGAGTGATAGCAAAGACGTTGATTGCAGTTGAAACGCTTGCAAAAGAGACACAAGCCTCATGGAAACAGCAGATGAGAGCAGTGTTACTCTCCAGTGAAAGCAGAAGGATAACTATAGTTAGAGGAATACATCCCACACAAATTATTACATCAAGTACATGAAGGTTCATTGTAATTATGTTACTGACAGAATTGATTAAGTTGGATTTCATACAGTAAAGTACCAGCACGGTGAGGTTGCTGCCAAGTCCCAAAACAATTTCTAACATCAAAAATCCAGTGAGAGAAACTTGAAAGCTTAATGGATATGACAGTGGTTGGTACATGTTGGTGTCGATGTCATCAATGGCATCTCGAACTGTAATGTTAGATTCAGACTGCATGTTGTCTTCCAGAATGGGGGAGAAACACATTCTTTTGTTGCAGTTGTTTTTCCTCCTGAAAGGTGAAATAAAATATGGAACTATTTGATTTCTTTCTTTACCACTTATTGTAGATAAATGCTGGGGAAGGAGGAGGGAGGAAAAGCATCTATTCTTATCAAACTCTTGATTTACTGTATGTTTAGAGCTTTAGTTGGCATGGACTCAAAAGCCTGAGGATCTAGAACAAGGTCTTTCCTTTTTAAGGGAAAGCAGGATTTGTTTAAAAAAAAAAAAAAAAAAAGAGGGAAAAGCTTCCACTTAGAGAGACAAGGCTTTATTTATAGTGATGTGTTTTTTACAAAGGGCCCATTTGTTGAATAAACTATACTTGTGCATTGCCTTTGTATTGCGTTGAGGGTCACTTTAGAAGAATGTTGTTAAGTATTAACAAATTAGTACTCAAGATCATTTAAAAAAGGCTCCTGTGGAAAAAGGAGAGTGATAGGAACATGGAACACAGTTACTTATGTATCATAAAAAGAACATTTAAATTATTTATGGCAATTTAGCAGCATCTTAGAAAGAGTTTGCAATAGTGTTGTGGGCTGAAACTTGAAGTTCTGTAATTCAGCAGATTTTTACAGAGCTTGAAGACTTCTATTCACTTTTATCTTGTGTGCATCTACATGTATGAAACTTTCCGCTACAACAATTTTATATAAGTATATATAATTTCAAATGCAAAACTTATGTGGGTTTGGGGGAATGGAGTTTATTATAAAAATACTACATTTCCTTTTTCTGATTTGAATATTCAATTTCTTCAAGAAATCATTGCCTACATGGAATGAAATGGAAAAGTATTTAATTTTATGCCAGAATAGATTTAATGGAATAATTTTAGAAAATAATGCTTAAAAAGAAAACTGTCTCTTTCAGGGGTTTGTTGCCTTTTTTTTTTTTGTTTAAATACAAACTGCAATTAAATCCAACAGATTTATATACATAGCATGTTTGCGTAGGAATAAATGAGGTTCAAAACCAGCAACATTTATTATATCTAGGAGATTTTTTATTTTGTGGCTCATCTGCTTTGTTTTACACATGCTGATAGGTTGTAAATGTAGCATCTGCATGTAATACCTGATGTTTGTATTATTTACATTGTCAGCCAGCTCTTCAGTTTGTAATGAAATGAATAAATAAAAGAGAGGTTATTCAATTTCTTATTATGACACTTGAGGGTTGGGGTTTTTTTTTTAGGTAGCTTTAAATTTAAGAGGGGACATACTTGGCAAAAAAATAAATTTAATACCAGACCTTTGTTCCATTCTGAATACATTAAAAATGGATAGCACTAAGGTGAACAAAAATGAGCTCTTTTTTAATGAAAGTATGAATTAAGCACACTTGGGATACAATATGCAAATGGCTTTCATCTGCAGTTCTGAAAAGCCTCAATTGCACAATACTATTAATTGCAAATTGTATGATGAAAATTCTTGGTATGCTTCAACAGTTATTTCACATGTGCCTCTTAAATACAAAAGATGTAAATTGGAAGGTATTAGTCTCAGGTGTGAAATGAAACAAGAAATATTTCAAAAGCTTTGTTTAATTTCTGATTTAGGCAACCTCTATTAGGTTTATATTAACCCTCAGGAATATGATTTCCACTGTGTACGCTGTCCTGGCTGTGAATGGATTTCAAGAAACCATTCCAAATCCATTACTGGATAAATGGAGTTCTTTCATATTAGCAAAAGCCAGGAGGAAATCGAAAGCAGATCTGCTAAAACAAATGACAGTCTTAACTCTAACATTATGTCAACTGATATTTTGTGAAAACAGAAAACTTCAGATGTGCTGAGTCTTATGAATAGTTTAAAACATCACCTCCTTGTTGCATTGATTAGGTTTCAGTTAAATAAAAGCAGAAATGTCAAGGCAGGGAGCTAATTTACCCAACGCATCGCCTTCCTGGACAGTGCCTGTTCCCTTGCAAATGCTGAGCAGAGGTGGGGTGCATGCAACTGCTGACCTACCTGTTCTCTGTGCCTCAAGGGCCTTTCAGATCATTGCAGCAGCTTGTCATAAATTGATACATGGTGTCACTGACAGATATTTGACATGCACTGTAACCTGGAAACCAAGCGGTAGCTGGGCTCTTATTTCGTTCCTTGCAGGTTTTTTTTTTTTTCTTTTTTTTGTTCCAGCACTTCAGCAGCAAAAAATTCTGATTAAACATGGGGACTTCTTAATTGCCTGAGATACTTCTACAGACCAGTGCATATTCTGCGTGTCTGTTCTGAGTTTCAAGCCAGCAATAAGAAATAAACCTTCTTTTAAGTGATGTTAATTTCTTTCCCCTGTTGCATTTTGTAGTAGCCTGTTTTTATTTTCCAGGTTTAAAAAAAAATAATTTCTGATCTCTGTGTTCAGAGTGTATGTAGACATCCTTTAGTTTATGGTTGCGTATTTCTTTCTGTAATATTCCTGCTCATTACTTTTGAGTGATGGCTTAGTCAAAGAAGTTGCTATACATCATAAAATCCAGTTCATGTGCTTTGAGAGTAATCGTGAGTTACCTAATTTGGTTTATTTTCATTTAAGGAGAATACATAACAGACCATAAAATTGAGAGAAAAATTATCCATTAGTCATTATGACAAATAAGTTATTAAATAAGTAGTATAGAAAAAGCTTGGTTAAACCCTTATTCAGCTTGCTGGTGAAGTATGCATATTCTCCTTTTGGGAATTCATGTTTCATTGTTTCTTCATGCATCAGTAGTTTCCACAATTCTGGTTTTAAATTATAAATCCCTCTTTAAGAATGCTCACCATTTTAAGAATCAATCATTGCACTCTTCTTTTAATGAAAATCTGAGCAGATGTGTTAGTCTTCCATGTATATTGTTGAAGTGTCATGCACGTAAATGGTAATACAAGTGTGTTCCATGTTTTGTTTCTAATTCCTTTATGTCTTAAGAATACATTTTAGTGATGCATCCTGCTGCTTGTAGGTCATACAGCTAGAAAGATACCGGGTCAACTGCATTCTTCATATTGTCAGTTGTAAAACTGAATTAGTTGCTGCATGCCCTTGTGAAGGGGAGGAAAAAAAAGGTTAAAAGTAGGGCTTATAATTTCAAAATAAAGTAGTGCAAGAATATATTTTCTAATATCACTTACTTAATGAATAAAAGATCTTTAAAATTGGATTTTAGAGATTACATAGAAAATCAGTTAGCGTTCACTGTTTGCTAGTAAAATCATGTCATTCTTCTGTCAACTTAACATGAATTTAGATTTTTGGACAAGTTTCCTGTTCTTCAAATAGTGCAGGTTACAAAAAACCCTGACTAGAAGCAGTAACTGTTGGATGTAGAGTGTCCGTGACTAGAGCTAGGAAATGTAGTTTTACAGCTCTTGTGAGCAGGTAGTTTATACATACAACTCTCTTGTCTTCTAATGAGAAATTGAGCAGAGTCAATGAGCTTTATAGGAAATATGTTTTTGTTTAATTTGCACACTGTTGTAATTTTCTTTCTTGAAATAAATATCTAGCAAATCTGTGCTTTTAATAAATGGCTTGAAGGTACAAGGTAATGAAAGAAATAAGTTTAAAAAAAAACAACAAGAAAAGGGGATATCTTGAGCAATCAGAGATTAGTCGTATTAGCCAACCTTCATAAAGCAGTAAGTATACACTAAATACAGACTATCTGATCCTTCAAAGAGTAACTGAATAAATCTATAACATTTAATTGCCAATATTTGGAAATACTGCTGAGGGAGGAAAAAAATATTCCCGGTTGCATTATATGGTTTTTTTTTTTTCCCCAATACTGTATTAGCTTAAACTGTACTGTCTTTATGTTGTACGACCAAAACAGGTTCTTAATATTCTACAAGACTTTCATACAAAAAACATTTTTCTACCATTGTGTTTTTAATGGGAGGGGGAAATAGCATTTGAATATTTCCTGGTCTCAAATATAACAAGATACTAGCGCTTAATGTAAGTTGAATCTGATCTCTTCCCTTTTTTCTCCAATTTTTTTTTTGTTAAATGTTGCTTATTCTGCATATCATAATAAGGAACAGATCTTACCTCCACTAAAGATTTGATAAATTCTCGATGCAGGTGAAGCAGTTCCAGGTTGGAGGGATTCATTTTGTTCACTTGTTAGCAGAGTAGAAGGGAAAGAGGGTAATAAGCATATCTTCAAAAAATGACCTTAATGAAAATTTGTGCCTGTACTGTGCCATTGTTTCAGCATACTGCTAATGTATACAACTGCTTTAGTTCTGGTTTACAGGCTGCTGCAGTCTCTCACTCTTCCTACTGTAGAATCAATAAGCATCTGAAAATACATAATGAAAGTAATTTAACATACTGAAGGCTTCTTGTCTCCAGAGACACCACTGAGATTCAAGCTTTCTAAAAAAGAAAAGCAATGCTTCTGAGAGGAAAGCTTGCGATGGGCAGCTTTTGCAGAATGACAGCCTACCTTGTCGCTTCTCCTCACTGCAGAGAGATGCAGTGCATTTACTAATTTTGATTGGTCAGTGATGTTGGGCTTAAATTGTGCTTCATATATGGGATTGATGCCCTCCCTCCACCCGATTTATATAAGGATTCTTTTATAAAAGGACTAAATTTACAAGTGATTTATGAATTCTGGAATATATTAAGGGTATGCCAGTTTTATTTTTACCTTTTCACTCTCTACTTTGTGTACACTGGAAACCACGTGATACTGAAAAAAAGAAGGGGATTAAACGTTTATTACTTAAAAAGCTTCCAACAATCTATATTTGAATTTGCCTACTTTCCATTTGTGATTTTTTTTTTTTTTTTTTTTTGTCCTAAGAAATCTCTGAAATAAAACTGCCTCTTTGAGCCATGCTGAATTTCACCTGATATGTTTATATGCAATTGAATATTTAGGTCTTATCTTGAATAAATTATATTAAGGACAAGTTGGTACCCACTTGTATATTAGGAAAATTACTGTTAGGAGTCACAGAGATTATTCAGACCCTTAAAATGGGTTGATAATGCAGTTTAATGCATGAATCAGAAAAGAATAATTTTTATAATCTGTCACCATGTATAATGTATGTATAGTAGTGTAGGTTGTTAATTTTGTCGAAATACTAACTTCTAAAAAAAATCTTGTATGTTTCTCATTAATTTTGCTAGAGACTTCAGAGATTATTTTGTAAGGATGTCTTGCATGATGTTCTTGACCTTCACTTTGCAGGGAGTGTCTTCATTTTCACTTTTTTGTTTTGTAACTTATTTCTGAATCTGTTCTATCAGTATAAACAATGCTTACAACACATAATGAGGAGTAAGAGAAGTGTAGCACAGTGTCTGTTTTAATTAGTACTAATGTTAAAATAAACCTTGGAAATAAATTCAGTATACAACCCAAAATAATATTTTTTAAAAATTGGTTTGCTGAAGCAAGTAATTTAAGACTATCTGAGTATAAAATGTTCTGCTGGTAGTTTTTCATCTCAAATAAGGGTGGGGTGTGGGGCTTTTTCTGTGGTTTTTTTTTTTCCCCTTGATTTTAAAGTTGTTTTTTTTTTTTTAAGTTTGATAACATACTAAGTGTTAAAGCATGGTTCTTATATAAATAGCTGTATTAAGATGGCAGTTTTGGTCAAATTTTCATGGGGTCCTCTGTTTTTAAGTTGTTAATGCAATTTAAAAATGCAGTTGTGTAACTTGGATGTCTGCTTTTCTTCTCTTTACTTTCTCAGCCACCCAGCCATTCAATATATTATTTATCTTTAGGTAACAACATACTTTATTTGTTTTTTAAAATGGCTACGTATCTGTCTAGCATGCTTGCTGTTTCGTACTCTTTTACGTTCAGAAGATACCTGATTAAAGATTGCAGAAACTTTGAACAAAGATTGGTACGTACCAACTGGTACCAGTTGAGTAGCAACTG
Source organism: Haliaeetus leucocephalus (assembly GCF_000737465.1). Classification (NCBI taxonomy): domain Eukaryota; kingdom Metazoa; phylum Chordata; class Aves; order Accipitriformes; family Accipitridae; genus Haliaeetus; species Haliaeetus leucocephalus. The sequence continues at coordinate 5,079,596 of NW_010973187.1, forward strand.
ATGGAGCTCTTTGAGCTGTCTCTATATCGTCTGCCTCCCAAGAGGTTGAAACCAGTGATACCAGCATAGCTCTTAAGGGTGACGTGATGAAGAAGATTCCTGAAATGAAAGCATAAATACTAATATGTTAAGAGATTTACTTGCTACACTTTCAGTATGACTTAGGATAAGTAGGGAAGCCTGTCTAAATTTAAACTGATGAATCTCCATCTCTCTAATTCTTCAGTGTGTGCCTGAAGAAAGATGGAGATATTGGGTGAGCTGTACTGTTAGAAAGGAAAAGATGTATACATGGAAGAAGATTGTAATGAGATTTTGGATATAGTGTGGGTATGTGGTTCAAACGCAGGCAAAGGGGTCATAAAAGACTTCCTATATTACAGGAGGCGATAATGGCAAAAGTTTTTTCTGCAAAAAGTGTTTGAGAGGAATGGTAAGGAGCTGAGCTGTGAACATATCAAGCTTAAGTTTTCTGGAGAGAAAATCAGGAAAAGAAGCAGTACCATATGGAGGCAATCAGGAGTAGGTGGATGGATAGACATGCTTACAAGCCATTGCTGTGCAGATGCTAGTTAAGATGGTGTGAACAGATGACATCATCCTCAAAGGGTAGATAGGGAAGAGTGGGCAAAAAGAGCCATGTGCAGACACCCAGCATTAGGCAGAAAAATGTGCTGTTCTTATACCTGTTTCTATATCAGTACAGAATGGAAGAGAAAGAATTTGACCGGTATTTTGGGTTTTAGGGGAATGAAAAGTGGGGTGGAAGGGTAATGGGAGGGTAGAAGTAACAGGGAACAGCAGGAGTCAAACCAGGAGACAGGTGATGAAGGGTATTAGGACTGAGAATGGCAACACAAGGGGAGAGGGAGACCCAGAATGTGACAGAGAATAGAGCTGTGAAGGATTGAGGCTACTGGGTCTGATGTGGGGAGAAAATAAATGCAGAGAGGCAGGAGCTTGAAGCAGAGTGGAGCAGGAGGGAACGGAGGCATGTGCATGTAAAGAGGCGCTGGGTGCATATGGGTAGAGATAACTGCAATTGCTGTAGCATACACCCCTGTAGTACTTTTAAATTGAATTCAGGAGTCATAGCTGTCTGTTAGAGCATGTGTTTCTGTGTTGCTGAGCAGGAATTCCAAAAATTTGGAAGTTGTAGCATATTTCTTGGTCTTCTTCCATCTTTTATCTACTGTCTTACTTTCTACACACGAGTAATGTCCTAGCATTGACTGTTACTGCATTCCAAAATGGTGGTATGTCATTTGTAGATCTGGAGTTCTCAACTTTGCTGGTGAGTTGGTAAGATGACCCCAAATGCAGCTTATTGCACTGTAGTTTTTTAAAGAAGCTTACTTTGTTAAAAAGGCTCCTTAGGCTCACAAGGTCTAGCAGGGCCAAATGAAGTACTCAATTTTGATGTTTTCTATCAGAGTCCTTGATTTTGGAGCTTTAGCATTCTTTCAATGTGCTTTAGGGTTTAGCTTTACCTAAACCTATCACAGACTGTCTTAACATCCAGGTGTCATGGAATAGTCACATTCATAAAGATCTTTATTGGCACAGTTGGGAAACTGTGACCGCTTACTTCCTTTGTTCTCTCTGTTATTCTTTCTTCACTTTCTACGATTATCTCCCCTAAATGCTTCAGCAGCGCTTTCTCTTTCTTTGGGCTGCACGTCTTGTTTCCTAGTTTGAATCTTGCTGCTCATTTAGTGGCTGTTTAGAATTTTGCTGCATCTGGGTCTAAAAATGTCATCTGTTCTCATATTTGCAAGAGACTTGGGCTCCTAACTGGTACAAATTTTTCAGTGACACATAATGTCTTTAGAGCTTAAGTTGCTTTTGAAAATGAATATTTATTGATTTTGGACATCTTGCCCTGGGATTGTTCTTCAGCATTATTTACATGGTGCACCTGTGCAATTCCAGCTGGATAGATCCTCCTGTACCTTGCACTTACCTACACTGGGCAGTGTGATGCCCAATTCTAGCGTAGCTCTTCTGGATAGTTTATCGTTTTTATCTGTTCTAGCGGCTTGTGATCCATATCTAAAATGTGTTTCTTACCTTGTTGCATCTTAGTGTCCTTAATAGTCTGTTGCAAAGAACTTTGTTAGAATGTTGTTGAAAATCCAGTAACTTTTATAGTATCAAGGAAAAATAAACAGTGGATAATAGCAGTTTGGGTTCAGGAGTTGTACTGATGTGCTCTCATTATGCTGGATTTGTCAAGGTGTTCTGTTTTACCCAATACTGAAATTATGGCTTGCTGGCCTGGATCATGCTGCCGCATGCTTTTATGTTGAAAAGGTCTAAACCTGACTCCTGTCCAGTACACAAGTTCTAGTAGTAAAGGGTTTTATTATTGTTTAAGAGTGATAGATGACAAAAACTCTGCTAGAACTGGTAGATAAGTACCATTCTGACTCTGACGATAACGCAGTCTTTCTTTTGACACAAGTACTCTATTCTCATTTGTTTAATTTATTGAAAACGGTTCTAAGACTGTTATTCCTTTTCCGTAGTAAAGACTGACATCCACAAGATTAATTTTCCATTCAATGTCCTATCCTTAATGTTTAGTTTCTTTTCTCCCCGATGATTGTTGATTGCCATACAGCTTTCTTTGTTTTGTTATTTTCATAATGACTTATTTAGGTTGGGTTTAGCGTTTTTTTTTGCATTTCTAACTTCCATTTTCCCCTTGCCAGAAAACATTCCTACACATGCAACTTTGTTGATCTCAGTTTCTCCATTTTAGAATTACTTCCACAGATTAAAACAAACTTGGTTTTTCCAGCTTAATTATGTATAATTTCATTATGCTTCCTCTTGTATTTGCAAAGATGTACACCTCTGGAAGCAACATAAAGACAAGTATTTTTACATAGGTATAAAATATATTGTATATAAGCCATATATATAATATATATATTTTATACAGTTTTATATTAATTTTCAAGATGTAGAGTTAATGTTAGCATAGCAGCTTGAGTACAGAAAAATAACCTACTTATGCTACAAAATAAGAATGCCTTAAAAGATTCATTTGGTTTTGTGTAATTGTTAAGCATAGGTTATTTGTTCAGTAGTATTCCATGTTAGTTCAACTATTGACCTTTTCAGCACTGGAAGTTCCTGTACTCATGAGGAAATGTGTAAGTTACAGAGTGCCCTTTAGCAATTAATACTGAAACTGTATCTTGTTTTAGTTTTGCACAATGAGGTGATACCAAAGAAGAATTACAGAACCAGTGCTGGTTATCACTCATATATAAAGAAGGCATCCTTTTCATAGCATAACACTAAATTTGGTTTACTGATGTAGATAAATCATGGCCCTGGTGCATTATTGCACAATTATTTAAGCATTTTAGTAAAAAAGAAAAGGAGTATCAATTGTCCTCTAGTATAAACATTCACAATGAATGGTGCTGTATCTTGTAGTAGTTATTGGCAAAATTTTAAATAGTCATTGTAAATTTCAAGATAAATTTTTCATTTTTATTTAACATTTTCAATATTGCTGTGAATTTAGTTTTTCCCTTCATTAAAATTGTACTTTGAGTACTCTGAGAATTTGAGAGATTTCTACTTTTATAAAATAGTTCTAAGTTGGCAATTGCTACTGGATTTTAGTGAGGGTTTTCATTATTTTGGAAAGGCTTTTGGAATTCTGACATCATGTCTTTTGTATTGCTTCAAACATACAAAGAATAAAGCCACCTGCTTGCATTGTTTAAGGTTGTGAAAATGTGCCTGAAAAAATGTTGATTCCGTAAGTTGGAAAGTAGTTTAGCAGGATAGCTGAGGAGTGCTGAAGCTGGAGTGCTGACACTATGTGGCTGTAGAATAAGGAAATATTGCCTCATGGTTTAAAGTCCCAGGTAGTTGCTTACCTTGCTTTCATCAAAATATTTTGTATGTTGGAAGAAGTTTTCAGTGTTATTCCCTGCTGCCTGGGTTGCTGCGTTGCCTAGCATCTCCAAGTCCTAGCTTGTGACGGCGCTATGCTAAGTGCATGGCAGAACGGCATCAATATAAACATTTCAGTAAGCTTTCTGCCTGGCTTATTACGGTGAATTGGATTCAGAGGTAGCTGAACTTAACATGCAGGGTTTGAACTTCAGGATCTGGTTCAGGATTCTCCATCCGATATCCTTGGTGCTGTGGAAGCTCTGCCTGGCAAAGTATGTGGGATGAGCAGCAGCAGGAGCAGCACTAGCTACCCTGTTACAATCCCCTGCTGCAGCAGTTTCATTACACACCTTCCTGCTGTAATAGCCTTGAAGTGGAATTGCTGATTTAAAACAAAACAAGAAAACAAGAAGATTTTCTCTAGAGTTGTTTATTTGACAAAGATCTTGGATAGACTTTGTTTCTAGTAATTTTTAAAAATAGGAAGGCAATAGGATTTTTTCTTAATTAAGACAAAGTGTTCACATGGTGTGCCTAGTAGCAAGCATTCTTCTAGCTGAAATTAAGAGACAAAAGTCTTATGATCTTAATTGCCCTCTGAGTAAAGAGTGAATACAACGTGAATAGGTATCACAACATAAACTGTGTCCCTTTAATTTTGTTAAGATCACCCACAGCATTAAGGGTTACCACCAGGATGAGTTTATACATTGCAGTCTTGCTCAGTTTGCCCCTTGGCTGATTTGGTTTGGAAGTGCTACAAAAAGCACACGGAAAGGATCCAGTAGTCTTACTACCTTTAGAAACGAAGTTCAGTGACCACACACAGTAACTCTGCATGTTTCCATATAACTGCAGTGACAGGAGCATACATTGCCTTTTTTAGACAACAAAGTAAAATCTGTGGACAGCAGTTAGGTTCCCCCCAGTTGTGAATGACTGGTGTATGTGGTTAAAACCATCTTTCAGGGCCCTGTGTTCAGTTCAAATATAGGAAGTCATTCACATCAGTCTGATAGTGATGATATTCCTCACATTAAATTCTCAGAATCTGAAAAATGATATGCAGTACTATGTGTTTTCCTGTCTGATTTTTTTTTTTTTTTAATGATAAAGTACCCTGTGTTCCCCTCTTTGCCACCTTAGTTCTTGAGTTGTTATTTTTACAAGGTTGTTCAGGGAAACTGATAGAAAATCTGTTTATGTAGTGCCATAAAAAGACATGTGAGAGAAGTTTGAAAGTAATAAGCTATAATGATAAATGCATAATAGTAAGGAAATTGAACTAAGCTAGTGTAATGTGTTGGCTTTACCATTTATTCTGCTAAAAAGAATATCCATTTGATTGATGTGCATGTTGATCTAGATTTAGATTTGTCTTGGTATCATCTTCAGTTTATTTTCTTTATTCCTCTACTGCTTGGGTGTAGTAGTTTCCATAATTTGTATCTGTAATATAGTTTAATTTTTTTTATTGATTGTTGAAAAATATCTCTCTCTTTCTTAAGAGGATAAATTAAATAGAAATATGATACCCTTGATATTTTCTGTTTTTTTTTAAACATACATATTGTAGCTCTAGAGTCTAAAATAAATAGCTAAACTGTTTAAAATGCATGCATACGAAGAACTAATTTTTTCAACGAAGCTTTCAAATATCAAGGATTTTTGTGCCTAAACTGTAGTTTCAGGTTTTTCCATCTTCTAAAGTATTTTTAACCTCACTGCATAATTGTTGTATTTGAAATCTCTTATTGTAGTACTGAAGCAAACCAGAGCTTGTATGAAAAATGCTTTCATTTGCTGTTTTTTGGGGGAAGGCTGAGAGCAATAGTGTCAGTGGTATGTCTGAGGAAGGGAATATGCTTCATATATGGTTGATGCCTGCAAGTGGTTTTGCAGTCATTAGGCTTAAAGCCTACGTTTTATTTTACTAATAAAATCTTAAGAAATTGAAAGTGGTTGGTGGAGACATTTTTGTTACACCAATGGATGATGAGCAGATACATGTTTATGGAGACAAAACTTGTCAAATTCTACAGCAGCCTTCACTGATGATCTACTTAATAAATTAGAACATATTGGTAGAATGAGTTGCAGTGATAGGAGCTATAAAGTGTAGTTGGAGTGGGAAAGAGGAAAATAATTATTTGCATTATTTCTGGTACCTTTCAAAGTAGAGAAGCTTCAATATTGCTAGGTAGGTGTCATGGTTTAACCCCAGCCAGCAACTAAGCACCATGCAGCCGCTCACTCACTCCCCCTGACCCAGTGGGATGGGGCAGAGAATCGGAAAAAACCCACCAACTCATGGGTTGAGTTAAGAACAGTTTAATAGGACAGAAAGGAAGAAAATAGTAACAATAATAATAACAATAATAACATGACAATAATAATAACAAAATGGCAATAATAATAATAATAAAAAAAGAATTGGAATATACAAAACAAATGATGCACAATGCAGTTGTTCACCACTTGCTGGCCGATGCCCAGTTAGTTCCCAAGCAGTGATTGCCCCCCTCCCCATCCTGGCCAACTCTCCCCAGTTTATATACTGGGCATGACGTCACATGGTATGGAATACCCCTTTGGTCAGTTTGGGTCAGCTGCCCTGGCTGTGTCCTGTGCCAACTCCTTGTGCCCCTCCAGCCTTCTCACTGGCTGGGCATGAGAAGCTGAAAAATCCTTGACTTAGTCTAAACACTACTCAGCAACAGCTGAAAACATCAGTGTGTTATCAACATTCTTCTCATACCAAATCCAAGACAAAACACTATATCAGCTACTAGAAAGAAAACTAACTCTATCCGAGATGAAACCAGGACAGTAGGCTAGCAACTCCACAAATTGATACCTACGGTTAGGAGCTCCTGGAGGAAATGTGGAAGACAGAATATAGCAACTGCTACAACTTATCAACAGGAAAACCATGTAAGTTATTACATACTGACTCTGCCTGTTACTGTGCTGTCTTTCTAAAAGAGAAATTGCAGTTCTGATACCAGTAGAGGTCTTTTCCAGTCCTCATTCTTTCCACAGTAGATACGGTGTCCAGTGAAGAACGACTCCCTCTCAGAGACAGCTGAATATGGAGGAGAACATTATTTCTCTTATTAATCAAGCAAATTAGTTTTAATGTGAGGAAAGAATGGAATGAGGGAAGAGCCTACCATTTGAAAGTGGTTACTATTTTAAGCCTCCTGGTGGTTAGGTTGGAAATGTTTTTCTTTAAAGTTGTTTTATGTTGTAATACCTTTTCTGCTGTCTTGCTCTCAAAGGAGAAAGAAAAACTCAGTCAGCCCTTCCTGTTCCCCCCAGGGTAACTTTTTTTTTCCTGGCAAATTTTTCTTATGTTCTTCAGAAACTTGTTTTGGTCATCAAAAAATTCTAGGTGTCTACCTGTTTATTGGGTTCTTGATAATACCCTGTTTAACACTCCCACTCCAAAATCTTTAAGCCAGCATTATCACAATAATCAATACATACTTTGGGCCAGGGTATAATACTTCAACAAGAATTTTCCAGTGGTCTTTGAGGACATCTGCATGTAAGGACTATATGGCTCTTTGGATTATCAGTTAAATGCATACCTTGATGAATATTACAGGCTGTGATAATAGCAAGTACTTAATACAGTTTGTGAGAGTGTAAACGCCTCTCTCTGTAATCTTGAAGCCTGTAGGCAAAGCAGCGATTACAGTGTACTTTGGAGCAATAAAGGTTGATAGTAATCACAGAAATTTTAGTTCGTATTCAGTACTCTTAATCTAGAACAAATTTATATGGACAGTTAGAGATAGTGTGGATTAACGCTTTAGCTAAGGATTTTAGCTGCTTGTGCAGTGTCCATGACCACAATACCTGAGCATCCTGTATCTGCTTCGTAGTTTCTCTTCACATCATTCTGTTTTGTAGAAAAACAGTTTGGCTACATGCTAGAAGCCTAGGGCAGATCTGGGAAGTCTGTCTCTATTTCATTAATCTGTCCAGTCTCTATAATACGAGACCAATTTCCTTTTGAAAAATGCAGGGACTATATAAATTTCCACATTTATTCTCTTTGCAGGTCTTTAAGCACAGATTTTTTATGTCTAACTAGACTTGACAAAGAAAGTTAAGCCAAGGCAATGCTTTGGAGTAATAATGAGCAAATTGAGGTTTGAGTGGAAAAATAGTTCATGTATCTAAATCTTTCTCTCAGGACATTCTTTTTTTTTTCCTAAAGTAATGTATTGGCGAAGTCAGAATATAAATTATTTCTTCCACTAACCTTACTTCTATCTAAATTGCTTTAAGCCCTCAACTGCATTGGAAGGGCGGGCAGCAAAACAAACCCCCAGAACATGCAAATAATTAATGAGATTTAAAAAAATATATTGACAAAACACTATAGAACTCTCTACTTCATCATCCCGCTTTTCAAAATTAAACAACCCCCCCCCCACATCTCTAAGGAAACAGGCCTTGCAGCATGCATAGAAGATTATTAAACACAGGACGAAAATACAGAACCACGTTTGGAGAATATTTCGCCTGGATTTTGACATCTAGAAGCCGTTGCTTCTAACATCAGCTAGGAAGTTAAATTAAGTGTAAAGATATTTGCTAAACAAAACCTATAATCATATAGGACCTAACAGTTAAGCAAATCAATATTACGAATAGAACAAACTGGATATAGTGCTTTTATGTACGGTACTTTGGGTTGTGCCATACTGGAAAAACTTTTCATTTTTATATTAGGTGCCTTGTATTTTGGTTCATTTCCCCTTCTCTTACCCTTCCCAATATAACCTGTATCTTGCATGTATGTGTGACGTGGCAGAAGGGAGAAGAAAAGATATGTCTACTTAGGATGAGCCAGGCATGGAGTTGGTAGGATGAATTTGTGGTGAGAGCTAAAGGAGTCGGATGCAAGGACAGGGAAGTGTGAGAATTGCTACAAGGATGACTGAGCTGCTATTCAAAATTATTTATACAGGCTTTCCTTGTTTTCTTAATGAACTTTTGCTATAAGCGGCAGAGAATGTTGAATGTTGAGTTTCAACTGCTAAGAGCTTGACTTGTAAACCTTGCTTTAAATTTTTGGGTTTAAAAAAAAAAATTGTCAGCAATATCAATACTTCTTCACTTTGCTACCACAGTGTAATTCCTGTAGGTACAAAGGCCATGTATGGCAATTTGCTGAGTAGCATCCTGTGATCAGCTGGGCACAAAATTGACTTGAGTAGATTTGCACATTGACAAGACAAAGAAATGAGAATGAAAATGGGATTGTTCCCAAAAATTCCATAGACCAGCAGCTGCAGAGAGAACTGTGGGCTGTAGAGAGTCCACATAAAATTGTTAATCTGTAATTTTAAATCTTTGTTTAAATCTGTGATTATGATGCAAAGTTTATTTTCTCTTTCTGTGCTTGCCTGAAAGCTTCTGTATTTTCAAAGTATGTTTTAAGATCGCTGAGAGCTGCTAGTCGTACATGCTGAAGAAATGAATTCACCAAATAACTAATCTTTTTAATTTTTTAGATTCTTTTTAGAAACACATCCAGCTGATATAATTTAATATTCTGTTCTTGTGCAGAGTCTTGGCTAATGCATCTGTTGAATGAATAAATAAATGGAAAGAAATGCAGTTTTAATTCTGGCAAAAACTATTTTTATTGCTTGCTTGTAAAATTGGCAGCAATATTCTACTCTGGGATAGCATTATTGGTTACTGACACAGTGGAATAATAGTAGCAGTTAGAATTAGCTGTGAATTTAGCTGAATTTTATAGTTTGGACTTTTATTTATTATTTTTAAGTAATTCTAGCACCTGCAAAATAATGCAAGATGCTGGTTTCTCTTTTGACAAATATTAGCCATTCACAGATTAATGTATAGCTTCTAATCTCCATTGATTACTATTATCTAGCAAATGCTTGCTAGATATCAAAGGAGTCTGACACTGTGAACAGGTCACAGATTGGGCCAACCTGTTCTTTGACTGAGGTTCAAGAGAGCAGCCAGGCAGCTACTGTTTTACGCTCCGGACAGAAAAATACATTTCTTTGTCTGCCTCTCAGCTTTTGACTTCCTACTGAGTTAGTAATTTATTTATTTGTTTTGGTATTTGAATGATATTTGAACTTTTAATGAGGACATTCTGTTATGCTGCTTCTGGGAGGACAAAATAGTATCCAAAGAGTTTTAATTGCAGTACCCAACTCTTTGCTGTTCAATTTTGCTGATAAATACAAGGTTGCTCAAAATGCCTGCTGTGTCCACCTCCCAAGGCCTTCTCAGCACTGTTCCAGATCCTCTACTGAACCTGGGGATTCGGAGTGCTGAATCAGCTGGAACAAGGCACGCTGGGTTGCTTTTGGAGAAATCTGTGGTTGCTCAACTCGATTAAAACTCTGCTGTCATCACTGCTACTGACAAGCAGTGCTCACTGTGAGTCTGTCTTGTTCAGCTGAACAATGTGTACAAAGTAGTTATTCTGTAACTCCTTTAACTATGATACCTATACCATAGTTACATTTTTTATGGATACATATGTGTATATGTATATAAAAAAGTATATCATGGTTATAAAATTGACTTTAATTCTCTAGAAGTTGTGTGAATTACACTCTTTCTGGCAACAGAAACAGTATAATTGTTTCTGTAGAAACAGTTGTTACTTAATCAGTTGGTCTTATGCCTTTCTAGCAACTGTAGACTGAGAGATTGATGTTCTAACATTACCTCTCTTGGTCTTTGTGATTAAAACTTTCTAATATCTTTGCAGGCTGGAATGGAAGTGCAGTATCACAACAGTGAATTGTCTTACTTTAGTTGTGTTATTACAACTCTTAAGTGCCCACTTAACAGGAATTAGCATATGTCCTTCAGATTTTTTTTATCAGAGTTGACATTACAAGTAAAAACAACCAGTAAACTGTTTGTTTCATGCTTCTAATTGCTTCAGAGAAATCTTGATCCTGGTCTTCCAACATCCAAGAATGAATGAATAAATCTTTTTCTGTCCTCACGAAAATCCTTTTCTGGTGACATATGTATGTTTAACACTCCAGTATAATTTCATTAAGGGGAATCTCAGGATAAGTTTAGGGAAAGAAAAAGCGAGCTCAAAAAAGAAGGTAGGTATGCTACTGTCAGACAAATATTAACAAAGAAAAGACTATTCCATTCAAGAAATTAAAAAGTCTGCAAGTAATTATGCTTGCAGAATTTTGGAATAGATTCTGATCACTTTGGATTCTTCAGCAGGTTTCAGGAATTGTAGTATTTTTGTTGCTGAGTGCTTTTTAAATTGGTGAACCTAAATGTGGAATGTTTCTTTAAGGACCTTATGACCAAATGCAGTCTCTGCAGAGGTGTGGCATGTGGGAGGAAGATAGTAGAGCAGCTTTGAGGTGAACAAAGGCCCTGTCTGAACTGGAAGGAAGGGCTATACACCCATCAGTGCATCAGAAAGACATGGGAAAATGCGTTGTGCTAGCTAGTGCTAGAGGAAGGCAAAAAGCTGAAGCCCTTAATCCTTCTGGCTAGTGTGCATGAGGTGGACAACACGGGAGCAACATCAGTGCTCTGCTCATTTTTGTTTTCCCAGTTCTTGCTAGTTGATGAGTTTGTACCATTACTCACCTTAATGTAATGAACCAGAGAAGAGAACCAAAACCCACTTCCCTGCTACAATTTATTAAAAATGTCCAATAATGCATTCTCCGAAGTTGAGTACTAAGAAAGAATGCTGAATTTGAGATAATGAACTCTCAGCCCAGAGGCTTTCCAAAATGAGTTTTTCACCAAGGATGGGCCTGCTGCAATGGCAATGGAACAATCCGTTCAAGTCGTGGTTTGAATGGACATTTTGACACTGGTGTTATTTATTTTCACAATGGAGTTCATTTTTTTTCCCCCTTCTCCCCCTTCCAATTAACAAAGTTTTTCTTTTGGCATTTCTTCTACTTAAATGTATCAGAGGAAGGATCATTATCTGTGTGGGGGTTGGGAAGGAGGAAAGACAGACAGAGATCTATTTACAGTACTAGAATCAATCTCTGCTGAAATTTAGATTTTTGTACAAATGAAGGAATAGTATTCCTGTCTTCTCTTACAGTTTTAATCTGAAACTTTCATTTCAAATAAAGGGGGGGCTATCATGATTTGGGATTTTCCTTTGTGTAACCAAACCAGCTCTTAAAGTTTAAAAAAGTTATACATCTATAGTTGAAGGTGTAAGAAAGTTCTTCTCTTCACTGCTCCCACTTTGGAAGTGGGAGTCTCCAGTTAAGTTGGTTATACTCAAGGGTAGAAATAAGTCAAAGGAAAAAAACCCGGGGAAAAAGTCAATCACCTGGAAATGGATGAAGTATTGGACAAAATCCCAAAGCAGTATTAGTTAAAAGGCAAAGAACGATCCTTCCGTTGTAACACTGTTCACAGGACTTGGGTTTTAACTTTGGTTTAAATGTAACCTTGTTACTTGGACAAGTTACTCTGTTCAACTTCTTCCCTTTATGAAAATGCTTAAAACAGTAGCCAAAAATGCTGTGAGATCCAAAGATGGGTAGCCAAGTGCTATCTACTAAAAGTTATTAAAAAAAGTACAGTATCATTTTTGAGCAATTTTACAAACTGCAACCTTGGGTGATGAATGAAAAGCAGTAGGGAAAATGACTTCACTTTCAAGCTTCATGCTTTTTTAAATATCATGAGAAAGCACTGTAGCAATTGCATCTGCATGTGGTGCTTTCCTTAACTGTTTAAAAGATGAGCATGACTGACTGTCTAAGTATTGATAGCTTTAAAGACCTGAGGAAAAATTACTGTGAAAAACAGAATTTGGGTAGACTCGAATACTACAATTTCAAGACAAGATTTTTAATGGAATGTCCTATAAGTACTCTTAAGTAATTCTTCCTTAATAATAATAAAATATACAAGTCTCCAAGGTACTCCATCACCTTTGTGGAGAAAATGGCAGCCAGGAAGAAATTTCTACTACTCAAAGGATGTTTTACAATTACAATGGTTTGAAAAAATTAACAGTGCCTGAAACTCACATAAAATTTCTCTTTCATTATTTATTAAATATTAACTTGTTTGAATTGTAGACTGTCCTTCATCATTGCCTACAGAGGGGTACTTTATTCATACTTCATGAAGGAAACCTCTGAGAGTAAACCGTTCTGTGTAGTTGTGCATTGGTTTTAAATTATCTGAAAAATTTCAATTTTCTCTGGTTCTTTTTAGGCTTTCATTACTTGAACTCATGTTAAAATAAGCATGAGTGAAGAAATGGTGTTGAAGTCACGCTCTCCTTTCTGTTTGTAATCTAGATATGGTCTTTGATACATTAAAAAATGTCAATTGTTGCACTAGTATGCATAATTATTAGAATTAATTCACTGCTGTCTGCCTTAAACTGAAGCTTATTACCAAAAAAATTGCTTTTGTAGTTAAGCATGGTAATATAAGAGGCAAAATGATAATTCTGCCATTGTGAATATAATAAATACTGCTGCTGTCTGTATTACCAAAGCAAACATATCTGTATCTGGTGAAATGTAAAGCACAGTGTCGGCTTTCTAGTAAAATACTAACTATTACAGATAGTTCTCTTACTGGTGAGTATAAAACCTGTGAATAAATCAGATCTATGGATGGTAGGGTTTTCTTTATATATATATAAAGTTTCTATCATACTGTTATGCCACATTTCCATTCCAGTTACAATAGTTATGCATTGAGTTATGCGTGGCGTGATCTGGTTCTCAGGCTGTACATATCAGGCTGGATTTTGAACCAATTAGAGCATTTTTAGGTCTGGAGAAGTTTATTTTTAGTCTCGAAGGGAGTTCAATAGGCAATGATGTCTTACAGTTTCTACTTCATGTTTATTATGACTATATTTCTACTTGGACAAATCCTTTTTCCCTTCACTCATGGACAGATTAAATAAATTGGCAGCTTGTGTAGATGAAGGCAGAGCACAAAGAAAAGGCAATTCTGCCTTGGAACGTTACGCTGCAGCTCTTTCACCTGCCTGTGAATTGCAGTGAATGACACTTTTTTCTTCTTTTTGATCTGAAACTTTATTTATAAATTAATAGTCTACTGTGCTATAGCAGCACAGAAATCAGGGTTATAAGGTTGATGCAGAAAGAGGGTAGATGGAAAAATGAACTGGTATGCATACCCGTAGAAGGAAAATAGTCATGCTGCTCAGTTTCCCTGGATAAATGATCCCACTTGAGAAGGCATGAGTGCAGTGATCCCATTCCTAGGATCTCTGAATTCTTGCTCAGGAAATAACAAGTCATTGAACTCCTGAAGTTTCCGGGCTTGAACTTCTGTTTCTAGCCTCACTTTCAGGTTTGAAAGTCTGAGCTGTGAAAGTTTTGGCTCATCAGATTCACAAATTCCAAAGTGTTACTTATTTAAAGCAGGTTGAGGTAGTTGCACCATGTATTATGTAATCTTGTACTCAAAAAGATTCCCCTCCCAAGGTAGTCAAAAGAAAAAAAGTTGTTTTTTATCGCTGTGTTCTGATACATAACAGGTGACCTACTTCTGTACTTTCTACATGGGAACACAGAGAACAACACTATATTTATGTACTTCAAGATCTTTCTACACATTTCTCTGTCCTTTCTCTATTTTTTTCTTCCCTTTTTTGTGTTCTGTGCCCAGAAATGAGAGGCTCAATGAAATAAAAAAACTTAAAAATTTTATGATTTGACCGGTGTACAAAATGTGCATAAATTTCTATATAATGTAATCCTAAATGTTCATTTTCACTTTTCTTTGAAAAAGAAGAAGGATTTTTTTACATCTGTGTCTTACATATGCCTCTCTATTTGTCTGAATTTTAGGTTTTGGTATGTGTCTCAATTTTTTTTTTTAAATTCCCTTTTAAGAAACCGTTGGGTTTTTTAATTTAGTTTTTGTTTTTTTTCTTGGCAAGGGAGGAACTTGACTTTTGCATAATTGACTGTGAAAAGTGTGTTATTAACATTGATACATACAAAATGCTGTTAAATGTATAGTTTAAATTTACCTTTTCTACTTTATAATAAAACATATTATTGTAACAAAGTCAGATAGCAGAAAATTTTCAGGCAGTAATGTTTTTCAGATTCATGGCATCTGTTCAGTTGGTGCTTATGAAGCACTTTGAGATACTCGGATGAATGAGGCTATATTAGTGTATGTGTTAGATGGCACTGTTCGAAGGAGCAGCATGTCTAAATAAAAGCATCTTGGACTTTTATAAATTTAGTTGTATACAAACCTTCCTGAGTAAAATAGCCTATGAAAGGCAAAACATAAGCATTAAATTCCTTGGATGTCTTTTATTGGGGAAGCAAGATTGATAAAGGCACAATATGTTGCAGGCTTTATTTCACAGTTCTGCCAGCCCGAATCCAATCTGAGCTAGAGCACAGCTGCTATTCCTGCCAGTCCCCCTCTCTCTCCTGATGGAGCTTGATCAGCTTGCTTTGTTTTTCTCTTAAAACGAATACTGTTTTATGATCATCACTAATGAATTAGCGATGTCCTGTTCAGGGGCTTTTCTTTATGGAGTGCTTCCCCCCAGCATTAAAATATTCTTTACCGACACAGTATAGGGTAAGGTAATGAGGAAAAATAGATGTGAAGTTGAAGATGGATTGTGATGGATAGAAATACATAGAGAAAACTAGATGTTCTTACAACAATTGTGCTATTCTTTTTATCCCTGTAACACAGTTACTCCTCCTCCGCCCCCCACACAACAGATTTGTAATGAAAGAATAGAATCTTGTGCAGGCTGCAACTCCCAGAGGTAAAACCCACAGTACTAGACTTCCATCTGTATAGCCTATTTTACTTCAGAGAGATTTCATTTAGTTTTCCTTGGTTAAATTAGTCTGAAATACTGTCTTTTCAAGTTCATTAAAATTACTCTATAATGGGTGTGTATGTAGTTTTTCAAGTTTTATATTCAGTTTCTTGGTGGTAGTGCTTGCTATTTACCTGATGTTTTCTTATCCTTTCTGCTATGTCCTGATGTTTGTTATGCTCTCGTGCCTTTCCACTCACCTTCATGGCCAGAAGTGTTATTCCTGATCTGTTTTCCACAGAAGTCTCTCCCCCCTCCTACCCCCATAATAAAATACCAGAGTGAAAAAAAAGTCACCTGTGTTAGTTACATGTAATTGGAGTGGAGAAGGGAATCCTCTTTGGTTGAATAATACATTTTTATAGAATTTAAGAAGATTTTTTCACCAGAATACTTATCTGTAATGTTCACATTTACCAAACGTAGCCCTTACTGATTAGTAAAGGCTTTTATCTGCTTGGCAAAACCTGAATTTGAAATAAAGCTATGCATATAAAAAAAAAAGGGGGAGTGGTGTGTGTGGTGATGGGGTTTGTTTTTACTCTTCAATCAGCATGCTAAAATGTACTGAATCAATATTTTGAATCCATATGCACATATTCAATAGTTTCTTAGGAGCGGTTAGACCTACATGGGAGGCCTAATGCTGATGGGATCTGCGTATGTGGACCGTTTAATAACCTGCACACCTACAGGGGCAAGTAAAGCTGCAGTGCAGAGTGTAAGACTGGGCACAGTCTGGTGAGAACTTTGCTGGCCTGCCGCAGAGTGAGCACAGCACCGTCGCTCCACAGACTGGGAGCGCTCCAGGGGTCGACGACTTCTGCTCTTCACTGGCTCGTAGGACAGTATAGCATTATCCCTCT
Organism: Haliaeetus leucocephalus; assembly: GCF_000737465.1. Lineage (NCBI taxonomy): Eukaryota > Metazoa > Chordata > Aves > Accipitriformes > Accipitridae > Haliaeetus > Haliaeetus leucocephalus. The sequence continues at coordinate 5,096,264 of NW_010973187.1, forward strand.
CTTTTGCCAAGTAATAAATCCCTCTTCCCCCTAAACACGAGCAAGTAGCTGAATTAGATACATAAATTACTAGGAATATACATAGGATCCACCTAAGCTACTTTTGTGAAGGGCAGTGAGTGAACACTTGAAAAAGGCTGATAATAAGTATTATCTGAATAATCTGGATTTGTCTAATTGCCATTTAAAAGCTCCTTTTCCCACACAGAGTTTACCCTTACTGAAGGTATTTGTTTCAATACCAGGTAATCTGCCACTTTGTCTTCCTAAGTTTGTTACTTTGCTCAACCCCATTCTTTAAAGAGTTTGCACTTTAGCTTTGAAATTTTTGAGCGGTTATCTTATTTATATGTTGTTTGCCATGTGTTAATTAGTTATTGAGTGGAGACTTGATGCCAGTATGAACCAAAACTTTACAGAGTTCTGTATTTTATTGCTTTAATCATAGAATCATAGAATCATTTAGGTTGGAAAAGATCTTTAGGCTTCATACACACAGTGGATTAAAGATGAGCTTCCATGTCTGATTAATTGATATAAACTATTCTCCTGTGATTCTTTTCTTCTTGCATCTCTGTCACCACAGGTACTTGTTTCTTGCATAGGTGCTGATGCGTGTGTGTCTGGAGGAGTGAGGCGCTGATGCAAGGGGCTGATCTGGCTGAAAGCTAATGGGGTCATTTTCAGCAGAATGCTTGTGTGGGTGCAGAGCTGGGGAGGAGACAACATGGCTGGGAGGTGTGAAAGGGAAGGAGCCACAGCAGCTGGAATTTAGATTGGTAGCATAAAGTGATGTGGAACTGAACCACAAGAGACTTGGGTATGGTACCAGATCTCAGCATCTTCTCATTCTTAAAACCTATAGTATGGTGAGATTATATACAAGTAAGTGTCTGAATCATTACTGTTCCCCTGGAGGCCTCTGAACACTCAGTAAATTCCAGGGGAATGGGAGAAAGCTGACCTTATGGCTGGCAGAATAATTTTTCACTAATGATATGGGACATAACAAGTAAAAGACACAATCATAATTCTAATCAGTACTCCTGAAAATAATTTTTGCCAATTAATTTTTGCTTTATCTTTATTGTGATAACATTCTTTTGACATTGCACATAGGTATGGGGTGATCTGCATGCTGTGGATTGAGATTGCTGTGGTGTATGTTATGGTTTTAAATACTTTTTTCCAAAATGTGGTTGAGAAAATTAAGTCATGAATTTTGCATAGACTCTGAGACAAGCATTGAACACAGCCATTTTGCTAACAAAGCTCGCAGGATCCTTTTGGGATCCTTTGTCACCCTTTGTCACTTAATTTCTGCAACTATAAATAGAAAGAGTTTAAGGTAATAAACTAATTTGATTTTTTAAATAAGATTACAAGTCTGATAAAGTTAAAATGTGCTAATGCTATTGTATTCTGTAGGCCTTTTAATACATTTTAAGAAAGAAAATCAAGTAAAAGATAGAAAGAAAAAAAAATGCTGAGCAATGGGAGTGATAGAGTCAATAGCAGAGCAGCTTTTCCATGAAAAAGAATGGTTTCATCTTCATTGTCATCTTTTCTAGAGTTTATTCCATCCCAAGATCTGCAGACTCCTTAAACCTTCCAACTGTTTACATCTTTGAGCTGGAAGTCTTTTGTGTACATAGTATATTGAAGAAATTTTAGTATAACTTTTTTTTTTTCTGAACACCTCTAATTTTTATTGTAATTTTCCTTGTCACATATTTTTGAAAGTCTTACATAATTCTGCATTAGCTTTTTTTGCAGCACAAAATATCCCATGTCTGTCAGAAGCTGACTTACAATTCCATTCTTCATCCATCCACCCAAGCATCTATTGTTACTTTTTGAATTTATAATTATGTCTTAATTTCATAAAACAGTAGAAGTATAGTACATCTAATATAAGTATTAATGTTGTTTTAAAACCTTACGGGATGGGAGAAGAATGAAAAAGAGTGGCAGTTTATATAGTTGCTGGGTTGGGATATAAGGGAATCATGGAGATGAGCCCTGCTGTGAGCAGAAGCAGCAAATTAGCGTGAAGCATCAGACACAATTCTCTTTGGTTTTGTTCCTTGATCAATATGCAAATGCCTCTTGGTCATATCAATCTCTTCTGCTTATTTAATGTACTTCCATTTTATGAGACCTGTACAATCATTAATTGGAGTACTTTGAATTGGGTTTGAATTATTTTCACTTGCTGTGACATTGGTTTTAACATACTGGGTTCATTTACTGGGTATCTGTAGCTGCCATTAAGATATAAATAGCTCATCTACAAAAGCAGGTAACTGTCTGTAGCCAAGTGTCTCAGGTTAAATGATCTGACCTACTTGAGCAAGTTGCACAGACCCAGTATCTCTATTTCAAAATGTCAGGTATTGTCCAGTAGTTTGTTTTTGTTAATTTTCATTTTTTAAATTTTTACTCTGAAAACTGGGAAAATACTAATTCACAGCAGAACAATTTGATCGCAGTGTGAACAGTGCTGAAGATCAGTTTCCTTAGAATAGACTTTTGCTGAGCAGCAGCCCATGCACTGCTGCGTGACAGGATCATTCTTAATTCTCAGCTTGCTGTCTGCCTGGCAGTGCGTGCTTGAGGGGCTAGCTGGAAATCAAAATAGATGCCTTTTACGGAGCCCTGTCGGTGCATACTCCAACTTGTGCCCTTTCAGTGCTATGGTGCCTGGGTAGCTTAGGTTCAATCTACACTAGAAAAGTTTTGCTGGTATGGCTCTTCCAGATGATTCTTTCAGCATACGTGTAGTGGTACAAATGTATTTTTGCCAATGCAGCCTATGTTACCTTATGAATTAAATGGGATAAATTATACCGACAAAAGCCCTTTTGTACACTTAGTCTTTTTGCTGGTATAAAAATACTGTGGACCTTTCACTTCATCGCCATGATGCTGCACTAGGAAAAGTTTGTAATCTAGAGCTGGATTTAATATAACTCTTTTAGTAAAGAATAGAACATAGAATCAACTGTGTTACACTTAGTAAGCAAAGCTAGTGAAAAATACTGGATGAGTCATAATGAATACTGTGAGTCTTTTTTTTCTGTCCTCCTTTTTTGTCCTCAAAACAATTTGATGGTTCTGGTTTAACAGATGGGCAAAAAACCTATCAGTGTGTGTTGGAAAACTGTTTCCAGATGAAGAACAGTCTTCTTAAGTCATTTGCACTCTTTTTTTCTTTGTTCAACATTGACTGAACTAGTCAAAACATTTTAAGCATATTAAGCAATAACATATTAAGCAAGTCTGTGAAATAATTAAGTTGAAACTAGAAGCTAAGAGTTTTTAGAAATATTTACGTTAATATTTGACTCAGTATAAATCTTATGATAACTACTTTTGAATCTTCTAGGAGCCTTGTGCTGAAGGTAGAGAAAATGTTTGTCAGGGTTGGTATGCTGTTTCGTCCTGAAAATATTTAGGATTGTCTAGTAAATCTATTTCTGAATCAAAAATTTCACTTTGCTGTAAGTGCTCAGATATGATGAAGCAGAGAGACATAAGGTTTATGGCTATCCTTCCAAGAGACATTTTGTAGTGTTATTAAGGTGTTGCAGCACCCTTTGTTTTTCATGGACTTTATTTCAGTTCATACCCTTGTACAGCAATTGCACAGCAGTGCTGTGCCTGAATTCAGGTGGAGGTTTTAATGGTTCTTCCTTGCCTGTTTTGGACCTGGTCACTGCTATTATGAACTGCAAGGTCTGCTCTCTGCATGTTCTTTGGAAGACCCAGCCTCTTAAATTTTATGTAAGGTTAACAATCTGCATAATTTTGCAGAGTATGAGCAGAGTACTTGGCAGGACATGCCAAAAAGCTGTGGCAGATTTATGTTGTGCTCTAGTCTCAAAACAGGTTCAAAGGATACTGATGATAACAGGTGACTAATAATACACCATGAAATAACTCTTCTGTGGTAGAGATGAGTCAGGTAGTTATCAATTTCTAAACACATTTGCAAAGCAAAATCCATCTAACAAGGGAGCTTTGGAAGTTTTTTGGATTTGGGATTTGCTGGAATCCGGCTAAAACGTGTGTGGATTTTGGAATCTTCTTTACTGTCCACATTGTGTGAAAAGGGGTGGGAGAATCCTGTAATTTATTATACCTTCAGTGTCTAGTAATTCTCAAGCCCTTGCAATGTCTCCAGTATGTTTTCCCTTACATAAGATAAGAGAAATCTCTGGTCTGCAGTTTTTTTCCCATTAAGATGCTTTCTCTCTTACCTCTGCCTGCAGGCTCTCCATGCAGTTCTCACTGGTGAATCGTCTAATTCCTCTCAAGCCCTCACTGGAGGGGAGCCAGCGAAGTGATCACTTTCAGGAGGAGGCAGTGAGAGAAGTGTAGCTGAAAAACAGCTTCTTAACCTTTCTCCATAAAGCATATCACTTGCAAGTGGGGATACTATAGCTTCCTTTATTATCAGGCCCAGACTTCTCACACTGTGCCCCTTTTTTTCAGAAAATTCCTTTGAAGATCTGGCCCAGCTGCTACATGCTCTCTGGGAAAGGGAAAAGTAGTACTATGCCTCCACGACTGCATTGCTGGCTTGTGGCAATGTAGGACTAAAAATCTCATGCTGCTTATAATATATTTCCAAATTTTTAGATGCTATTAAGATAATGGTTGAGAATCTGAACTTTAAAGATCCCATTTAGTTCTCAGGACTTTTGAAAACCTTGGGAATGCAAAGCAAGGGTTCTCTAGAAGCTCAGAAATAGAGAAAAAAAGTAAAATATACATACCAATGTTGTTTTAAAAAAGTTAGAACCATGCCATGGTTTCTTGAGGGCTGACTTATTTTTTGAACTCTTGACACTGTTACTGCTGATGTTTGCCTTCTCTGTCATTGTCCAGGGAAAGAAACAGTGGTTAGGTCCCTCTCTTCATCTCCCCATCTTCTGCTTCCTCTTTCCTGACTGTACACCGGATTTTCCAGCTTTACTTGGGACTGAGGGTAAGGGAGGCTGAGATTCACAGCACCGTAAGTGGTTTCTTGGAGAGTACAGGTAGAATGAGGAACATAGATACAAATGGTCCTTAGACTCCCAGCATATGGGAAGCATAGGTAGAAATATTCTGAAATGTTCTGATTTATCAGACCAAGGAATCTTTATTTCTTTTTCTGTTGTTTTTTTTTTTTCTTTTTTTTTCTCCTCTCAGAAATGTACTTCTGGTGGTTTGTGCATTTTATTAACGTGATTCCTTCAGTGAGTCTAGATGGATGTCTTTCTTCTTAGTTGCTGTGGGGCCTTTGATACTCCATTTCACTTTTTTCATCTCCTTGTATTTTTAAAATGAGAATTGTGTTCAACTTATTTTACCCCTGCAACAGACTTCATACAAAACTTTTCTGTTATTTGTTGTGGCATACGAACTCTGAGTGATCATTAGTAAATATATACCCACCTACCCCCCCTTTTTTTTTCCTTTTTACAAGCCACTACTTGTTGTGGTTGTATATGAGAAGATGGAAAACTGGCATTCTCTAAACGAGCCAATGAAATTATTTTCCTATTTCCTGCTATCAAATACAAAATTTTATTATTGAAGCCTGATGCTCCTAAGAAGTGCTCTGTCTTACCTAGAATGCCTTTGAAGACCTGTCTGCTTTCCCTTACTCCAGCAATTTGCCTTGATCCCTAACGCTGCTTGCCAAAGTCAGACCAAGCATAATTAACTTTGTGGATAAAAAGGAGTCTCTAGAACAGTTAGATGAATATTGGAATTGTTGCTTTCTGGGGAGGTTTGACATTTTGAAGTCTGATTTTCATCCAGCTCATGACATATCTAAAACTTCAGCAAAACAAATCAGAAGAGATGTGTACTTTGGAATTGGATAGGCCTGACTTGCTTTTCCCCTCTAAATTATTTCATAACATAATATGACATAATTAAAATGTTTTCCTTTAAATAGGAAGCAATAGCTGCTTCCAGACAGTTACTGAAATATCTTCTAAACCAATGCATTTAATTTTGAATTCTCATATATAACAGCATGTAAACATGGATTAAAAAAAAAAGCGCCAGTGCCTTGCAGAGGCTACAGTTTTCATTCTTAGTTCCTTTGTGTAAAAAAAATGGAAACTCTGTTAAATCTGGAATTTTTATACCGGTACTCGAGTAATTCCTTGTCCTGGAGCCTTATTCCCACTCTAGTGCTTGCTCTTGGAGAGGGAAGGAGCTGAGGTCCATCAGAGCTGTCCCAGCAGCCCACTGGTGGCTGTGCTGGCCATTGCTGGCAGGACCAAGGGCTGCCGATCTGATGGCCGACTCTGCCTTTCTGAGGGCACCGCTAATGTGAGCCTCTGCCAGGTTCCTCTACTTCAGTCAGTCCTAATAAGCCATTTTATTTACAAGTATGACCTGTGTAGTATCTCCTGAAATGCAGTCAGCTAATCCTGCCTTTTTAATTACTTACAATGACTTTAATTGGATCAGAAAACAGCAAGAAATATAAAGTAGTAATGTAATAGAGTTCGCACAGTGGGAAGGCACTTGCTGTAAGCTGCAGCCGGAGTACTGTGTTCTGAGGCTGCCTCCATCTGCAATGGCTGTCACCCGCCTCCTAGCTCTGCCGCAACGACCGGACTGCCACGGTGCAGGAGTCCGCTGTGACGCAAGTACCAAGACAGCCACGTTCATTTAAGAGGTTCAGTGGCTGGAATTTGTCAGTATTTCAGGCTCTCAAGCCTTGGAAAAAACTTTTTGTACTGAGAATGATTGACCAGTTTTGACCCCCAGTGTGCCGCTGCATCTTGCTGGTGCTTTTGGAGTAGTTAGACCTTAAGGCCCTTCTGATGCTTTCTGTTTGCCACTTTCTCACCATTTCAGCAATCCAGTAAGTATACCAGTGTCTTCAAAAACAAAATGCAAATCTTTCTTCCTTTTCTAAAGGGCACTGCATAGGTTGAGTAGTTACTCAGCATGGCTGCTTCTCTTGGGAAGTCAGGCAGACCTTCATGTTGAGACTGGCTGGTTACTGGTGGCTCCAGCTGCTTTATTGAAAGTTGGTTCGGGGGAGCCAGTATCCTAGAGCAACTATTACTGCTCTTTACTTTCTGGCCATCTCCAGCCACACAACTGACAGGCCTCACATATGTGTCTGTGTTACGTACTTCCAAATTTAGGACTTTTAGCATTTTCCCGACCGGCTGTTTCTGATTTTTCTTTTTTTTCCAGCAGTTCCAACACACAGAAGGTAATTTTAGACCGTACCCAAAGTACCCATGAGTTCATATATTTCTACAAATGTTCATGTTTAAATGCTTTCCCTGTATATTTTTTCTAAAAAAAAAAATATCCTTTTTCACATACTTAGTTTGCAAATAAAATGGCAAAGATCATAAAATCAATTAAGTGAATCAAGAGTTTTATTTGAAAGAATATTCACAAGCTTTGTTGTTTTTCTCGGTTGGTAGAAATTACGACTTCTTTCCTTGCATGGTATAAAGAGTCACTAGGAACCTAGAGGAGTCAGGATCAGGCTCGGCACGTCACTAGCAGTGGTGTGGTTAGTGAGCATGCCTGCCAACTGTTGGTAACTCTCTGTTGAGGTTCTTGTGTCAGAGAAGTAGTTACATAGCATTTGATAAATTTGTGACTTGCTACCCCCAAGACTATCCAGTGAAGAAATACATGGTAAATGCTGCTGTGGTAGGTGGAGAGGTCAGTCAGCAGTAAGTGGCCACCCTCTATAAATGAGTTTAAAATGACTGAGGATGAAATATGATGGAGGTATATAAAATCATGAATGCTGTGGGAAGAGACATAATGAACAGTCACTCTCTTCCATTACAAGCACTAAAAGGCGTTGAATGAAACCGTCGGGTGGCAGGTTCACAACATAAAGTTGCTGTTCCATGCAACGTGCATTCAGTTGTCATGGAAAGCAGTGATTGCTAAATGTTTCCATGGGTTCAAGGAGTGATTTTATGGTTAACAGAAAAGAAACAGAGTTGAGGATTATCAAATGTAACAGTACCGTTGCTCATAATGTTGCTAAGCCATGAATTTTTGCTCTGTGGAGCTTCTGCTTTCCGAGTTGTCCGTGCTTTGGGCTCAGTACCCCGTGTTGGAGGAGGAGCTTGGCTAACCTGAGGGCGAAATCACGTCATGGAAGCTAATAGCCGTGACCACAGCTGGTCCAGCAGCTTGTCTCTTAAGATCTGTTGGTGGTCATTTTACTCAGTTCTAGAGATTATATGCTGCTTTCTGAGCAGAGATCTCCCAGCGAGATATATTTGGCAGTAATAAGTTTTACATATTAGAATTGCAGATGTTGTCAAGTTTCCAGTCCAAACTCTTTGCTGCTGCTACTTCTTGATTTCCAATGTTTCAGTGATAAATGGTCATGAGTGTATCAATACTGTTAATTTTGAAGACCATTGATAATCTTTACTTAATTTTCTGCTGAAGATAAGTAGTTATTTTCGCTTTTTGATTATTTTATTTTTGCTTGGCGAAATATACTTTCTGGATGTTGGAAAAATGTAAATCTTAATTGTGATGCAGTGTAATAATTTCTTTACTTCAGGATTGGTTTCCTATACGAAAGTTCAGTATATGCTATTGAGGCATTGTTTTTCCCCTGGATTTTTTAAATCTTTTTTTTTTTTTTTTTCCCCCTGAAGGAAAGGTGTTTAATTTAAACAACGGTAAAGTTAGTTTTAGAGAAGAATCTGTTTCTTTCCTGATCTTGAAATGATTCATAACTGTCAGCAATGAATTCCACAAATTATGCTTTGTGAGGCTTGAGAAAAATCTGTTGTCAGGCTAAATATTATTTAGAATTAGAGAAACTGTAATAAAAAATTATGATGGAATCATATGAGTACACAATGAGTCTGTATGTTTTCTCAATTTTATTTTTAAGTATTAAATTGCTAAACATCTTTTATCCTTCAAGCAGTGTATTTTTTTTGTCCGTTCAACTTTTTTGTGTCAATTATTGGATATAATTGGCTGACAGATGTAGGTAATAATAATTGGCTCATAGATAATTATGTAATTCTACAAAGAAAATATCACCATTATTTATTTAAGAACAATTTTTCACTAAATTAAATGTTATCACCCATCTGTTAACAACCCATGCCTTTAACAACTGAAAGACTTGCTTGAACTTATTGTTTGCTTCCTTGGGTATGCAATCTTTAAAAAAAAAATTATTGATCTTTTTATAATTTAGCTCATTATTTTGAACTCTGCTACCAAAGACATTAATTTTTAATTTTGTGTCTGTGTGGCATTAGTGGTCGTGGAACTCAAACATGTCATCAGTACCATATCTGAGAAGACTTAGCTTTTCATTTTTTTCATCTGTTTCAAAATAATAGAAGAAAAACTATGGCTTCTGTTCCTGTTTACATTGATGTTTAATCATATTGAGAAGACAAATACATTTTTATGAAATCTTATTCCATGGTAATTCTCAACCTTCATACATGTATGTGCTTCCTGATTTTAACAATATAAGTATGTTTTTCTTGGAAAAAATCATGGTCAGTATGCATGAAAGATCCCAGACTAGTAGTAATAAATCATACTATTATTTTAGGTTGCTGAAGAACTTTTACAGGTAGCAGAAAAGGTGTCATGCCACAGCTCTCTAAAGGCAGACGTGGAGCATGTATTAGGGGGTTGTTTTGTTTTGTTCCATCTTTGAGGAGCAGCTGTGCAGGTATGCTATTCAAATTCGTCTTTACTGGTGTTTGTAGGTGAGCAATGATTCAGGTTTGTGATCTAACAGGTTTGGAGGCTATAGTGAACACTACAGCGCAGCTCGTATGCTGTAGGTTGGGAGGGATGTGACACTTCCTTCAGCTTCCTTGCATTCTTCTTGTTACTGCAGGTACAGCTAAACGTTACAGTGAGTGCTAAGGGCAAGAGTTGTATTTTACCAGTTTGTATCTATATAACTTTTTTAGCAAATTGCAACAAAGGGTGGGGGGTGGGGGAGAGAAGAAAGGTTTAAAGCCATTTTTGTTTTTCAATTTCACTATCCAAATTGTACAAGATAGAAGGTGGTATTAAAGCATGATCAGAGGTAACTGCTGTCAGTCTTTGTGTCATGGTTAAATACTTTATATTTATATTGGAAGGTCAAAAGACCGGAACCTGTGGAGGCTAACTTCAAATGCTAGTATTTGGAATCTGAACACTTACGTTCAGTTTGGCTTTCAAACAACATTCTTTTCTTGCCCATCTTTTTAGTACTGTTGCTAAGTTTTATTATTACTAGAAGAATTGGCGAGAATTCTGGCAGACTAGACAAATTTCTGCTGTAGGCTGACCTCTAAATTTTAAAAAGGGTTTACTGTAGGAGATAAGATATATTGCATGAAGTTTTAAAATTTTGCAGTTATGTTCAAGTTGTCCACAGAAGCACTCTGGATAACACAAGGTTCACTTTGTTCTTCCACAAAGTGACTGAGGTACATAAAACCTGTGTGATTTATAGCCTATGCAACACCTGTCGCTCTAAAGATGATAAAATCAAGTAAATCTGCAGCTAACTGCAGGAATTTATTGACGTTATGCCAAGGAAGAGGTAGGAGGAATTAAATATGCATTTATTAAAGATAAAAATTACATATATTCTAAAGTACCGAGGGAGTTAACATAGCCGATACTAAAAAAAAATGGAGTTATGCTTTTGCAGAAATGTTTTCCTGAAGGTGTAAGTATGAAAGGGGTGAATGGTGGGTGTTGAAAAGAGACAGGAGAGACCCATAAGGAGAGAGGAATGTGAAAGAAATATTTGCAGCTTATATATATAGTGAAGAAAAAAGTAGTATTTACCCCTTATCCAGGGGCCAAGATAATAGCATGATTTTTTTTTTTTTAATTTACTTTTACAGCACTGTAGCACTACTGATCTTAAAGTATCTCCTGGCATTTTTAAGTATGTGTTAGAAGTGATCCATGTTGTCTCATGTACAAATGAACATCTTTGGATGCATGTTTTAGTGCAAAAATAATAATAAAAACTCAAAGAAATGTAGGATATATCTCACTGAAATGAAAAAATGAAGTGCAGCTAGAAATGACTAACTCAGTAAGGTAATCATAGACTTGTATGCCTTAAGTCTGTAACTATTCATGTATACCCTTATCCAGATGTAAAAGTATTTAAGAATTAGGTCATTAACCATTAACATAATGAACTAAACCACACAAATGAACCAATGTCTCTTCTGCTGTCCTTTGAGGGCATTGATTCAGCCAAGAGTCAGCCATCTTTGCCATCTCAGCAACTGGTAGGATGTTTGAAAGAAGTTATTTTTGACTAAGATTTTCGAAACACATCACCCATTTTCCTTCATTTTCTTTTATCGTTGCATGTGTCTATTGCAACATGGCATGATACTGATGGAAACTGAATCATTGTACCTTTACATAATGCTCTATATTGAGAAATTCTACTTAGCTATTGAATGATACCATATTAATAATATTTAAAAGCTGCCAAAAATACTGGTATTTTCAGGCCAACATGTAAATTTAGGTTATCTTTTACATCCCTCTACTCATAACTATTTTGCTTGCTTTCATGGTTTTAGTCATGATGCTAACTTAGGTAAGTAAGAGAGAGCCAAAGTCATATAACTTCATTTAGATGAGTCCTTGTCTTTGTTTGGGAAAGAGATGGTTTTCTTCACCCACTCCAGTAGTACAGTTGGAAGGGCATAATTCCTTTACATGGGTTTATGATGCAGTTGCAATATATTTTCAATGCAGTTATCTTTTGCAGATATGAGAGTACATTTCTTTTCATCCTGCTTCATTTTATATACTGATGTGATGCTCCATTTCAAGGAGGACTGCTTATTGTTCACCTGTTGGGATTTTAAGAAATATTTTCCTGACAGTAAAAATCCTGATTAAAGTCTGCTTGAAACTTACTAAAAACAAGCTTTATTCACCCCTTAGTTTTCAAGTTTTGGATGCTCTCCTGAAATTTGAGCAGAAATGCCTTTAGTATTGGTAATGAGCAAGCAGTGCAAAGCTAAGGGCTTACGTGGGGGTGGGGAGGAAACTGTCAAGGTGGAAAGCAGATGATGACACTAAATTACTCTTACAGATTAATAAGACCAAACTGTATGAACTGATTTGTATTTGTAACCTTTCACAAGTTACATTCCTTCATATTTTTCTGTATCTTATTTTTGTCCATAGTATCATTCTGTCATACTATCACTCATTTGGCGGCTCATGGCTTAGACAAGTGTACTCTTTGCTGGGTGAAAAACTGGCTGGATGGATGAGCCCAGAGAGCTGTGGTGAATGGAGTTAAATCCAGTTGGCGGCAGGTCACAAGTGGTGTTCCCCAGGGCTCAGTATTGAGGTCAGTTCTCTTTAATATCTTTATCAGTGATCTGGACAAGGGGATCAAGTGCACCCTCAGCAAGTTCGCAGAGAACACCAAGTGGGAGGGAGTGTTGATCTGCTCGAGGGTAGGAAGGCTCTACAGAGGGATCTGGACAGGCTGGGTCGATGGGCCAAGGCCAACTGTATGAGGTTCAACAAAGCCAAGTGCCGGGTCCTGCACTTGGGTCACAACAACTCCATGCAATGCTGCAGGCTTGGGGAAGAGTGGCTGGAAAGCTGTGTGGTGGAAAAGGACCTGGGGGTGTTGGTCAACAGCCGGCTGAATATGAGCCAGCAGAGTGCCCAGGTGGCCAAGAAGGCCAACAGCATCCTGGCCTGTGTCAGAAATGGTGTGGCCAGCTGGACTAGGGAAGTGATTGTCCACCTGTACTCAGCGCTGGTGAGGCCACACCTTGAATACTGTGTTCAGTTTTGGGCCCCTCGCTACATGAAAGACATTGAGGTGCTGGAGCGTGTCCAGAGAAGGGCAACGAAGCTGGTGAAGGGTCTAGAGAACAAGTCCTATGAGGAGTGTCTGAGGGACCTGGGGTGGTTTATTCTGGAGAAAAGGAGGCTGAGGGGAGACGTTATTGCTCTCTGCAACTACCTGAAAGGAGGATGTAGCGAGGTGGGTGCTGGTCTCTTCTATCAAGTAACTAGTGATGGGAGGAGAGGAAATGGCCTCAAGTTGTGGCAGGGGAGATTTAGATTGGATGTTAGGAAAAATTTCTTCACTGAAAGGGTTGTCAGGCATTGGAACAGGCTGCCCAGGGAAGTGGTTGAGTCACCATCCCTGGAGGGATTCAAAAAGCGCATAGACAAGGCACTTCAGGACATGGTTTAGTGGGCACAGTTGACATTTGGACTTGATGATCTTAAAGGTGTTTTCCAACCTAAATGATTCTATGATTCTGTTCTCATCTCTTTCAACCCATAAGTTCGTTTCTTCAGTAATCCCCCACCTGGGCTTCATCTCTCTCCTGTTCCGTATTATACCTTTCTGTCCCCCTTTCTGTTTCCATCTTTTTCACATAAGCTGTACATGTTGCTTTGCGTCTGTGATGCTATGAAGTCTGTTCAAACAGAAATAGGACAACTAGATTTTTACTGGCAACATTCCTTTATTTTTACTTAGCTCCGAAAAAAGCCCAAGAGGAGTATTGACTTGTAGAGGTATTATTGCTTTGCTGCCACAATAAATTTGATTTTGAAAGTCCCTGTACATCTGAAGAGCAGTTCCTTATCCGTGCAGTGTCTAAATTAAACTTCAATGAATTTATTATGGAGAAGTGGGGTTTTTTTCCTCTGTTTATATTTAATGAAGAACAATCTCAATTATCAGAATAAAATGTGGACTTCGTAAATGATATAGATACTGGTTTTGTTTTCATGATTATAACTTTTGCTTTATGTTACAGACCTGTTATAATTTATAGGTATTGGTGTAAGAAATGTTCTTTTGAATGTTTTCTGATTTCTGGGTCATAGATCAGGTAGAATATTTAGGGTGGAGTTGGTTTCAGCTCCATCCAAAGGCTGCTGATGAATGGCGTGAATGTTACAGTTCTTTGGGAGTATCTTAGCACAGAGAATTTAGAAAAAATGGGTTTAGTTACTAAAAGTGTTTTGGGAGCTCTTGAGGAAGTTTCTCAAATCAGCTTGTTTTGAGGGAAGGCTTAAGAAGCTTAGGGTGATTTTTAGAGTTCTAGATCTTAATGTTTCACACTTTACCAATTTTAATTATATTAAAATGTAATACGTGCATTCCTACAGGTTCATATCCTCCATGGGTAAGGTGTACAGCAGCAGAAATATGGTTTTCTCCCCAGATGTCTAATCAGAATTTCCTGTGCTGTAGCTTGTGTCTCTCGCCTCTTGTCCTATCTGTGTGCGCCTCTGAGAAAGGTCTGGCTCTGTCTTCTCCTGACCACCTGTTAGGTAGCAGAAGACAGCAGTTAGATCTGTTCTTAATCATCTCTTTTCTAAGTTAACAAACTCAGTTCTCTCAGCCTCTCCTCATACTCATATGCTTCAGTCCCCTGTCTTGGTGGTTCCCTGTTGGACTCACTCCAGTTTGTCAATGTCTTTCTTGTAGTGGGAGGCACAGAGTACAGTGACCTTGCAAGTGCCAAATAATAAGAGTAATCACTTCCCTCAACCTACTGGCTATACCCTTGCTACACCCAGCCCAGTACAGTGGGCTGCCTCTGCTGCAAGGACATACTGCTGGTTTATGTTCAACTTACTGTCCACTGGGTCCTTTTCTGCAAAGCTGCTTTCCAGTCGGTGAGCACCTGACCTGTTCGGGTTCACAGGGCCATGCCATCCCAGGAGAACAGGGCTTAATTTGCTTTTGTTGAACTGCATGATGTTTCTGTCTGTCCGTTTCTCAGGGTTCTTGAGGTTCTTCAGAGCAGCAGCCCTGCCCTCCAGGGTACTGAGCACTTCCCCCAAACTGCTGTCACCCATAAACTCACAGAGGGTTAATTTTGTCACATCACCCAAGTTACTAACGGTGATATTAAACAGTATCAGCCTCGGGGCTGACCAGGCACCAGCTGGATGTGGAGTTGCTGCCCGCTCCCCTTTGACCTTGGCAATCCAGGCAGTTGAGGAGACAGTGGGCAAAATAGAAAGTAGCAGGTTTAGTAGGTTGTGGTTAAGTAAGGTTGTGAATCTGTATTCAGGGGTGAGGGGGAGGGCCGGGAGAGATCTAATGGTGTGTGGGTGGGGGAACCTTAAAGGAGTTCAGCAACTCTTGCTTTAGGCCTAAGTGAATGTGGGAGTAGTGTGGTATAACTTGTGATTAGACCTAAGTAATGTTTGTCTTGGTGTGTTAAGCTATTTTCTGAATCATGGCATTTTCACAGGAATGTCTCCAAAATATGGTGCTCATTGTTAAGTCAGCGATGATGATAAAAATAGATGTCAAACTCATTTCCATCAATTCCAGATCCCGCCTGGCATCTGATTTCCAGCCCAGAGAGCAGTAGGAATTAACTCTTCCATCAAGACAATTTAAATGCAGCTTTAATATAATGTTAAAAATAGCTAGTCAGCCTTCCTCACTACTCCTCCACTATTGTTATCAACTTTGGATGTGTTATTTGAGTTTTATGCATGCAGTCTGGAGAGAAAGAACAAGTTTCCTCTGTAGACAGGACTGGCCATAGATGATTATTAAAGCACTACTAAATATTTTAACACAAACCATGTTCTTTAAAAAAATCAGCAACAATCATTTGGAGGAGACAAAGCTGATTCCAAGTGCGGGATGACAACCCATTCCTTCTTATTCCAGCCTGCCTGTACACCTAAAAAATTTCCCTTTGTTTTAACATGCTAGAAAAAGTTCAATTGTTTCATACCTATGTGATCTCTTATTTTAGAGTGTTGAATTCTCAGTTTTCTTCTGAAGTAAAGCTTTAATCAGGTAGGATAATGCCCCATCATTGGAAGTGTTCAAAGCCAGGTTGGACAGGGCTTTGAGCAACCTGGTCTAATGGAAGGTGTCCCTGCCCATGGCAGGGGGGTTGGACTAGTAGATGATCTTTAAAGACACCTTCCAACCCAAACCATTCTGTGATTCTGTGATAATACAATGTAGATGACAGGTCTGTTTAACAATACAGGATAATTGTGTATGTCTAAATGAGCAGTTCAAGTTTTGCTTTCTTTGAATCATATGCTTTCCACCAGTTTGGTTTTGGTACTGTTAATCTCATTTCCCTAAAACTAAACTGGTCTTGGCATGTGATTGATACGAAAAACTAAGAAGAGTTTTGCTTTGTTTTTATTTTTAATGTCCCCCTTCGCTAGGGACATCTGTCAGAAACTATACCTGGTTGTCTAATACATTCTAGTTCCTTTTCTGAACTTAAGCAGCAAGAGTGTGTTAACATGCTGTCTGAGAAAACAAACAGAAATACAGTGCCACACGCCCCACTCAGTTTCTGGCTCCAGCAGGACAGTTTTGCCTCACTTAATGCTGCTCAAACAGCTAAACCCTGAAACCTTATGTATTATGCATACGAATAGTTAATTTTTAAGATGGTAGAAATTGGTTAAATGAAGATCAGTTTTCATAGAAACTTAATGGCATTTTAGTGGCAGAGGGAGATTTTGTTCTCCGTTGTTTCACGGAGGAAAGGAAACATTTGCAGGAATCTTGTCCTGTAGGAAAAGGAACGAAAGATAGCAGGAGTTTTGTAAGTAACTGGCATTTTAGTAAAATAGAATTGTCTTCCTCTTTAATAACGAATTCATAATATCTGCAGAAAAAAAAAATTAATAATTTAAGATTAAAAATTAATCATTTTGTAAAGTATATCTAAAATATACAGCATATTGTATATGGCACATAGTATAGAGCAATGACATTCTTATTTTGAACAGTTTATAAGGCCCCATAATCTATGCCATTTTTATAGGAATAAATGTCTTTTTCTGGAGAGCTCACATTGTGTAAGGTGGCTGTAAGATACTGTTTCATAGTAACTGCAGTGGAATGCCTTTCACTTGATTTAATGGCTTAATATAAGCCTTGCTTGAGCAAGTATTTTGGTGCCTGATGTGGAGTGTGGGGCAATCATTTCAGCCTATGCGGAGAATTAGTTTGATTAAAACAGAATGTGAGGAAGGGTTCTTTTTGGAGGCACCAGCTTCCAGTTTGAAGACCTACAAATGTGCCTGCTCTTGCCATTCCCTACCTGCTCTATGCATCAATTGCATGGAAAATTTAAGTGCCTCCAAGAAGCAGACTATTGTTCTTTAAGTTAGGGTGTTCACCTATTCCACTTAGAGAATAAAGATGTAATATAAAATGTTAGGTTGCTTTCACTGAAGGGTAAACATTGGGTTTCTGCTAAGTTATTGGGATCGCGGGCTCTGTTCTAAGACTGGTTTTAGTTTTATATTACCTGCATTGATAAAAACAAACACACTGACATACTCAGGCCCAGCAGCGTTGTGGGTTGTTGGTTCAGAGACAAGTGAGGCAAACAGGATCTCATCCTTCCTTTTCAGTAGCTAGCGCTGTAACTAACATTTCCATTAGGACCATGGAAGTTTCCATGCTGGATTAGATTTGTGGCTCATTTGAATTAGTAAATTACTTTGAGATACTTTAGAAGCAGATGGAAAAAAATTCAAATGGGTCCTCAGCAGTTCTAACAAATCAGTCCACTCTGTTTATCTAGGTGCTGCTGTAGGACCAGAGACTGAAAGTTTAATAACCCCTTTCAAAACAGAAATTGATTGTCATTACTGAATACTTTTCCCTTGTAGGAAAGATTTTATGTGCTTTTACAATATCTGTCCATTCCCTTCTAATTTTGTGTAACAGAAATAAATATTGCAAATAACAGTTTAGGTTCAGTTTTATGAACATCTTCTACCAATGCACACATGAGCTTCCACCAAGAGGGGAAGTTGTATCCTGCCTGTGGGTTCCTCCCCTCTTCTATGTGCTCCTGTGTGTCTGCATCATGAGTCAGATGAGAGAATGCCTTTTAGGTGAAAACTGACTCAACAGGAAAAAACTCTCAGGAGTGCTAAAACTTGGAGGCTGGGCTAAAGTGAAAGAACAGGGAAGCAGGTTCTGGGCACAGAGGTGGAAATTAGAAAGTGTTCTGTTCAGGGCAGCCTGTGCTCAGATCAGCTTAAAGTAATAACATTGCAGTTTTACTCCATCTTGACATTCTTTATTTTTAATATGCTGTTTCTAATGGACAGTTTCAACCAATTTGTTCTGATACTTAAGTTACCTCTAGAGAAATTTTCAGTATGAGTGTTGTGCTGTATGCATCGTGATGTTTGTGCTGTAGCAGTCTTCTACAGTATTTCTTAATAAATAATGTTTTGGTAGCCTCTCATCTTCTGCATACTGAAATCCCAGCAGAACTCTTGGGTATCATTTGGACCTGTTGACTTTTTGGAATTTAAATTAGTAATTTCTTCCAAAATTGTAATTTTTCTTCATTATGGAAGAACAGCAGCCTTAGGGTACAGATATCACCAACATTTTCTGCAAGTAAGACTGCAGAAGCAAAATAAAACAAATGACCCATGCAAAAGAAATAAGCCCCAAACCTTCCTCAAACAGGTAAACAAAAATCTATGATTTTATGATTCTATGACTTTATTTGGAATTTAAGGAATGGCTTAATTTCCTTTAATTCCACCCCCCACCCCCATCTCCTGTGAAACACCTCTTAATTTGTCATTGGATTCTTGCCACTTATGCATTGCAGGGGGAGGAGGGAGGTGCTGATCTTAGGTGTTTGCTCCTAAGGAATCTTTAGCTCTTCTAATTTCTCCCCCCCCCCCCTTTATTAGTGTCACTGAGGTTACTTGTCAGAGCACAGAAAGATTTCTCTTTTGGCTCAAGTAGCCTCTTGAGTGATGCAGTCTAATCACATTGGTTTATTACTGGCTGTCCTGGTTTCCTCTTTGTTAGTGCACCTGATTGTCCTTGGTAGACTTCTGTTGATTCTCTAGTTTCTAGCAAAAGCTCAAAATCAACTCAGTCTAAATAAAGAGCACAACACAGTTTTTGTGGAGCTCATAGGCATGCTAGCTTCATAGTTATCTTTTTTCCAAAACATATTTTAATACTTACAGAAAGTTTTAATTCAGATTTTTTCCTGTCTTCATTATATATTATTACAGAGCAATGTTTGAGGTCAAAAAATGAAATCACATAATAGAAAGATTCTACATTGTTGGGTCACTTAGATTAAGAAAAGCTAACTATGTTGCTCAAAGTATTGTTTTTCTACCTAATGTATTATGTGCATATTGGATTTATCTCTTGTCTTAATAAACTCCTTTTACATAACTATCTGGGAAATGTTGGTTTAAAAAATGCATTTTTAAGCAGCATCTCAGCCAGTAGATTAGAAAAGCTGTTCAGATTTAGTAAATCAAGAAAATTTGGAATTGTAATAACAAAATTATTCTTTCTTCAAGAAAGACAAAGTTCTAACCCTTTGTTAGACTGAGGTAGATTATAAATGTCACTGATTCCTGGGGCTCAGTGTATTCTGCCTTGCCATATAATATTCTTGTTCAAGAAGAGGATTCAGCAGGCAGTCTGTATTTTAAGTCCTGAAAAAGTAATTTCCAGCTGTGCTTTCCAAGCTTAATAAGGTGTGATAGTTAGAAGGGAAGCAATACCAACACCCTATGGGAGAGTTAAGGATTTGCCTTTATTTTTATGAACCTATATAAAGAGGTAGAATTATCAGAGGGATGAGAGGTAGCGGAATGGCGATAGGAATATAGCTCCCTCCTCTAATTTCCTCCCTGGTTGCACTGAGCAGAAGTAACTGGAGCAGCGGGCTGCGTGCCATGCTGGTTGGTGTGAGGGCAATGCCTGTCGTGGCTGCATCCAGCCCTGGCATGTGGTGTTACAAGATATTTAGGTCCTAATTCATTTAAAGCACAAGTCTTCTCAAAATTAACAATGTTATATATGTACTTTTAAAATCTGTTAAGGCAGAGATGTGAGTTATAAATACTATACTCACTGAGTTTGTTATGGTTAATATAGTATTAGTTTTACCCTAGTGCTTTAAGGTTAAAGCAGAAGGAAAGCTGACAAGTTTTAAACTGGGCCCCATCCCCAGAGTCTGTGCTAACTGGGAGATGAACCGTTGTTCTGCTTAATTACTGAGAAGACAAGACAACACAAGTACCTTACAGCCCATGTCACCCTCACCTCTGATCATAACCATAGTATTATTGACTGACTGTGCACGGCAAGAAACAGAATAATGATTGCACAAGTGCCTGAAGCAAAATGCTACATTTGCGCTGGTCCCTGGGTTAATAGCTGGTAGTATCTTTGTTGTTTTTCATGTGACATAGTTTCTTCACTAACTAAAATTGCCCGATTGGAATGTGCAAGTTCCTTTGCAATATTTTAAATAAACTGGATCTTAAATGCACTGTGGTTCTGGCGATGATCTGGCCACCCTTGTGTCAACTGCCCTTCTGCTCAGTTTCATCTTCCTGTCTGCGATGGCAGCATCACTCTTGAGAATACACAAGTGTAGAGATTTCTAATATGTTGTCTGCTTAGATGATAAAAACTATCAAAAGGTGCATATCCTGCCTGCGTTACAGCTTCTGCTCTCACATAGGGATGGTAGGAAAGCACTTGCAGGTGTTTCTGCCGTAGACCTGCTGTCCTTATGAAAACTGTTTTTCTTTTGAAAATGGTATAATGATTGCTAGGGCTTCCCTACTGGTTAGAATAGCAACTAAGAGCATCCCTAGCAGGATGTCTAGCCACTGAACCCACAGAAAGGCCCTCTGTTTTGAAGTCCTGCTGAAATGCATTGTCTGAAAGCATTTTTTTTAGGATTGCAGGAAATTTGGAACAAAGCTGCAGATTTTGGCAGTTTAGCAGGAGGTGGCTGCCAGTCTGAGGCACAGATGGAGGTATTTGGAGAAGCCAAAGCAGCATGGTCTTTCTGTTCCTTTCTTAAAACCATCAGAAGGATTAGATTTTTAGCACTTGAAATGGCTTAATTTAGATTTTGAGATAAAATACAGTAAGGAGAAACAGTCTCTTTTTTAGTTCTCTTCCAGATTTTTCTATGGATTTAGGAGGTCAGAACCATATTTTAATTTTATTTTGTTTAAACAGCCTGGGGTTGCAGAATATGATTTTATGACATAAGTGTACTCTACAGCAGATCTTGTATTTGTGGGCTATGCAAGTCTTTGGTGATACTTGCACCTTTTTAAATCTCATGTTGTCATGAAACTAATTCAGACTTTACTATAGCAGTAGACTTAATCTGTGGGTAGTTCTTTGCACTTTTTTTCTTCTGTGCAGCTGAGAGGAAGGGGCCAGAAAAGTAGACTTCACATTCAAGACACTTGCCCATTGAAGTTAGTAATTAAAGTTAGTGGGAGTTTAATATTCATTTTAATAGGTTCATATGCAAGGCCACATGTATATATGCAGCTTAGTCACAGCAAAAAGTTGCAGGGGAAGTAATGGGTAAGTGTGGCTGCTGTAGTCCCTAGCAAAAGCAGCTTTGTAAGCATGCCTGCATATAAGGCTTCATTAATAGCCTGTGCAGCATGAGGTGTGCTGTCCTGCTGCTCGGCTTTGACTTTTCTGATCATTTTTAAACAAATGCATATGGAAAAAAGCATTTGCAGACTAGTAGACTGAAATAGTAGTAGACTAAAGGAGACTAAAACCTATTTGACATACTGTACTGTTAAGAGAGTTGTTTTCTTTTATGTCTTACTAAGCTTTATGCAGTATTTCTCTAAACTTTTTTGTTTTGGTTTCTTATGCAGTGTTTTTCATATGCAGGTACAGGGATGTTCTTCTCTGCATAGCTGTGAAGTGAATCACTTGGAATTTTTGTGTTCAGTTGTGAACATGTGGTTGCTAAAATTAATCTGAGGCTTAGATTAGTTTATTGTGAATAAACAAAAATAATTGGCTACTAAAGTGAAAGGTTATTTACCAAAGATTTAAAAGTTTAGTTGGCTTAGTTGGAATTTAAGTCTGCGCCTTAATAAACTTACTGGGAGGACATAAAATGAAGATAACTTTTATTAGGAAGTCATAGTGGGCTGGTTATAAATGGAGTAGTGGAACATTGTCTTATGAAGCAAGTATCTGACACTGGGTGAAATGCCTTGGCCATCATTTTGTTAGTTTTATTGGTTCTTTCAAAAGAAGCAGTGGACAACCTGCTTGATAGAGCAAAATGCTGAAAAATGTGTAAATGAGAGTAGTCCTGCATTATGCTGGAGATAAGCAGTAGTGTAAAGGTCTAGGCTACCCTGACATGGAAAATTGGGATGATTTCAATCTAGAAAGATAAAAAAGGATGGGGGGGGGGGAAGCGTTGTTTAACTTTGAAGGTTCCTCAGATTCACTGGGTACCTTCCTAGGCTGCTTTTACATTTCTCTGTGGATCCAATCTAAGGCACCCAGACATGTTCAGAAGTGTTCGTTGTATAAATTTGATCATCTAGTTCCCACCTAATTTATGTTGTAATTCAGAGTTTTAAGTGGAGAGGTGTGTCTGTTTTTGGAGGAGCCTAAAGCAGTGGGTGTTCTCAGGTCGTGCATATTCCAGGAACATGGATTTCAGAGCAGTGGCCATAGTCAGTTTGATTTGCAAAAATGTGCAATAGTTATGGGTGTAATTGTGTAGTATTTGAATGATTTGAGTTCTAGCCCAGTCTAAACTGTAGGTCTTCATTAGCCTGAAGGAAGTTGAATACACAGTTTCTGCATCCCACGTGAGTGTCACTAAGAAATCAAAGACATCTGGGAAGAGGCATCCTCCAGCCCTTCTTTCAAAGACGGGTCACTAGTTAGGTCAGGAGTGCAAGATCAGGCAAAGAGTCAACAGGAGGGAACGCAGAGGTCAGGGACCTCAGTGAGTGTGAAAATCTTGTTTTTACACCCTAGGTTATGTTTTATATCTAAAATTGTCCCATGTGAAAAGCCTAAATAGTCCAAAGAGCACGCATTACAATGTCGCTCCCTTTAAAAGAAAGTGAATGTGCCTGGGTGTCATGGTTTAACCCCAGCTGGCAACTAAGCACCATGCAGCTGCTCGCTCACCTCCCTCACAGTGGGATGGGGGAGAGCATCAGAAGGGTAAAAGTGAGAAAACTTGAGGGTTGAGATAAAGACAGTTTAATAGGTTGGCAACTGCATTGACAATTTTTGAGGGCCTCCTTGGAGGCTGCATAAGTAAAGCAAAAGCCACAAGCAAAGCAAAACAAGGAATTCATTCCCCACTTCCCATGGGCAGGCAGGTGTTCAGCCATCTCCAGGAAAGCGGGGCTCCATCACGCCTAATGGTGACTTGGTGTTATGGGTTTGTGTGGTGTGGTTTTTTGGTAGTGGGGGAGGGGGCTGCAGGCGTGGCTCCTGTGAGAAGCTGCTGGAAGCTTCCCCAGTGTCTGACACAGCCAATGCCAGCCGGCTCCAAGATGGACCAGCTGCTGGCCAAGGCTGAGCCCGTCGGTGACAGTGGTAGCACCTCTGGGAGAGCGGATTTCAGAGGGGGAACCTGCAGCCAGGAGGGGATTGGGATGGGAGAGGAACCCCTCTGCGGATCCCGAGGGCAGGGAGGAAGGAGGGCAGGAGGGGCTGCCCCCGCAGCCCGTGGGGAGACCAGGCGGCAGGCTGTGTCCCCCCAGCCCACGGAGGGCAGCGGGGGAGCAGATGCCCACCTGCAGCCCGGGGAGAGAGGAGCCCACGCCGCAGCAGGGGGGTGGATGCTCCCCAAGATGGCCGCCGCTCCCTGGGGAAGCCTGCGCTGGCGCAGGCTGTGACTGAAGGTCGGCCCGCGGGAAGGACCCACGCCAGGGAAGTTTGTGAGGAACTGCAGCCCGTGCGAAGGACCCATGTTGGAGAAGTTAATGGAGGACTGTGTCCCGTGGCAGGGACCCCACGGTGGAGCAGGGGAGGAGTGAGGAGTCCTCCCCCTGAGGAGGAAGGAGCGGCAGAGACAAGGTGTGAGGAACCGACCCCAACCCACATTCCCTGTTCCCCTGCGCCGCTGAGGGCGAGAAGGGAGAGAAAACCGGGAGTGGAGCTGTGCCTGGGAAAAAGGGAGGGGTGGGGGAAGGTGGTTTAAGGTTTGGTTTTACTTCCTAATATCCTTGTTTTGTTTTGATTTTGTTTCCTCCCCAAGTTGAGCCTGTCTTTTGCCTGTGACTGTAACCGGGGAGTGATCCCTCCCTGTCCTTATCTCGACCCACAAGCCTGCCTTTTTATTATGGTGCTTTGTTACTAGCTGGGCTGAAACCATGACACTTGGGAAGACAAATGCCATCACTCCGAACATCCCCCCCTTCCTTCTTCTTTCCCCACTTTATATGCTGAGCACGATGTCCTATGGTCTGGGATACCCCTCTGGTCAGTTGGGGTCAGCTGTCCCAGCTGTGTCCCCTCCCAACTCCTTGTGCCGCCCCAGCCTCCTCGCTGGTGGGTTGAGGAGCAGAAAAGCCCTTGGCTCTGGGTAAGCAGGGCTCAGCGGTAACCAAAACATCCCTGTGTTATCAACACTGTTCCCAGCACAAATCCAAAACATAGCCCCATGCTAGCTACTGTGAAGAAAATTAACTCCATCCCAGCCAAACCAGCACACTGGGAGAAAGGATGTCACAGATTCAAACCTACTTTGATAAAGGGAGATGATGTGTGGGGTTTTCTACTTGCTGGAGTGCTCTCATTACTATGTGCCTATTGGTGAAAGATGAAGTGATTTGGCCAAATCTACATAGGCAGTGACAAAAGTTGAGTTTGAATAGATTTTCTTGCTGCAGTTGCCAGTCCAGCCCAGTAATCTGTAGATGCCCTACTGATGGTGGTTTCCACAATGATAATAAATCTTGTGATGTTTCTGTGATTAAAAATGAAAAAAAACCCAAAACCCAAACCCCCCTGTTTTCTTTTCTGGCCATTATTCTGTGTTTGATCCCAAATATTTAGAAGTGCAATTTAAATATATGAAGTATAGTTTAAATCTCTTAATGTATAATACATCTGGAATTTCAGATCTTAGAGCAAATTATGCTTATTCAGACATCTGGTTAGAGAAGTTTAATTATCTGGTTAATCCTTTGGGACAAGGAGATGAGTTCTTGCCCCTTCCTGCCCTGTGACTGAGATTCTGGAGTTCCTAGAACTCATACTGTGCACCTCTTCCACAGTGTCTGGGTCTAGAGAAGTCCGGTGAAATAAATTTGAGTAATAATCTTCCAATTTTCAGTTTTTCTGGTATAATACATTACTTTGATGTACCCTATTGTCAAGTGTTGTATGCAGAAATGTCCCTTGGAACTACTATAACTTCTAAATGTTTTAGCATGTTTAAAATGTTCCATTATCCTATGTCATGCTTATCAGTGTTTTGTTGCTTTTATAGATTACCTTTCTCAAGGGATAGATCTCTCTGGAATAGAAGTAATTGAAAATGAGCTGCTTTTTATTGCAAGAGCTCGGCTTGAGGTGGAAAATCAGGCTAAAAGGCTGCTTGAGCAAGGTGTGGAGACTCAGGTAAAATACACTTTCTTCTTTAGTTCCTTTCAAAAGTGAAGAATAAAAGTACTCTGATTTCCTTTGTTTTGTGTAGCATTGTCTAATGGAGATTAAACATGAAAGAAGTCTTACGTGTGAAATTCTCACACATGACAATAGCCAAAGAAATTGATAAAACTGGCTTTGTACAGTATTTGCAAGAATAAAATTTTGCAGGATCTGACCCTGAAATTTGGGAGAAAGTAAGTGCTGATATGAATAATTTAACTCTAAATACTGTGATAAAAGCTTGATGATTGATAGGACTTTGCATTAAGCACCATGTAGTACATTTCCAATATTGCCAAGCTTTATAGATAAATCTGAAAAATGCAGTTTCTTAAAACTGTAAGAAGATTTCTGCATTTTAGCTGTGCAGTAATATATTGAAACAATTTGAAAGATTTCCCGTTAAAACTTTAAAGGGCACTTTAAACTTTGAGGTAAATATTCACTGTAGGGAATATAAAAATGAATATGCATAATTACATTCATCCATACTAAATGTAATTATCTACATTTTTAATAACCTGGCTATATTTATTATTTAACTATTTGTTATATCATTAGTGCTGTCTTCTTGCCTTTTTAAAAATACATGTTCTTTTGTCTATATATTTTAGTATTCTTTTAAAAAAAAATTATTTTAAATCCCTGTTACTACAGTAAGAGGAAAAAACTAGTACAAGTTTCTATCAAATTTGGGTTTTAAATTAGAGAACAAAAAGGATTAGAACAAGACATTTTTATGCTGTTTGTTGCCAACAGTTAATCTTACCTGTAAGTCAATATAGCATTTGTTTATACTATTGAAGGTTGACATGAAAATAGAACATATACAGAGTGGAAAATCTCTTTATTAAATTGCCTTGGTTAGATATTTGAGGATTAAAATTGAAGATAAACTTTTTACTTAGACCTCTCATTTCAAGTAATTTTCTGCAGTAGGAAGTCATGATTGTGGTAAATACCTTTGGCTGTTTACTGATAGCAAAATGGTAGGGAAAAATAGCCCATTTTTTACTTGATTACTAGTCAAATGTTGAAACTCCTGGCTATTTGAGCATGTTGCCAAGCTGTTATTGGGCTTGTTACAAGCTATGAAGCATATGTGATGTTAAATTAAGACTGAACAAAGATAGGGCCTAAGAAAAACCAAGTGGACGTTTATTTTAAACGTAGCAAAAGTCTTTATCAGTGTGTACTCCTTCTAGTTTTTCATGTCAGATTTGACCTTCTCTGATAATTTTCTCTTCATATTAAGTACTAAAACGGAACTGACAAAGAAACCCTGGGGAAATCAATCCCACTCCACTTGAAAAATAGACAGATTTATTTGGTGTTCCAGGCTGTATCCAGGTAATCAAGAGATTATTAAAGTGTATGCCTGTTGTGCTTTAGCCAGGGGCCTGTTTCCAGCAAATGGAAGATTGTTTAGAAGAACATTATGAGTGCTTAGTCATTTCAGAAGTGGGGATGTTTTCCAGAAGAGGTGTTGGGGTATGCTTCACGGGTTTGTTGTTGTGTATGATTCGTGGATTTAATGTTGGAAAAATGGTGTGCTTTAGAAAATACGCATGCAGGCATTGCCCAAGAAATCTAGAATTTGTAATATGACTAGAAGATAGTATGTCTTTGATTCTTATTATTGTAGCAGTGTGTTTTATTGACAAGCTGATTTATATTTATAGCTTCCAAGCCCTGAGATTTCCCATAAGAGAACATGGGATCTTCATCTTTTCTTCAGCATTTTGTACCACAGAATTCCTCAGATGGGCTGTCTTCCTGCTAGTATCTATTCTGGTAGCTAAGTCTGTACCTCTGAGAATAGTATATCTGTATCTGTATTTGTCCAGGTAGTTCTTCAGGTATTTGATATTCATATTTGCAATTGCAATTTTAGTTTTCACCTTTGTTTTGATCTGCTCTGTAAATAATACGTGAGATCAGTTGCATACGTAACAGCAAGCTATATTTCTGTATTTCATCTAGCACTTTTCAGCAATTCCTTAAGAAGAAAGTTAGTCTTCTCCATTTTGCAGTATTTCAGAAGAGGAGCATTAAGTGGCAATACATAAAAAAAAGTAAAACTATAAGTATCTCCTTTTAAGCAGAAGTCATTAGAATTTGGTGAATGTCTTCTCTAGAATTTAGCTTTTTTTTCAGAGATGCTGCTATAAGTTACTCTGACAAAAAGAACAGAGCTAAAAAGTTTAAAGTGCCCCTTTCAACATTTTGATATATATCCTTTGTTTAGGTAAGAAACTATTTTTGTTACTTTGATTATTTATTTAATGATGTATAAATCACATGCTAATGAGCTGTGCCCAGATTCCCCCAAATAACTGCCAGCAGTAGGACATGAAAGCAGATACTTACCACTAAGTGATACATTGTCTTTTTCTGTACAGTGTAATTCATGTTTTTATTGCATGTCTATCACTAGCATTTGTGTATTTCTCAGAAGAAATGAAATCTCTCTTTCCCTCTTCCTTTAGAAGTGTGGCATTAGCCATTGACTGCTTCAGAAGTGAAGGCTTCCACTCATATTCATGGTGGTATCTTTAAAGCTGCCATCTGGGTATAAACTAGAAGTGTCTGTCAGCATGTCTACACTTAACAGGCTTTCACAGAGCTGCCAACCACGCTTGTCTTCCTAATCCTTTTAGAAAGAGTAAGCCCTCTTTGCTCTTGTTGACAAAAGTAATACAAATAATACCAAACCTTATCAAGCAGGGATACCAGTGGCTCGAGCAAGTTTTTTTATTGTTGGGTATGCTTTGTTACTCACTCTTAGTGTACATAGCACAGATTGATGCTCTATCGTGACCCACAGAACAGTATCAAGAAAATGGATTCAAAACCCGTTATTACTGTTTAGTCCTAAACTCCTTGCTAACTTTGCTTCATGCTGTAAGCAGGTTAGTGGCAGATAGTATAGAAAAGCAGGAGAGGCTGCTTTCACAGATACATCAAGAACTTTATTAAAGTCACCATTCTAAGAGGAGACAGAAATGTTTTCTGCTTAAAAAAAAAAAAAAAGGTATCTATCCATCTTGCAACCACCTGAAGCATCCCCAGCATTTCTTTTGCTCACAGGATGAACCCTGGGCAGAGGAATCTAGATTTGCTCTTGACACCACTTCACCTCTATATTCAACAGTGGTATATTTTGTAAAGCGGATCTGAATATTAAGAAATTATTTGGAACAAGAGAAATTTGTTAAGATTATCATAGCTCAATTCCAGGTAGAACAGTTTTGCCAGACACAGTGTTGAGGTTGCCATACTTGAAGAAAACTTTCTCTGCAACTTAGCTCACACTTCAAACCCTTTCTGCTATATATTGTCATGCTTAGTGTGGGACTTTTTTCTTACAGCCAGGGATGCCCAAACTTAGTTCCATCGGGTAATGATAAGGTTGGTAGCATTAGGGTTATAGTTATGGGTCTCCTCTGCGTAAGAAGGATGGATTTTTGCATGTATGTCCTCGTATCTGTGAAATGAGTTAGGAACTGATGCTCTTGCTTTTGACTTTACTGATACAAACTTTAGTAATTAGGATATAGTTGGTAAGGACTATGGTATCATTAAACATTGATTAAAATATAAAATATCCATTTATGTCAAACAAGACATGGTGTGAAGATGAGAGTAGAACTCAGATTTCCTTGGGTTTGTACCTTAAACACAGTTTGTCCTTCTGTGTGTTACAGAAACATTTTGTATCTTTGACCACAGATCGTAAAAATTTTACTTCTTGGTCTCCTGGAGTGATCTATAGGTGTCTGACTATTTTTTTTTTTTTAAGGAAGGTTTTGGATAAATTATGTCATGTTTGTTGCCCAGATTCCCTTATTTAAGGTGCTGGCAAATTTATTTTCCTGCATAGCATGGATCTGGAGAGTGTTAAATTCACTGATAATTCACTAAAATTGTCCTGGTGGTCATGTAGTGAAGTTTCCTGGTAGTGTTAGAGAAAGCGAAAAGTAAGTGTAAGCTTAATACCCCTTTGTCCAAATGAATATTAAATTGTGTCTGTAGTTTTTTTTAATACATATTTATTTTTTTTCCAAAATGAAAAGCCTTACTAATTATAACCTCACAGAATAAAAAAGAGGGGACACCCCACACCCCCCCGAAATAAATCCTAAACTCTACTTGTGCAAAATGTTCAAATGCTGGATTTGTAAACACAGGATAAGTATGTAAACAATACAATCTGAACAAAAATGTCTCAATTAATTTCAGTGTAACATCTTTATGCTGTTGTCACTTTTAGCATATTTGGGGGCATTTTGAATTTTCATTTTGTAACTCACTGAGTAGAATTTTGCAAATTGTTCTGTTTTGCATTCTTTTTCATACTGAACCTTTCTTCTAAGTTGTCTCTGCAACAAGTATAGCATTTTTTTTCACATTAAAAAATTACTAACTAGATGTGTATGCATAATTGTTCTTGACTAACGCTATTTAGCGCCTGAGAAAAGTGATGGAAGGATGAAGTATCTGCGTAATTAACCAGTTGTCTGGAGGTGATTATCCAGAAGTTGCTCAATTTATCTCAGTTCAGGGTTCCCTAAGATAGGTGGTTATGTAGTACATCTTGCAGTGTTATGGCAAAATTGGTGAAATTAATCTGAAATCTTTCATAGACCAGCATTTAATCTCCTGTCAAGGATCTCTAACAATAGGTCTTCTTTGTTATCCCCAAGTGATTGGAGGGGAAAGTATGCACATAATTGACCATTTTTCCAGACATGATCATCAAGACGTTGCATAATTTATTTCATTTCAGGGTCCTCTGACCTCAATGCTTATGTAGTACAACTTGCACTGTTATGGCAAGATTGGTGAAATTAATTTTAAATCCTTCATAGGGCAGCATTTAATCCAATGTCAAGGATCTTAAACAATACATGCTCTTTATTAATCTGTGGCAGGATTTTCCAGTTGTGCAAATACACTTGGAGGTGTTTGAGATACTCAGATACAAAGAACGGCTGGCGTTGGGTCCTGTTTTTTACATTTTTTGGTGACACTTGCAAAAATATGATAATGTTGCATTCTTGAGTTCTAATTATTGCTGCCAAAGGCATGGATGGCCCTTGCAGCACTACTGTCTGGGCAAGATCCTGTGATCTTGAGTTTCTCATTTTCAATCTTTTGTACTTTAGCAAGAGTATATGTTTCACTGAAACATCCTTTTTGCTAGATTACTTTATGATATGTTAACACTTTGATTTAAATCAAAGTATGCTCACTAGTTTTTGCTAGTTTAGTGTCATCTTCAGATTTGAATGCTTTATAGTGAAATGGGCTGTGCAAGTGTATGAATGTGCTGTCTGAAGTTGTGGGCTCTGTGGAGAAGTGTTTGGCTGTAGAACAAAGTCTAATGTCATAGGAGAATGTCACTTCGAGTATTCCAACTCCATAGTTGGTAGAGTGGGCCTCTTAATGTTTATCTTTAGTTCATTTAGCTTAGGGTGTGTTACGTAGCCTACACTCCTGCATTGCACTAGTCAAAAGAAAAAAATTAATTTCCAGATGTTTTTGCCTGCCCTTTGCTGCTTTTACATTTTCTGACATTTTACTGCATATGTATGCATAATTACAAAATTATCATTATAATAGCAAATAAAGTAGAAAAATATGAGAAAAGAACCCCTCCAATTTGGCATAGAACCCGTCACCTTTTTATCCATATACTGCTGGTTACCCTCATAAAAAGGCTGGAAAAAGTAGAGTTGAAATGCTACCCAGAGTATGTTTTTTTTTTAAGTCAAAGAGTAGTAATCGCTTTTTTCTTTTTTTTTTTTTTTTTTTTTTTCTGACATTTATTTCTACTAGAAGTTGGAATTTTACCTCATCACTGTCAAAAATTTAACCAGTATAGTAGACTTTAAGCAGTAGATGTTACATTTCCTTATTATTCCACAATCTTGATTCCCTGGAGGAGATCCTGATGGAAACTAGACTGAGACAGCTATTTCATAATAAAGTGATTGACTACAATATGGTATAGAAATGGAAGGCATTTTTGATTATTCAGTCTGAAGTCAATTACTTCAATCGAGAGTAAGAAGACTGAAGTAAAAAGGAAAATTTGAACCTGCTTGCTACTTTCGGCATAGGGTGAGGGTGGTAGCTATAGTTAACTTTAAATCATCTAGTTTTGCTTAGTGATGACAGAGGATGAGATCCAAAGCTTTTTATCTAAATTCATGTTAGCCACCCATTTCACTGCTTTTTGTAAATCTAATGTAGACAGAGAAGACTTATTTCAACATGTTATAGCTGTCATATTGGCTTTCGTTGTAAAAGATCACAATGGCATTTGAGTCTAATTAAAATCCTACTAGCTTATACTGTTTCTGTTTTTTCTTTTACAATGGTTCTGTATGCATATAGAGAACTTTTAGCTTTATGTGTTTATCTATCTTTACAAGTTTTACTCTATCCTAACCTTTAAGTTTCTTTGTCACAGAAACATACTCATGTTGCATTATTCAATTTTATTTTTCATCTTCAATATTATGGTTATGGTTTTCGTGATCTTGTTAACTGACTAAATCAGATTCCTTCATCTGGCCATCTGGTGCATGGCACTGCTGAAGGAGTTTTTGATAAATCTAAATTATTTCTTCCTTGAACTATTCTGCTAAGATGT
This sequence comes from Haliaeetus leucocephalus, assembly GCF_000737465.1. Lineage (NCBI taxonomy): Eukaryota > Metazoa > Chordata > Aves > Accipitriformes > Accipitridae > Haliaeetus > Haliaeetus leucocephalus. The sequence goes on from NW_010973187.1 coordinate 5,128,420, forward strand.
GATATAGCAATGTACGGCTCATCTAACAACCAAAAAATATCTTCCAGATATGTGTTAGTTATATCCTACATCTGAATGGTAAACTTCACGGGGATTAACCAAACCCTATATTATTTTCCCTTTACTATTGTGGTCTAAAAAGAGTTCATTTTATCTTAAAGTATGATCTAATGGAACTGAAGTGTTAACCATGCTTCAGTAATTCAAAACCACCAAGCTAAACACTAAGCATGAATTTATACCTCTGAACTATGGATTAAAATAAACCACAGATTTCTCTGCAACATAATCGGCTGATACTGATATAACCTAGAATATCCTTTCAGTTTCCATAGGAACAGATGATAGAATGTTTTGAATCTTGGAACAGCTAAAATGAATGTCTGGCTTCAGTATAGTTCACTTTTATTTTGTAGCTTGCAACCTCTGCATGTAGAGCGCTAAAAATGTGCATTAAAAAAAGAAAGGTGGAATATTGGCATAAAACATGTTAAAACATTTTTAGTAGCAGCAGCAGCAGCAACAACAACTAATAATAAAAATACAAATACTTTAAGATGTTTCTGTGCATAATTCTTCAGGTGTTAGCTCTGTGTTTTATTATACAGGTGCAAAAAGTATTTCAAAATCCATAGGAAAAGAGAAACCATTAATTATTCCTGTGTGTTAATGCTTCTTTAGATGTTTTACAACAACAAAAAAATCTGTTTCATTGGTCATCTCTAAATTTCATCTTCAGCCGTTGTTTCATCTCACTGTGTTACACTGAATAGGTATACTTTCTCATTGGAACCATTCGTACAACACAAGAAAACATGTAGCCAGAAAGAAAAGATCACCAAAACTAATGGAATATATAGCGTGTTATATAGGTGACTATGGCAAAAGGTGATAATCCAAGAACAGGCAAGGAAGCATACTAGCTGTAGTGGTACTTGTTTTATTAGATGTTTGACATCTCTTTCTTAAGAGGTCATGCTGCGAAATCAGAGGAGATATGCTTTGAGTGTAAAAACTTTAACAAGTTTTAAAAGGTACCTCTTTATTTGAGATGAATGGCTATATTACTCCAATATTGATGTAGAGGGAAAATATGGAGGCCTTGTTAACAAACCATTAGGAATCTAAGTGGCTGTAACCTGAGGCATTGTGAATGCAGGTAGAAATGATAGTGTGTGACTGACTGTTCAGTACTCGGGCTCTTTTCATTTGTTATAACTCCAGCACTTAAGATACTTGATCTTTAAAACATTTTGTATGTGGAAATTAGGATGGTACTGAAAGCAAAAAAAGAAAAAAAGCAAAAAGAGGCAAAATGAGGAAGAAATAGTAAGTTAACTTGTGATAGTTTCTCTTTTCAGTGCAACAGGTTTTTGGTCTGTGAATGGATCTACACTGTGCTAATATAGTTCAAATAGCAACTTTTTTGAATATCCGTATTCCAAGATTATTTTCAGCTGCCATTAATATAGAAGGCTCAGGAGAGCTGTAGTAATTGGAACATACGGGCAAGTTTAATAGCAACATTTTGAAAATGGAAGGATTTTCAAGTAAAAGTAATATCTAGGGCTTTCCTGCTCAGTATTAGAATATAATTTACTGTTGTAAATGTGCAGAGGACCCCGTGTCACATGTTACTTTCTGAATATTGATCCTCTTTTATGAATGGTTCTGGTTTGCACTTTTGCAGCATCTTTTAGAAAATTCCTCACAAACTGGTGTAGTAGGTGGTTTAGGCAGGTATTAGCAAACCTCTTTCCACAGGTGAGCAAATATAGAGAAGTTCTAAATGACAAGAAGTAAGCAGGAAGGTTCCTAACAAAGTATTTGGGTTTGCAAGTTTCTATGCTTTAACAATTAGGCAGCACTGGCCCCTTTTAACAGGCCTTGTTTCATGAAAATGCTTCCCCTCCCCCAAATAACATTTTTTTTTCTTGAAGAGATACTGGAAGCTTCTGTTTTCTCACCCAGTAATATCTGCAACTGTAATTGTTTATCTGTTGAAATATATTGCAGTTAAAGTAGAATAAGCATTGTAAAATGAATGTTCTTTAGTTAGTTAGTCAGTTCTTTAATTTATGTTCAGCAGAAAGTTTCTGAGTGTGGGAGTGAGGACAAGGGATGAGCTAATTAGGCAAGTACAGCAGAACCAGGACCTGCTGCTGTTAGTGTCCCCTGCATCCTACTGGAGTAGGTGTTGGCTCAGGGGTTTGGGTCGCTTGGCCAACAGTGATGTGTCTTGTTGATCATCTCTTAGTGCTCTTAGCTATTAATTGTATGCCTGCTGGACATGTGTTCCACAGAGTAGTTTTTGTCAAACTGCAAAATAGACAGCCCCAGTGAGATGTTGTCAATAGCAAATGAAGCATGAAACAGTCTTCCCTTTTCCCTTCCCTCGGTGGCAGGTAGTACGCCATGGTGTAAGGAATTCATAATTAGGTGATATGAGGCATAGGCTAAAAAGCACTGACTTCAAGCAAATATTGAAAATAGCAGAAAGCAGGTGACTGTGTTTTGAGGAAAAACCTGCTTGGATAGACACATGCATATTTAATCAATCTTCAATAATTCATGAAATATTAATCTGATGCATATGGTGTTTAGTAATGGTGTTGGCTGAAATTCTAATACCTAATAGGGAGTTGTTGCCTTTTTTATGTATCTTAAAGTTCTTTGGGAAGAGGTAGAATTAACTTAAGTAAACAATAATATTACTGCAACTATGTCTGTTATCCATATTTGACTGGAAAGAGTTTAGTCCTTAAAGACATTAAGCTTTTATTAATTGAAAACTGTGCCTGATTTTCCCCAAATATTTTTGTGCCATGACCTCTTTCAATGCCTTTCCCATAGAATTCATCGCTATCTAAACTGTCATTTTTTACTTTACTGTTTTTCTTCTGACAGGGTGCTGCTTTATGTTTGCTAGTCTGAATTAAAAAAAAAAAGAAAAAAAAAGCTGCAACAAATATCATAAAATGCAGCTTTATGTTATAAAAACAACAAAAAGGCACACATTGGTTTTGCTGCTCAATTTTCTAGGTTTCATAACAGTTTATATGTTTGTGATATTTTATTAAATGTATGAAGTTAAATTGTATCTTACCCTTCTAACTTGACCCAGTTTTGTAATATGATAAAAATCCTCAAGTTTTCATTAAATGGACTTCAAAGAATTTTGATAGCGACAATTTTACAAGCTCTTTAACAGTGTAGTATTTCTTTATGTACAATAAAGTGAAGATTGTTTGAACAATTACTTGAATAATCAGTAACTTAAATCCTGAGGCAGGTCCAGCATTTCTATCGGGCAAACATGTTGGGACTGCAGAAGAAAGGAAAGCATAGTCATTTTTGAAGACATCTCGTGCCAGAGATCCAAATGTGCAGATTTTTGCGGGTCCACCTGTTTCATTTTCAGAGATGTAGTTTTACCCCTTATATGGTGTGCTTTCCAGAGTGAAAGGCTTTATAACTCAGGAGGGAGCGATGAATTCCTTGGTGAATACTGTTGGAAAAACAGGACTACTTGCGAAGTACCTGAGCATACACTTTAGAAGCCCACATTTTAGGGAGCACCTCTACAGCATAATAGAGATAACATAGTAGCAAAGATGGCTGTGACGGTGTTTTGTTTAATCTAGCCAGAATTAGTTCATGCCAAAATATATCCCTTGTACTCTGGTTGCTGAACCATGTTGAAGTGTGTACTACTGTTGCTGTCTCTGTTAGTTTTAAGGAACATAAGCATGGAAGCGTGTGCCCATGCCACAAGCTAGAGGGGCAGTGTGTTGATATTTTCATTCTGTTCTCTTTGATCGTAAAGCATACATGTAACAACGGTTATTGGGTGCTGATACGTATTTCCTCTCCAGAACTCAGATGGTGCTTATTTTTGTGCAGATCTTTCCTTCCGAGAGTGGGGAAGAAGGGAAGCTGGAAGATGAACTGCACTCAGTCTTTCCCCCTCCCTTTAGCACTGTATGTGAGCAAAGCAAAAATGTATATGCATTTGGGAAGGAGTGTGTGCTGGAGTAGGAGTTACCAGCAAGGAGGATGGGAGTGTGCCATATGTTCTCCTGCACTGCAGGTTTTACTCTTCCCTGGAGACTTGTTCTGAAATCCTATTGATTTCTTGTCAAAAAAAATCTAGTTGTCTTGCAGTACTTGGTCAGTATTGTATTTGGCTGTTACCGCTTAGTGTTGCTATCCTTGCAGTTATTGGGATGTAAGCACCAACTTATTAGAGGAAAGCCTAAGTCACCTTGTCCTTTGTTATTAATGTTAGATGAAGGGTTTTCCTGAATTCAGATCTAGGTCAGTATTTATTTATTATTATTATTGGTTTTTTGAGTACTGCATATTGAAAACTATATTCCTGAAGCACTTACATATCACCCAATAGAAACTTTTGGTATGATATTAACATTACTCAGTTGCTATTTGCTGCAGAGTTATTTTTTTTTTTCTGCCTAAGGAGATGTTAATACATGAGGCCCTTTTCATTCTGTGTTTCTACTTGACTCTTGTTTTATCCCCTTTTAAAATGCTAACTAGGAATTTGAGTTTCAAAGATCTCTGCAAATAAATACAAGCAAACTTTCCACATACTGAAAAATTTTTCAGTTGCTGTGTTGCTATAGGCCATTCTTCTATACATTTGGAAAATTCACTCCCCTTAATTTAGCATCCACACTTCCACCACACCTTAGAAGTAAATTTAACCTACCTCATGATCAAGGATATTTTTTTCCTTAATGCCAAGTAGCATTCTTCATGGAGACCCTCTGACAGTGTTCTCATATATGGCATAGTGGGAAAGCATCACCATGTCGAGTTTATGTTGCTTCAGTGCAGGTTATAAAGGAATCATAAAATTAATGAATTCATAGACTTCTACAGTGAATTAAGAAACCTTGTGCTCATGTAGTCTGACCTGTGTAGTGCTGGACACAGACTTAAATTCATTAGATGGTGGACTGTAGGGTGTGAAGAATAGTAACTATGAGCTGCAAATTACATTCTAGAGCAGGGGATTTGATAACTAGTTAACTTTTATTGGACCAGTCTTGAATTTTAAATGAAATTGTATAGCCATGTAAAGAAAGTAGTCTTTGCTCTGAGGTGGTTAACACAGCAAAGCTGCTGCAAAAATAAAGTGGATCATTGAAATAATGCTCTGGCCTGTGAACATCTAAAAATTGATCTCATGCATATTATTTTAAAATGCAAATTTGTTTATAATCAGGTCTATATTTATACTTTATGTTCTCTATTCAGTTTAGAAATCTTACAATTTTATAGAACATCTTCGGGACTTTCTCTTTGGAGAAGGTAAGTTTTAGCATAGCTTTTACTTCTTTTCAGAGTTTTTTTTTTTTCCTAATTCTAAAACAAGTGAGAAGAACTTTAAAAAAATGTTAGGTTGTTGGCTTCGACTAAAAATTAGATCTTAGATTAATTCTTCAGTCTACAACTGAAGTCCTTTTCCCTACACTTGAAGTACCTTATACATTGTGCCTTGATAGTTTTATATGTGGGAGGGAACTTAACCCTACATCTTGGTAAATAACTGTACTTGTATATAATTTCTCTTGCACGCTAAACTTCTCCTGTAAAGACTTATTTCTATTGCATCTGTATAGAATTTTTATGAACAAGTGATTAATTTCCTTGTTTTTCTTGAAAATTATACTAGTAAATACAGTGTGCCCCAGGTAAAAGTACTAAACATTCTAAAACACTGTCATCTTTTTCACACATAATACTATTATGCATTCCATTTTCTATAAGGGATGTTTGCATCTTTGTTTTCTGTAAAACGTTGTGGCCTTATTTATATTTTATGGTAGTTAAGTTCACAGTTTATGTGTCATTCAAACAAGGGGGATAACAGCTGAATTTTAATAATGGATGAGGAATTGAATTGTAATTGCAGTAGTTTTCCTAAAGCCATTTTTGTTAAGGATCTCTGTCAACAATCCCTTTGAATCTTTTATACATACGGAAGTTTTTTACCTTGGCTCTGAGTATTCAGGGAAGGTCTGGCAAAGCTAATTTCTGTTTTGGTTTAGAGTTCAGAATTCATTTTCCATTTTCCTTCCATCTTGTAGGCCTTTGTCTTAAAGTTGCTATCATTTTGCACAAAGCATGAGTCAATAAAGAACTTGGCCACTAAATAGTGGCCATTCATATGACTGCTTTGCAGATTCTGGGCAAGATCAAGCAACTAGTATTATTTGTTATAATTTTTTAGTGTTCATTCCTACCTCTAGGTTTGTGGGTTTCTTTTGAGGGGGCTAAATTAAAGTTAAGGCTCTAGTTATTGTCCTTATCTCATGCCTTAGACCAAGTTGTTCACTGATGTCAACTAGCACATCTCTTTTGTAGCCAAAAACTGCTGTGCAGGTTCATAGAAGTGGAAACTTTGACATAGAATTCATGAAAACCTGGCACAGTGTGTGATGGTGCATATGTGCTAAGAATGTTATTTTAACTGAGAATTTATTGAATTTTGTCACTGAGGATCATTATTGTTCTTGTTTTGAAATCACAGGGAGTTTTCACACAAACTGTAGCATAAGCGTGTATATACTTTTGTGTAGCGTCCAGTTATGCAGCAGCATTACATGTGAAACTTAGAGTGGGGCACTAGGCATGTTGTAGCAGTCGGCCAGTAATGTTGAGAAGTAGCCTTTTTTATCCCCCTGAGTTGGGATAAAATTACAGACTAGCGATACAGGCACTGTATTAATGTTTTTAAAGACAGATCTTTTCTTTTAAATATATACCCCTAAACCAGAGAGAGACCTCATGTTGATTGTGAGTGGAATTCATATGCCATATGCCTTAATATGACATTTCAGTTTGTACGGACTATGGTGTCTTTGCTTTGTGAATTCTAAGCCTGTCCACCTGTAGAAGTTGGACTTTAATAATCCTGTCATCTCTTCTGCTGCTTTCAGGTCCATAAGTGAGAATGTTGAATAGTATCAGAGTTAGGACAGACAATGGGAGACACAGGTGTTCAAGTGTCATACCCTTTCAGTTTTTAACTGAATCATATAAATACTCTTAGAGTAGGGTTATCCCACCCTATTCTTTATGTCTGTCTTACGGCAGTTCAATCTAGACCATGTTTTCTTGGCTTACTTAAGAGAAAGTCACTTAAAATAGTGTCAGACTTGCTTCAAATCAAAACATATTATATCTCCCATTCAAAGGTACGTTACCCTGTCACAGAAATAAATTACTCTGGTTTGGCATGAGTTGTTTCTGACAAAGCCATCTTGGCTGTTATTTAGCACCATATTAAAATTTCCTTGTGCATATCAAAAGGTAATTTAACTGTGCAGTCAAATGTAAATAAGTTATTACTTTGTAGCAATAAGACTATATAATATTACCGTGCTGTTTGATGGTCCCGTTTTGAAGACAGAAATGTAATGTATGAGATGCTAATTTCAGAATACCTCCAGTGTTAATGACTGTTATATGAGAGCTTTAAACTCTTTAATGTTTTGTTTGGATTTCAACTCAAGTTTCCGGGAATTTGCTCAAGTAGGTTGGTGATTAAGGTACTTTCTGGATGTAATTAGTGGAGCATACTGTAACTAATAATCTTGCAATCACTAAACGTAAAATGTGTTCTTAAAGTACTACAACTTGGATAATGAAAACATTTACAACCTATATCATTCATGGAGAACAATAGTACTCCTTAATATATTTTGCAATGAATCAGTGAGCTCTCTTCTTCTCCAGCCCCCGCTGCTGACAGTTATTTTAAGATCAGAATCAATACTTATATATATACAACTCCTGTAAATCATATGGATTAAAGAAAACAAATTTCTGACAATGCTGAAGCTGAAGTACATTTTCTAAGGTGGGTTACACATCAGCTGTAAACGTATAGCAGAATTCTTTTGTAATAAATCAAAGTGTTTATGAAAAGCCTGGATCAGTTGCTAGCTAGTAAGTATATTACTTGTTTTAGTCTTTTACTTCTGTACGTAGCTGGGCACATCCAGTTGAGAAGTGGGAACAGACGCTTTTGTGGGCTACTATCGTTGGTTCTCTGACAGCCAAATGGGATGATAAAATGGAATTAACATCATCTACTCTGAAACTTTTTAAAAAAAATCACATAGTTGAAGTCAGTTTCTGACCAGCTGTTAAATTGGATGTGGAAGTGTGTGCATTCTAAAAGAGCTTCATGTTACCTCGTGGGATGTAGCCATGACTCATTATAGCTTTTCTGTTTTTGTTTTTTGGAAGTCGCCACTTTGAAGAATGGGTAATAGATTGGGTGGGCAGTTGCTGTGTGACAATTCTCATCATCTTATCAAGTGATTTGTGCCCGGAAATTGTTCAAGTCACATTTACTTATTTTTCTGCTTTTTCTGTCTAATCACGCAGGTCAATATTTGTGAATGGATCCTTGTCCATAGTCCCTACAAAAAGGGGGGTGGGCAACTGGTAGAGTTTTCCTTGGGCTTTCAGTTTCTTTTTTCGCAGAGGAGTTTGAATTTCTGACTTTGGAATCTTTGCACCAAAATACTCCATTTATTAAGCTCATGACAGCAAAGTTTATCTCTACTTATAGCTGTGACTGTTAAACTATTTCAGAAAACTGATTTCCTGCTAATTGAAACTTTGTATTTTTAGAGACTATTTCTATCCCTACATAATTTGTGCATGTTACAGGGAGAAATGTGCTAGAAATAATGAAAGATAAAGTTTTTTACCAGCGATTATCTAAAGGTACAATAAGCAGCAACACATTCCTGAAGGTTGTCCTAAGCACAAAGGTAACACAAACCCAAAGATTACTGGTCCTACCAGTTGAGGGAACAATTAAGAACATTAAAGATGTTGCTGAGAAGCTGATTTTTCCCCTCCCTTCCCCTCCTCTCTTCTCTCCTTTTCTTTTTTTCCCTAACTTACTGAAGATGATGTTGAGGAAAATACATCTGCTTTTCCAAAAATCAAAATAAAGGGGTCTAGAAGATATTAATGTAATTATATAAATTAGGAATATGTCCGAATTCAGAACACACTAAAATGTACTCGCTCTGTCTCTGTAATAGAATTTAGAAGAATTTCAGAAACGAGCAAGAGAAAGTTTAGGAATATAAAAAAAACTGTCACAAGAATAAAAATTGAAAATATTGAGGTTATTTAGTTTATAAGGCAAAGAAGTTGGGCAAATAAAATATATGTAAGCATGTAAAACTGTGACTGATACATAGAAGAGAAAGGGGAATCCTTTAGACTTTCCAGTTTTCTAGCAGGTCATACAATCAATAGTTGTCCAAAAGAGGGTTTCCGAATAGTAAGCAACTTCTATGACCTGTTTGTTACAAAAGTCACAACAGTAAGAAAATTGATTTGTTAAATATTAATGTTAGTACCTATGAAGATGCTAATACAGAACATCTCTGAAACAGTGACATTTAAAATGTAAATTTAAAGAATTTTGATGTGTGTCATTTATGGACAGTAATTCCATTTAAAATCTGAAAAATCTCTGAAGAGGCCTCTATCTCAGAAAAGGTACAGGCATCTGTCCCTCTTAAGAAGATCTTACAGAACTTTGTTCCTTTTAGTTTTCAACAGTAATTCACACTCAAGTTAATGTAAAATCACTGTTGTGTTGTAGAGGCTTGACAATACTTTGTGTCATGAGCAGCTTCGGTTAATTATTTCTACAGTTAGGTTTAAAAATAAAGTACACTTGGTCATAGTAGTCATTTGCTATTGCTCTGCTTTCTCAGTAATGCTGGAGAACTCAAAAAATGCAAAAAGAGAATAACAAAAATTGCATTACCATTATTTTGTAATAAACTTGTTAACCACGAGTAACTTCTTCGGTCATGAGAGTATTAGACTACATATTACATATGCCTGCATTTCGGAACAAGGACATGCCAACATGTGTTTTGCCTCCTGAAAATAGCGAAGTACTGAAAAATCCTAATAGTGTTGTTGTGGTAAGGCGTTCACATGGAAGTATTCTTGTATATTCTGCAATTTCCTTTTTTTCAAGATCTGCAACAGCATTTCAATGCTTATTACCTGTTTCACAGGCACTGATGACCTTTACAACAATGTGAAGGCATGTTTATATATGACAACTTGCTGGGTTGGAGGAAAATAATGGATTTTTATCAGGAGGTGAATGACTTTTGCTTTACTAACAACTTATACAATTTATTAAGTAAGATAACAATATTTTAATAATGGCATTATTTAAAAAATAAAACTCTGTCATGCTTTAGTGTGCCCATAATGCCAAGACTTGGCTGGCATGCATGGTGTCAAGAGGTCAGCAAAGGATGACTCTTGGTTATAGCTTAAGTGTGCAGAGTTTACAGTTTAACTGAGTAATGCAGTAATTTTGTTATATTCCTCAAGGTTAGGAATTTGATAGTAGTTACCCAGTACTTGGTAGGTTCCCTTTCATAAATCACCATCATAATGGGCCCAGATAAACAGAGAAATCTTGAGTTCTCAAACAAGTATCTTCTGACCAAATTTGTTCTCATGAAAAATAAGTGTTAAAAGGCACTTTAACTTATGCATATATATAAAATTCATCCTCAGTTGCTGACTGTTGCAAGTTAACCTCAGCTGTGTGCTTATATATGACATAAGTGATGTCACAGTGTTTATCCAAATGGCATTGTCATAGGAAGTAGCTATTATTAGCCCAAATGTTTCCCTTTCAGGAATCCATTGGAACCTGATCCTACCTATTTGAGTTTATATTGATACAAGTCCCTGAAAAGGTCATGCCCTTTTATTACAGAATCTTTTACCTCTCTTTTTTTGCTTGAAAAAGCAAGTGAACAACACCTGAACATAATTAGGTCCTCTGTCTTGCAGATGACCCAAACAAGTGTCTATCCCTCAAGAAAGTTATATGCCTGATCTAGAGTTTTTGTAAAAGAGATATCATGTTAGGTGTCAGAACAATTCCAAAAAGTTCAGAGGTGTTGTGAGGAATTATGAGAAAATTTGTGTAGGGCCAACCTAGGGTTCAGTTAGCTTGGACCAAACCATTTGGAGCTGTGAAGTCAGAAATTTCTGCAAGAGTTAAGAATCTGTATGCTAAACATACGGTTTGATGATTGTTTTTGTTAGGATAGGCTATCTGAGATTGAATGAAGTGTAGGAAAATAGGTATTCCTTTTGTCTGTAGCCATATAAGAGAATGGATCTGACTCTGAGCAAATGCAAATTATAGGGTTTTTTGGCTTGAGGTCCAGCTGGTTTTTGTACCCTCTTGAGCTATTTTAAATACAGTGTTAAGACTTAAAACATATAGTAGAAACAAGGCTGAGCATTGAAAATGCTGTTTTCAGTTTTCCTTAATGAAAAATGTGCTATTTGTGGGGTATAAATCCATGTTTAAATTACATTTCCTTGGAGAGTCATCTTAATGCCTACTGATGAAATTCAGCACTTTATTGATGCTTGAGCCAAACCAACATCCTTTAGTACAAGAACCGTTCAATCATTGTCATCACTGCAGGGTAAAAGTTGATACCTTATATAGTATAGTTTACCATACTAGATCAGGATTAGTTAATCCTTCAGTTCTGATTGCTGATTTGCAATGGATGCATAGGACCATGCAACATTTAGGCCTGGAGAAGAAGCCAATGTATTTTGGGATTTATTCTTACATTAGCATATCATACTTTAATCCCTTAGAAGGTTAAATAATATTTTACTGTCCTTGAGATTTTTGTATGTAGACAGACACAGGCATTTTCCCTGATGTAATGATTCAAAAAGCAAAGTTCAAATGATCAATAAGAAACCATAATTTCTGCAATGCTGCCTTGTGCGCTCTGTCAGCAAACAAGGAGAGTGAACAAGGATTCATCACCTCCCTAGAGAAACAGGACAAGTCAGTAAGGCAAGTGGAGGATTTTTTTTTAAATTTTTTTTTTTTTGTGGCTGACATCAGATCATAGGAATCCTTGCCATAGTTTGTCTTAAGTTTGCCAAAAAAAAAAAGAAATTGTAGTCTGTCATACTGGAATGGTACATTTTTGGAATACAGTGCGGATTGTGCACTTCATCTCTTCAAAATAAAACCTTTTTAAAATTTATTTTTCTTTTTCTGTGACACTCCTTTTTGAATCACAGGGGTGAACGCAAAGGCCATCTACTTAGTATATTTTGCTAGCAGTATATTTTGCACCAGGGAAGAGGCTCATGAACCAGGATTTAATTCAGAAAAGAAAATAAGCCTGAATTACCATAATCAGTAAAATTTTGTTCAGATCAATGATAAATGAACCGATACTCTAGAACTTTAATATTAGTATCAATGTCTGGAAGGATACTAAGGATCAGAGGGGTAAAGAGTGAGCACAATATCTAAAGCCTTCTTAAGTGACAACTGTCCATTTGGAACAAACAAACATCTTATAATTTTATTGCAAATGACAGAGCCACTGCTGCTGTGGCTGTCCTGAGTATGTGAAGGATGTCGTAATTTTTTTTTCTCCAGGCTTAGTCAATAGATAGAAGGCCTGTAGGAGGGATACCCATTTGTAAATCAAAACCTGGATCTAGAATCTATTAGGAGGGTCAGAAGTGTACCTGGGATGGCTAGGAAGCTGTGGGTGATTATAGATGATAACATGATTGCAGTGTATTACTGACTTCTGTAAGCTTAGAGGTTAGAGGAGTGTAGTGTTTGTGTTACTAAGAAGCATTTATCAGCTTATTAATCTTCTTACAACTTGAAAAGTTAAACTGTATGTTGCTTCTTTGGCTTAAAGCTACCTATGTATTTCTGGATAGAATGAGATGTTACAAGACAGCTTGCTGTGGGGTGGTAAAAAGCTGTTGTTTCTACAGGTCATTTATTTTGTATGGCTTGTAGAGCAGTCCTCCCTGTCTTGACCCTCTGTTGTGGTTTAGCCCCAGCCAGCAACTAAGCACCATGCAGCTGCTCACTCACTTCCCCCCACCCAGTGGGATGGGAGAGAGAATCAGAAGCAAAAAGGTAAAACTCATGGGTTGAGGTAAGAACAGTTTAATAGAACAGAAAGGAAGAAACTAGTAATGATAATAATAATAATAAAATGACAATAATAATAAAAGGATTGGAATATACAAAACAAGTGATGCACAATGCAATTGCTCACCACTTGCTGACCATGCCCAGTTGGTTCCCGAGCAGCGATCCCCCCCCCCCAGGCCAACTCCCCCCAGTTTATATACTGGGCATGATGTCACATGGTATGGAATACCCCTTTGGCCAGTTTGGGTCAGCTGTCCTGGCTGTGCACCCTCCCAACTCCCTGTGCCCTCCAGCCTTCTTGCTGGCTGAGCATGAGAAGCTGAAAAATCCTTGACTTAGTCTAAACACTACTCAGCAACAGCTGAAAACATCAGTGTGTTATCAACATTTCTTCTCATACCAAATCCAAGTATCTTCTCATGCTGAACCCAAACCATAACACTATACCAGCTACTAGAAAGAAAATTAACTCTCTCTCAGCCGAAACCAGGACACCCTCTCACAGCCTGTTGTCTGAATGTATTACTTGCTTTAGAGTGTGTTTTGGTGTTAAATAATTATTGATAGCTGCGTTTCAGTAAACATCTTGTGTTTTAAATATATTCAGAACTTGTCTCAGTTAGTCTAATACTAGGCCAACTGATGCTGGATTCAGAACTCCTAATCAAGTGTTTATTATTTCTTGTAACTGTTAGAGGTTTGTGAATATGCCACGTCTTTCCACCCCCAAAACCCCCAAAGAGCTAACTGTGCAAAAGCACTGTTTAGTAGCAAACTTTTTAATGGGCTGTAGTTAACCATGCTGTTAAATGGGCTGTTTTAAGTTGGTTCAGCCACTGATGATTTTCATGTAAAGCTTCCCCTCTAGAACTCTGCCAGAAAACAATAGTGTGAGACAACTTGAAAATACTTTGACTACTATATGCTTATTATTTGGCTAGATCCAACTTTAGAGAAATACTCTTAGGTCATCTTTGAGATTGTTTCTTCCTGACCAAAATTATTTAATTTGTACTTAACTTCCAATAATCAGTACTAATATAACAATTCAAATGGATCAGTTTATTACATGACAGTGAAATGGATCCAAGTCAGGAGAGGCCATTAAATCACTTTATCTGACCTCTGCAACTTGACTTTATTTCAGCTAGGGCATTTTATCCTCAAGAGATGTGCCATGATCAGGACCATGATCCAGATATCTGTATGTCAGGGATCTGGCAGGGTGAAATATGCCCTTGCAAGCAGTCTGGAGGAAAAGTAAGGTGAAATCCTACAAAGATTAACACTATGGATCTTTGAGAAATATTCCTGTCAAGGGAGTAGTCTGTCAGCCATTACAGCATTCTCTATGGCTTGAGGAGGAAGAGATACCTGATCCTTTTCCCTTGGCATGTGTCTGATGTTTGGTAAGAATCTGTGAAGTCAGTTGGGCGTTGGAGAAAAATACAGTTTCTGATCTGCTGTAGGCAGAGGAACCTAAGTTTGAGAACTGATTTAATTACTGCTTTACCACAGGCCTGCACGTGGTATGAGGATGTAGAAAGCAAAACAGAGCTGCTTATTTTCTCAAAAGCTGCAAGAGAAGATTTGTGGAATACACAGTTTCACAAATATATACACATGAAGGCTAAAAAGATCCACTAAAACCATACTACTCTTTTGCACATTTTGGTCCATCCCACCTGTTATTCACTACTGCTGTAGACCTTCTCAGGAAACATGTTTTTTACATGGCCTTCAGAAGTATTTCATAGTGCACTATCTTTAGAATCTTTTACCTTTTGAAGAAATGTTCCTTGGTAAGTAAAGAAAGACTAGAGAGTTTAAAAAGTAATCTCATATCTTCACTTACCTTTAATTTTCTCTGGAATAATTAGAAGTTGTTTTGTCCAGTTAGTTGACTGTCAGTAAAAATAAACTAGAGGAGAGAGAAAGCATGGAAGGTGTCAAAAATAGCTGAAGGTATAGTGGAATATAATCTTTGGTTATAGTGAATGGTTATAGCAGGCTTTTCAGTGGAAAAAAAGGTCAATTTTGATTTCCGAGGATTAAAGCACATAGCTTTTATCTAATTTTGTGGTAAGGCTTTATGTTATTTGTCTTAATCTAGCCTCATAACAAGCAGAGTGTCATCAGAATTAGTACATAAATTACATTTATTTTTTCTTTGTTTTGCCCTTTTTGTGTCAAGCCAAAGAGAGTTGGGCACTCTTTTTACCTTTTTTTCAATCAGTGGCTCAGCTTTTTCAGTTTGGCTTTTGGGATGCTGCTGTTTGCCTCCTCCTTCCCAGCTGTTCACTAGAAGATTCAGGACTGAAGCCAATTCATTTGCTTTCCTACTTTATTACCAAAAATGGCAAAATTTTGCCAATGTTGTCATTTTCCCACTTCAATAATAGATAATAAAGTTGCACGTGGGAATTTTTGCATATCTTCAATTTTTTGAGTGTGGGTGGAATACTATTTCAGGCTCTTACTCTGAAATGCTAAAACATGAAAGACTGTATTGTGTATTTTTTTTTCCATGATAACCAATATTTTTAGCTTATTTCTGATTCATCTGAATCCGAGATAATCTATCAGAGACACAGAAACAAATGGTCATGTATATCCTCTGGGTTTCCTTTTTCTGAACACCTTGGAAGACAAAGTGTCGGAGACACTTGCTGTGTAGAGAAGAAGGGGCAAAAACCTCCAAACTTCTGGGAAATGTATCTTTTTTCTTTTTACATTTTACCACAGGAGGAAGTTTCTTGACATCAGCTGTAATTGATTTTGATAGGAAATAGTTTATATCTGTGGAGGAAGCATTCTATTGCATTTAAAGACATTTAAATACTATATCGTGCAGGGTGTTTTGTTTTAATTGTATTCTTAACTGCTGAATAGCTTTATTAGAAAATGTTTGGACAAAATTATTTTAAAAGACAAATGGAGAGCAAAAATCTGTTCAGATTCCTGTACTATATCCAGGGCCAGGTATGGACACTGTGTGGAATCACTAAAATAAATTATCTGGAAGTTATAAACTCTGGCACACCATATTGCTAATGTAAAGGGATCTGTAGTCTTCACACCAAATTAACATTGAATAACGTAGCATGTGTGTGCCTTCCTGCTCCAACTTTGCGATGTAATCATATGACTTCCACCATTCCTCCTTCAGCTTAAAGTTGTCTCCACCCTTATTAAAGAAAACATACGTGGCTATAAAACAGTTTTGTTTAGGAAAGACTGTGAATTGTGAGTTACTATAGATTTTAAGGTGAAAGGGGAATATGGCATATATGACTCAAGAAATCCTGCAACTGTGCCTATAATTTCCAAGAGCTAAAGGATGTTTTTGTAGAGGGGATGCAATTTGATTTAAAGAATTAAAAAAAAACCAGAAAACCAAAAACAAAAAGAAAAAAAGATTAACTAACCTATGCATTATCTGTTAGTTTGTTGGTTTTTTCCAAGGCAGAAAATGTTCATCTTTTGTTCCTTGCTGTCAGTAATGGAAGCTTGTTGTAATATAGGCGTACCCACTGTCCATTGAGGATGTACTCCAGAAAAATGCAATGCTAGTGTTTCAACAGATAGCAAAGCAATTTTCCCTTTTAGAGTCAATGTAACAGGGTGCAGATACATGTGGGGACTTCAGATACACAGGGACAATACCTGTGTTGTGGAGAATGGACATGCAATGGCAGGGTTTTCAGGACTGTCAGCCGGAGGAGGTACTGGTTTAGCAGCAGCTCACTTTTCTGACTAGGCTATCACTCTGAAAAAAAGAGCTCAACTGCTTCCTACATGAGATTGATGGCCCAATTTTCATTTATTACTATGGGCATTCTTGCATTCTTCTACATTTTCACTGTGCAAATCATCTCCCTCAGAATAACCGAGATCAATTAAAGCAGTCAGCGATGAAAAACTGAAAACTGGGGGTTATTACAATGATTAGCAGCAATATGGGGTATTAGGTGATGGGTGACAGAAGTCCAAAACTAAACATACCGATGAAACAGGTAGTGAAGTGTTCCTTTACCACTAAACACTCATGTTACCGGGGAGTGTCAGCAATTAGATGTTAGGATAATCAGGAGTTAGTGCAGCAGCCTTTATTTTGGAACACAGCTTGGAGGGTAACAAATCTTCTAAATACTTCTCTTAGCGTTCCCAATCATGTTGCTATGTTAATATTTTATGTTTCTGAAATCAAATGCCTTTCTGAGGTAACAAATAAATCTTTTGGCCTCCTAAATGTATTGACTGAATTTTGATTTTCCGTCTAACGGCTTTGTTAAAATACATTAGATACCATTTAAAAATGGTAATGTGCCACAGGAATACGTAATACAAGAAAAAGACTAGGGTACTGACTGATAGTTCAAAGATTTAACCTTTGTTTCTAGAACTTTTCAGCTACTGCATTTAATCTTTAAAAGGACAAATTTTAGAGGCTATCTAGTTTGGGTTTCAAAGAAGGGATTGGATGCTGGAAGAGTATATGTAACTTATTCTCTCCTGGAAAAGGGAAATACTTCTCTGATAATTTCATGAGGTGATGAGGAGAGAATGTTCTCCTTCCACAGAATATTCCACCTCAACGTAGTTCTTTAGGTTATGGATTTTAAGCAGCTAATATATGTGCTAAGGATGATGTACTATAGTGGCAATCAACCTTTAGTCTGTGAGCCACATGTAACCCCTCAGGAGAATGGACCCCGTCTGCTACCTGCTTCTGAGAACTCACTGCATGCCAGGCTGTCTGGTGATGGTAGCTGCTTCCTATGGCTAGGGTCTTACGTGATGGTCTCTAGTGCTTCCCCAATACATTACTATGCACAGGCTTTTTAATTATGTTGCATGCATGAACACAGATACGCACTCACACACTTTCTTGCTGTCACAGACATGCCTATTAACCATGCATGTAACCAAGCATGCTGAGGATTCTTTGTGATCAGTGCAGATTTCTCAAAAGTGAGTCCTGTCAAATCAGCTTAGCTTCCTTCTGTTGAAGGGTGATCAGTTCAGTGGACGGGGGATATAAAAGGTGCGGTCTGATATTTTGTTATACTTTTACCTGTGGCATTTTCAAATTCAAACTGAGGAAGGATAATCTAGATGAAACTGCTACAAGATCAATGCAGAACAGTTTGGAAAGCTTTACGCAGTGTTGATTCTCTTCTAAAATGGGATGTATCAAGTGAGTTTCTGCAGGGATTTGCCCCAGGGCTAGCACTGTTCAGCGCTTGCATTAATGATCTGGATGATGAAATACAGAATATTATTAAATTTAGAGACTGCACCTGTCTAAGAAGTGTTGAGGTCTTGTAAGGACAAAGTTAGAATTCAGAATGATCTTGAGAAATTGATTTGAAAAAATAAAATGCTATTGAAAAGGAACAAATGTAAGGTACTGCATGAAGAAAAAGAAAAAGGGAAGAAAAGCATGGGTACATAGTAGAAACAGCTGTGTGGATAGTAGACCTGCAGGAGGGGATTTTGAGGTTATAGTGGATTACAGGCTGAATGTCAGCTGTGTCAAGCTGATATAAAGGAGGAAAATACTGTACTGGGAGGTGTAAACAAGTACAGGTTGTTAAACATGGAATAATCCCTGTGCTCTACTCATGTGGAGTGACCCTTGTGCTCTATTCAACCCTGTGGGTTCTACTAGTGAATTTTCCACACCCTTCTTGATGTGTTCTAATCTGAGAGATAGTCAAGTGGGGAGCAGTGAAAACTAGACTTATGAATAACAGTTTGGGTAAATTTCTGCTAGATGTTTGTATTTTTAACTGTAGATACAGTTGTTTTAGAGAAGGAGAGTAAACTTGAACTAATTCTTAAGATCCTTCAAATCTGTGGGGTATATTTAGTAGCTTCTTGGAAAAGGCAGATGATATGGTGTCCTGGAACTGACAGCTGAACACATCATCCAACACCCTGCCTGCAGTGGATGCACACATACGAGATAGCTCATATGAACGTACATGAGGGCCCAGTGTCATGTCTTTGACACAACACTACTAGCACGTGTGCTGTAGTCTTCTCATAAAGTAGAGCCTATGGCCCTCTCCTGCACCTGCACAAAGGCAAGTGGCCCACCCAGCCACAAAGGCTGGGCATCCCTGCAGTTGCTTTATAATTTACAGTTGACATGACTGGCATTCTTAATGGATTTGAAGTTTCACTAATGGAAAATACTTGCTACTTTAAACAAAGTAAATTGTCTTGTTGACAGTTCAATACTGTATTTCACACACTGGTAAGTTTGTGAATCTGTTGGCAGACTACTTCATGTGGGTGCAAGGACAGTCAATACCAGCAGTTTGCTCTCTCATGGATGTAGGCCAGCAGCATGCTTTGAAGGTGGAAAAAAAAAAAAAAAAGAGGGAATCATTGTGATTTGTCGGAATGCTGAAAATCTGAATGATGACTTTTTTAGGTAACCATTACGTGGAGCCCTCTTACCTGCAAGGTCATCAGTGGCTGGCTGCGATAAGCAAACCACAAGAGAAATCAAGATAACGTTTGTGTTAGAAGAAGAAGAAAATTTTAAAGAAAACTAATAAATTAAAATTTTCTGAAGAGTCAGGTTTTAAATGAAGAAAATTGTTAAAATAACTGCTGATCGGACTGATGAAATGGATATGATGTAGAGTGTTTGTTAAGTAGAGCAGGGAAGAATTTATGCTCTTGGAAACAGAGGGTGGTGTCTGAGAAAAGGGACACTCCATTGATGAGTGGTGTAGCAATCCAAGCTTGAATAATGTATTTTCCCAAGTAAAAGTATATGTGTCGATAATGCTAGTTCTTCAGAAACATGTGTACATCTGTATGTTTAAACTATCAGTTGGTATTTACTAAAGCTTTTAAATTAGAGCAGGAGGTTGAAATACAGTGCATATGTTTGTGGTTTGCTGGGACTCTGTGCATGTCTAAGGAATGATCTGCACACATTGTTGGGAATAATCAAACAGAAACTCCCTTGCCCTTCTGAGTGGTCGTGTTCTTCTAAGACAGTACAAATAATTTGAAGGGATCCAGTCAGGAATCTATCTCCAAATATTTGTGCTGTGCTCACCACACCCGCTCACTTGCTTAACATAAGATTCTTTTGAAAAGCTTGCATGCAGATGTAGAGATTATAGAGTCATGTAAAGAAACGGTAGACTATAGCTCACATCTTAGGAATTTAAATACATATGGATAGATCATTTTTGTGTAAGGTAGTTAACACATATAACCTAATAGGTTTTCAATTTCTATATTGGAGATTGTTTCTTGAAAATATGAGTGATACTGGAAGTCAGTGAAGATGGACACAGTACTTCTGTAGGTTGAGTGGAGCTGCAGAACTTTAGCAGTAAGGCACAATGTAAATTTATACATAAAAATGTCTGTGTACTGCAAAACTTAACACTTGCAGTAACACAGTATCATACTATATTAATAAGCTGAAGGGGACAGTAGACAATTTCCTTCAGTTGCCAGTTCGCCAAATCTCTCCTGTCAGCTGTACCTTTTCTCCATGGGTGATAGTGTCATTATGTTGAAACTGGAATTGTATGGTTTGATCTTAACTTGTTTAGCATGTGACAGCATTACTAAAAATGTGTATGACATACTAGTAATCCACTTGAACACAGATAAAGGACAATATTACAGCTAATAATTAGCAGCTAATGAAGATCTGTTTCTGGGAATTCCTCTAGACTTATATTAAAAAAAATAAAAATTCACTGGATTTCAGTCATCAGACATTTTGGCAACAGTCCATGATTTAAATGACATTTTGATCTCTATTCAGAATGTCTGGCTGACCAGAAAGCTAAGACTACTTTTTTACATTTAGCTTGGTAGTTAGAGGTACTAGATTATGTATGTATCATGTAAAAGATAAAATAATAATTTCATTTTCTCAAAAAGCAAGTATCTAACATCAAATGAATC
Source organism: Haliaeetus leucocephalus (assembly GCF_000737465.1). Taxonomy (NCBI): domain Eukaryota; kingdom Metazoa; phylum Chordata; class Aves; order Accipitriformes; family Accipitridae; genus Haliaeetus; species Haliaeetus leucocephalus. The sequence goes on from NW_010973187.1 coordinate 5,149,421, forward strand.
CTTATTAACTCACCTAGTGTCTAAAAAAGACCTTGTGCATAGTTGTATGTATCTTTTAATATCTTTACTTTTTGTCAGTCCATGTGGCTTTATTTACTGATATATAAATAGAAAAATACGATTTTTACCTGACATGCTCAACTGTCATGTATTGTTTAGTCGTTGTGCGAGCTGTTACAAATGTGTGCATGTGTTTTAATGGATCAATTCATTCAGAGATAGTAATAAGTTGTACAATTTAGTCAGATTACTTCTTTGTATTCATGATAAATCAATAAACGTCTCTTTTGATCATGTATGTTACCCAAGTTTCAAGCAGAAGGAAGGCAACTACCAAGACTGAGAAACCTTTACGCATCTTCCAGAAATTCCCTGTGCCAAGTTTCGTATTTACTGCACATTATTTCCAGGTGTGCATACCAAAAATGCTGTTGCTATTCCCTGTTGTTCTGTATTTTCTGTTTTGAGCTGAGGGATTGGTGTTTTCAGTAAAAGTTTACCTGAGTTTGATCTGTTTATCTACATTAGATAACTCTATAATCTGCATTACCAAAATTTCTTGCAGTTCCTGTTGCTGTTATCCCTGCAACTCCTTTGTGACAGAGGTAAAGCGCCAACATCTGTGGTTTGCAGGTGAAGAACAGAGGCCCAGAGAAAGAGATCATGCACCACATTTATAATGCTCCTAGTTCCTGCCATGCACAGTGAGGGTTGTGGCAGTGGAGAGTGTGGTGTGGGGCTACAAGAGTGGGGTTCACAATGTCATTTTAGTCATCTAGGTTCTGCACTCTGAATTAAGCACCTAAGAATGAGATTTGCAGCAGAGAATGTCAGTATGTAAAAACTGAACCTCGGCACACGTTTGCAGCTCTTCTAGAGGTGGTTTTGCTGGGATTCACCAGCCGCTACCTTTCCTGAGCCTAAGTACCTGGTTCCTTCTAGGCATGGGTGACTGCTTGTTTAACTACACAAGTGATGAAAAAAATGAAGGTGCTGGGTGAAGAAGTGTAAAAGCACTTCTTCAGGAAGTGGGAGCGAAGGCCAGCGTTATTCTAAGCCTGAAGTGCTCTGCCCTGTGTCTGATTTGGGAGGTAGTGACCTGTCCTTGGGCACCAGGCAGGACTGGGGTGGTCGCACATTGCTGTAGATGCCAAAGGGCTTGGCACAAAGGCTTGTCACTAGATGATCTTTTACAAGCTTGTAATTTACTCATGCAGGCAGGACAACTCATTCGTGCTTAGAGGTTGGATCTACTTAATGAGATGGTGTAGACCCAAGGGATGTGATATTCATGGGTCAAAGGGAATATTAACTGTAGTCCAGTAGTGGACAGTGTATTTGGGAAATTCTGGGTTTGGGTCATTTTGTGAATTTAGGCCTCAGTGACTTGCTGAAAATCATATCTTAAACTGCTGAGTCTGATCTCTAGCCAATGTATAGCTTTTTTCTCCCTATAACTTAAAAGCAGACTTAAGCCATTGAAAGAACTGCCGTTTCACAGACTGTTCATTAACTGCACTGCTATTACTTCTTACCCAGTAATTCACATGGTTGAAACTGATTTTAAAAATAAGCTTGCCTGTGCTCCAGTGACTTAAACCTGCAAAGGGGGAAGAGACAGCAAACAGCATCTTTTAGTATTGTTTCCTTTCTGCTACTGCTCTGGCTATAATGCAGAGGCAGTTTAGTTAGGTGCTTCCCCCCCCCCCCCCCCTTTTTTTCCCCCCTTTTTTTGCTACTTACAGTTATTGTTTAAAATAGAAATAGAGAAGGCATAAACAGTGATTGCTGCAGGATCTACTATGGAAACCTGTCACGACAACAGTTTCAAATGAAAGCAAATCTTCAGCTGTTTAAAAAGTCAAAGTATTTGTCAGATTCTAGTGTCTCCTCTAGAGGCAGATTTGGAGAGGAAGGAAGCGTATAGAGAAGTGTTGAGGAGAAAAATACATATTCTTGCTTTTCATTGGAGGAAAACACATTTCTGGGCTCAGCCTTGCAATTATATATCCTGCAATGGACTTACTATCTGGGACCTAAAATTGCCCAATTATTTAAGGTGTTATAATGCTGTGCTAGCAATATTATCCGTTATGTTTGATTAGACACATTTGCTATAAAATCTAGCTTGTAAGTGTTTCCAACTGTTTTTTTTTAAAGGAAACGTGGGCAGACGCTTCTGTTCTTGGAAGGAATTATTGACAAAGCTGAAAAGACGTTACTGGTGGTGCATACAGCAATAATTAAATAAATATACCTTTAGCATACATTTCAATAGTGGATGATTGTCCATATTTTCCAGATGGAAAATGCAAAGCATGATCTGAATGTATTGGATCCCAAGTCACTTGATATTTGTTCTCTGTGCCCTTGCTAAAGAAAACACCATCAAATGCATTATGTTGTTATTAGTAAAAGCATGCAGAAGATAAAAAATGACATGAATATGGTACTGATAGTAATGTTATGATTAATAGATTCACTTTGGTCTCCTGTTACATTCACAGTTCCTTTTAAAACTTGCTAGCTATTTCAGTACTATCCTGATGCATAATAGTGTAGATACATCTCTCTCTATATATATGAATGTGAATGTTTTTGAATTAAAATAAATGTTTGGAATGCCAGTGATTAATCACTAAAATACAGTGTTCAGTCGCACTACCTGGGGATATTCCGAAAATGTGCAGTGAATTCAAATACCTAAGTATTTCATGTTCCTGTGGTCACTGAAGTTCCTGGGCATATTTTGTAATGTTTATTGGTCATGTTCATTGCTACTAGAAGTATTAAAAAGCAATATCTAGTAAATAGAGAATACATAAAGGAGATTTTTTTTTTTTTAATTTAAAAAATACTACTGTTCTTAAAGGATTATTAACAAAAAAGAATAAAAAGACTTGGTGGTGAAGTCATTCTAAACTAGTAGATTAATCTTATATACTGTGTAAATGTAGGAAAACAGAGTCTGTCTTTTCAAATTAACAGGTTTTGTTTTCACATTTTGACTTTAAATTTTTTACTGCTGAGTTATAAAGCCTTGAAAATAATAGACATAGTGATAGTCTCTTTTGTCCTGTGAGATCCTGATCTTTCAGATTTTGATGAGTCTGTGTGCATTTATTAAAATATGTATACTGAATTAGAAACAGATTATGGGATTGTGCAGACTTTGCTTTCAGCTGTGGTATAGAAGGCTTTATATCACTTTGCCATTGTGCACTTGCCCTATATAGAGGTAATTTAGGAAGCTTAATGCAATTTATGTCCAACTGTGACACGGTATTTTTGTAAAAGTAAAATTCTTCACTGCTCCTAGTCTGTGTAAATGGTTAATCAAAGTGGATTGACAGATTATGTGTCTGGGTTTTTTCTTTCTTTTTTTTTTCCTGTAGGTGTTTGTGACTCATAAATGCAGAATTAGACCGAAAATCTGTGACTGGATAATGGAGTATTTGCAAGTGCTTTGCTGCACTTTTCAGTGCAGCACAACAAATAGCCTGCACTTTCCGGTGTTTATTTGTAAGGATTTATTATTCTGTGGTCCTGCTATAATCCCATCATTTCTGTTCCCGTTTTTATGATAGTGCAAGAAAGTGGTTTATAAATAGTTTCTATAAATGGGTATTCCTGAAAATACATTTGATCTGAACAATATTTTTACATAACTGTCTTTTATGGTAAAGTAATAGGTGAAAATTGAGAAGTCATTAATGTTTTATATCCCTTCACTCTGCTATGAATCATCATTTAGCTGTTTGCCAAAATCTTTGTATTCTGTTTAGTGACAATTTTATATGAGAATCAGCTGGATAATTTTTAAATTCACTCCTGGTCCTTTTCTTTGAAGATTCATCTTGATTAATCTGGCCAGTTGCCAACAAAACATTAAAACTTAATCTTCCATTGTGGATGATGTTTTAAATACATATTAACTTAGAGGTCTGTAATGCTTTTTGAAGAATACAGATAGCTTTACTGGTCCAAAAATTGTAGATATTATATAAATTCTAGGAAATTAGCAGCTATGCATTGTGTGTGTTGGGGGGGGGGGGGAGCCAGAAAACCTTAGAAAGCTATCAGAAACCACCTTTTATGTTATATCTTCCCATTGAGACTAGTTATTTTGCAATACGAAACAGTTTGGTTTCATACCAATTAGTAAATGTCATTTGTGATCACTAAAAAATTATTCCTCATAGAATATCCGTCATGAAAACACAAGAATGTTTAATAACATTGAGTTCAGCTTTCTTTGCAGACAGAAATTATTTTAAATTAGAGGCTGCTGCATGGTCTGCTTCTGTGTTCTGGTTGTCCATCTGTTCAGGTGGTTTCTCTGAACTGGAAACATGTCAACCATTATGTCTTGGACAGCTCTGCCCACATTGCAGAACTGAAACTGCACGAATACTAGATAATACCTGTAAGGGCAAGAAGGTATCTGATTCTAATGCTTCTGAGATAATTAATGCAAATATGATAACTGATTCATCCATTTATATGCAAAGAGGCATGGACCACTGCTATGAACAGCTCAACTGTAAAAGGCTTTGTAAATAAAATAAGCTGTAGAGGGGAGAATGGAGGAGATTGAGGACAGTATGTGTCAGTATGGAAACTGGAAACTAAGTTTAGGAGTTGAAGGTAGCTTCAAAGAGAAATATGTGAATGGAAGGAGCTGTTACGAGAACAAGACTACAGAAGGGCTGGAGGATGGAATGGGAGATGGATAAGGTGGAGCTGTGAAATAGGAAGTGGTGTTTGCCTTGCTACAGATCAAGAAAGGCAGGCTAAGATTAGATCTCATTGAAGATAGTTGAGGTAAGATTGGAATGAGAACCGTAGAGGTTTTTCTTTATCAGACATGGCAGTGCTTTAATTACATGCATCTAGTCTTTATAGAATGAGCTTAATCAAAACTGAAATAAGGTAGTCTTCTTCCAAAGTCCTTGTCCATTCAAGTGTTTTATACCAAATGAATTAAAATTATTTCTGATTTGGTTTAAATACTCAAAGGTAAACAGCGTGTATGAAATTCTGCTAGGATTCCAGGGATGCAACTGAGCAGAGACTGACCCTGGCTTTGGCTGGGTCTTCGTATAATCCATCGAGTCTTTTTAATTGGTACTTTCATGTATCTGTCTCTCTTCAAAACTAAGGCTACACTGAGGTTCTTTCTCTCCAGATAAGATAGTATGTTATTGTTAAATGCCTCTCCCAGACTGTAATTCTATTTGTGGTTTGTACTGTTGACTGTTGATTGTTAACAGGTTCTGAAATAATGCAATTAGGTGATCCAAGAAAAACATATAAGCATTAATAAACCACATCTGCATAGAACAGAGTGAAAAATATGATTGACTAGTCATGATACTCATCTAAATAAGATAATATAATTCATTTTGCCTTTTTCTCAGGTTAAAAATCTGCCTTTTGTCTTAATCTTCTCTGAAAAATGTGTGTTTCATCATGTTTTTGATCTGCTACTCAATGCCACATGAAATTCTGCATTATCGTACAGTTGGAGGTGTTCTTACGGTAACAAAAGATTTAAAGCTTTAGGTTAGCTTGAAGTGGCATACAGAACTGAACAGTATGTTGCATTAGAAAGGAGAAATCTTGCATCAAAATGCTGCAGTTCCTAGGTGATGAATAATGTCCTCTGTGTGGAACAAGTTATGCACTTAACTGCTTATTCTTCTCCTTTTTTATCTCCCTTCTTTCCTTCTGCAGGTATCGCCTCCGGTAAGTTCCTACTTGTGTGCAGGTTTCAAAATGCATTACTGGCAGATAACTGAAGTGAGGGGTGGGGACTGACTCTTTTCAGTAGCAGAACTGGATCCCATGCGCATGTGCTAGCTGCAGGCAAAACTAGGCACAGTATTTCTTTTTCATTAGATGACTTAAGATTTTTTTTCTTCATAGTAAAGTTTTTGTATAATATAGCTTTGCCCATTTATTTTTAAAGAGACTACTCATTTATTTTGAAAAGACTAGAAATATAAAATGTATTTATTTAAATGTAACATCTGTAACAGAAGGAAGTCAGTCTTGTCATGCTTCTCCCAGTGGACAAATTTAAAAGAGGGATTGGAAGACTGGTATTACTATCAGGGGGTGGGTGACACTGCCAGCACTGGAGAAGCGTTGTTAGGTGTGTACGCAGACGCTTGCTCTCTTTCAAGCTGGCCTTAGGGAAACTCAGTGAAAACAACTGCACGAGTCCATTGTTACATTTTCCTGGAACTGTGAGCAGAAATAGGAAGGGAAAATGGAGCAGGAGAAGGATGTCTTCTGGCTCATTTGAACTAGCCTATCTCTGCCTCGCAAGGCCCTGAGCAGCCTGGTCTGGTAGAGCCTCCTTTGAGCAGGGAGGTGGATTAGGTGATCTCCAGTGGTCCCTGCCAACCTCAACTATTCTGTGATTCTATGATTCTTCACCAAATATCTGCAGACCTGAAGTTTCCTGTAGGTGGGTGATACAAGGAATTTGAACTTTGTATTAAAAAAAAAAAAGTTTTGAAATGTGATCCAATAGTGAATCTGGCATTGATGGACGTCTCTCTGTAGCTGAATATGAAAATAATAACTGAAAATATTTTAAAATAAAGTAACATTTTAAAGTCCATTCCTTTTAAATATTTGAGGTCACTTCAGAGCTGTCGACAATATGTGCACAGATTCCAGAAATGAGATATTGTCACTTGCATAGGTAGTTATTATCTTGTTGCAAAGGCTAGCAAGAGAATAAGAAAATCCAGATGGCTTTGGGTAGATATTTAAATCATTCGGAGCACACCATTTAAAGGATATTTTGTCTGAAATCAGATTTTTTTTGTAAACAGAGAAAAAATATTATAACCCTCCAGTAGCTAATGCCTAATCTTAATTGCTAAGACTGAGTTAAAGGCAAAACCTGACATTTGTTTTGTAATGGCTTTGCTCAACCAGTTAGCAGATTGAGCACATACATAATGATGTTGTGAGGTGGAAGAAAACATCTGGTCACAAGCTGCTGTCCAAAGATTAGAATTAGTAATGAGATTTTGTATCCTTATACTTCTGTGCTTTGGTAATGGGACTTCAGTCAGCAGGTGCAAGTCAAGGTTGCACAAGGACAAGAGAGGTGCTACAGCCTTGCCCTCTACTCTCTGACCTTCATGAGAAAGTGATAGCTGTGTTTTTATATAGAGAAGCCACATCTTCAGTTTAACTAGCCAACTGGTTCATTGTTGGTGAGAGCTTTAGGGATTGATCAAGTCATGTAAGAGGCGAGAGAAGCATTTTAAAAAGCTTGATTTGTCTCAGATGCCCCCATTTCCTTGTTGCCTGTTAGTTTTTATAATTTGTATGATTTCTGAATTTATACTCTGTCTACACTCAAATACAGCATTGTAGGATATAATTTATAATTGTTATGGTCTAGTTGATCTAGCTGATCTGTCCTCAGAGGTGCCAGATACTTTCTTTTGAAATTGCTGTCATGTCACCAAGCCTAAGGCTTGGTAAACTTTGGAATGTTGCTTGATGTTTCATGAGATAATTCTTTACAACAGTTCCTGATGCCTTTCTGTTCCATTAGCTTTTAGCCATCTGTTGCTTTGATTACACTATTATAGAGAATAAGTGTTTTGGCAAGCTATTTAGCTGTGTTGAAAAATCTTGTTTCTTTGCTTTCTAGTATTTTATTGCTGCTGTTTCTTTTTTTTTCTCTCAACCTTTATAGCGCAATGCTTCTTGTTATTTACTTCTTGTTATTCTAAGAAACGAAAGTCTGACCTAGTTTGAGGACATGGTGAGGTTTATGGCTGTGCTTTATGGCTGTTTTCCTTTCCTGTGAAAGTCCTTCTACCAAAAGAAGTTGTGTATTCCAAACATGGGCTGACAGAAGGTGGATATTATAACCTAACCATATTTCAACATTTAGCTTTGGGATTCTTGCCTCTTAAGGCTTAAAATGTACTTTTCTAGAGTCTAGCCAAAATGTTACATCAGTATTACCTTCTATAGAAAATTATAACATCTTAACCTCTCACTCTTCCCAACACTGCAAAGGTCAAACCAGGAAGAACTGGAAGATCATTAGGAAGAAATCTGTATTCTCTAGCTTTACATTGTCAATTTGACCTTTTCATGTATTGCTCAGATTTTAAAGATGAACAGAATAAAAGACAGATGGGGTGATAATGAACATAGAGACGTGCTTCCCTAAGTAGATTCATTTTTAGGAGTTGTGATATACCAATTAATTTTTTTAAGGCATGGACTTTTGAAAATGAAATAAAATACTGTTTTTAGACTGCAGCTGATTTTCATTGGCATTTAATTTCTACTGTTAGTTTTTTTGTTAATTTTTCCTGCAATTAAAATAGCTGAGTGGTACTGCAAAGCAAGAATTCCAACAATACTTTGTAAATTATTAATTCTGCTCAATAGGTCATTTTGCCTTGGCTGTGACTGAGGTGGCTAAGTTTCCTTCACTGCTTACCTGCTTGAGCTCTTTAAATTGAATTGCAACTTTTCCTGGAATAATTTCTCACTTTTTTCACTTTTGGTGTCTGTAAGAGATGACTAAGAACTACTTGTAATTGGTAGCTGCAAGTGCTTACAAACCCTTCCTTGGTCACTTAGTCTTCAAGTAGTAGTACTTGTCATTAGGGGTAGTAATGTTATTTATGGGAAAATTATTTGAAAGAGGCAGTGTGTTGTAATGGTAGCAAGAGGGGAGGAGGAGTAAATACTGTAAATGAAGATCTGACTGGGGATTTTGAGCTTCACAAAGGGGTCTTTTTTTTGATTATTTAACTGACCTTGTAAAGCTGTACTGTTTAGGAAGTTGCAACTGCTATCTTATACAAACAATATTTGCTGTGTGAAGTAAACATTGAAAAGTAACTGAAATAGTTCCCAATATAGTCAATCTACTATCAAATGAAATTATTTAATACTAAGTGTCAGTCAAAAATACGCAGAAGTATCATTCTGGAAACTCTTTTTGCCTTAACTCTGGAAGGACTGCAATAAACTTTTATATTCCGTGTCAGAGAATATATGTTAGTTTAAAAGTTTGGTTATTTCAGTATGTGTCCTGTTGTAGGGTTATTGTATTATAATGCTGATTATTTCTTGATGGCTAGGGAATGTTGTGTTTCTTTTCAAAATACTATTCATCGTATTTCTTGCTTGCCACATTGTCTGTTGAAGTGATACCTGGACTAATTAGTAATTATGGATCTTCCTTCAGCTAAGCAACATATGTAATTCTTTTTGTACTGTGTTATGCTTTTAGTACTTGTGTATGGGACATGGTAAACATTTTACGACATAAGAAGTAAGGATGTGGCAGCACACTGAAATCACAGCTGTTGAATAATATGTATATGTATATATATATCGCAAAAACTTTCTGTTGTGTTCCTGCCACAGCCTTTTCTGAACAGGGTCATCTGTTCTCTGCAGAATAATAAAGATTTTCGGTCAGAGTCACTGTTCTGCTTTTAGTAAGCAAAACAGACATGTTCTTGTGTACACTAGTAGCTATGGAACATCATTTCTAAGTGAGGGACTAGTCCAAGTTTGACTTCTCCATATGTGGTGCTTCCAAACTGTCGTGTGAAAGAACATTTCCTCAGAGAGCTGTTCTGATTATGTGGTGCAGGCACTTGTGAAATTTAACTACATGACAGTTAGCAATTAATTAGATGTGTAACACTACTTCTTTATGAAAGTAGTTGTAATTGTCACAGGTAGTATTGACCATAAATATTTTGAGCAATTAACACATCTTCATTTGAGAAGGAAGTTGATAGTCCATACAGCTGAAAACCCTGCAGCATAGAGTCATATGGACAGACTTGCACTGGATAAAGAAATAATGATGTGAAGTTCCCTAAGACAGCACTGGTTGGGCAGCAAAGGTCCACATGGTGAATCCCATACCCTGAGAAGTTTGAGTGTGAGTTTGGAAGCTGTGTTTGTAGCACTTGAGCCAATTAGTTTTGCCTGTCATCCAGGTTTCTTATTTTTGGTTCAGCCTTATGCTAGGAATCTTCCTGTCCCCAAATTAGCTCAGTGTCATCACCACACTCCCTTGTGAGGAGCAGGCTTGCTCGTCCAAGGTGCGTTTCTAATGATGAAAAAGAATATTGCTCTTTATTTAGCTATGCTTTCAGAAGATTGTTCTGATAACACTAGTAGCAATCATATGGTATGAAATGAATCGAAAATGATGTTAGTAAAATAAACAGCTCTCAATGATAGAGAAAATGAGCAAATGCATTTGGTACGAACATCTCTTCATAGTTGCTGCTGAATGACTATCTTTATTTTTTGCTAAAACATAAATTGAAACATTCATGCCTTCTTTCAAGTGGTGGCTAATATCACCCTTCCTACCAAGCTATTTAATATATTGTCTGATGGATGCTGAGAAACTTTGATGTTTTTAAATATTTGCGACAGTTGCTTTCATGGTAGAACTTGCTTTTGAGCAAGTTGATTTTTTTTTTTCTTTTTTTTTCTTCATATGTTGAACTGATGATTCACTGAGTCTTCCTAAGCTCTTAATTTTCTGGAATTTAGTTTTCATGTATCTGTAACATATTATGTTGTGACATGCCAGATGGAGGAGTGCTTTGAATGGAGAAGGATATTATTGGTGGACTTAACTCCATTTCTCCTTAGCTCCCTGCTTCATTATAATTTTTGCAGCCTGAAGATCACTGTAGTTAATCTTTGAGTAGGCGGTGTTGTAGGCCTACAGTTCGTGGGGTCATGGTTTTATTTCACTTGTGTATGGTTGTGTTTATGCACATTAGATTATACTGTACTGCTAACATATTACTAAATGCTGTACTATTTTTCTTTGCCCCCTACTCTCTTGACTGCCATAACTTAAAGTTTATGGCATATGTACAAATATTTTTAGGATGCTAATTTATTGTGTAAAAGGGTATTTTCTTCTCAGACACTACCTTGTGAGAAGCAGAATTGTGTCTTGCTGTTGCTCTAACTGCTCATACATTTTTACATAGTAAAACCAGCCTGCTTTGTGTTTGGTAAAAACTACTACTTCTGAGCCTTCATTTACAAAATAAGACACTTAAAAAAAAAAAAAAAAGGAACAGAGGGTCTTACAGACAGCGATTCTGAGGAGAACACTTAAAAATTGCTAAGTGTAGTTGCCTGCAGTGGTAGACAACTTGATTATACAATACTGCTAATAACTCATTAAATTCCATCTCAAAAATAGTTATATTATTTTCCCTATTGTTCCTGTTGGATAGCTGTTCTGAATATTATTCTCTGATGTGATTCCAGTTTCCATTGTAAATCACTTCTGTAGTCAGGTTTGGTTTTGTTTTTTTGTGGGTTCTTTTTCACTTCGAGTGCATGCTTTCCATTTGATAAAAGTTGTGGCAGTCTTTTGACTCTCAGAAAAGTTTAGCTTTAAGCTTTCTCAAAGAGAAAGAAAATATTAGGGGCAAATTCTTATAAATAAAGTCTGTTGGTAGTGGCAAATTCTGCAATACTGATTCTCAAATTTTAGTCCAGTGTGTACTAATGATAAACAGTCTAATTTTGAAATGTGTATGCAAGCCTGAAAGTGCAATAGTTTGTTTTCTTCCTGCTTTCCAACATTTTCTTTCCACATAATAATTTTTGTCCCAAGAGATGCTCCATTTTTTAACATATTGTCTGAACGTAGAAACTAGCTGTGCATAAAAAATGCAGTTCTCTTAGGATTAGTGATAAACCAACAATGGACTTTATATAGCCTGTCTAGGGCATAAAAACACAAACTGTTTTTTGAGGAGAGAAAAATGCTATATATGAAACAAAGATAAAAGATATTTTATTGTGCATTGTCAGGGTTTGAATATATCTCCAGCTCCTGTTATACAAGATGAATACATGAGCTAGAACCCCTCTCTCAGTGACCATGCCCACAATTTAAAGCAAATAAGAAATAGGCCACCTGCATAATCTTTGTTCTATTCTGATTTTAACTTTGGTACTAGATTTAGAAGATACGTTGAGTGAATAGCAGGTTTCCATAATGATGTTTTTTGGTTATTCCCTAACTATCCCTAACTTCAGAATGAATTGTTTGACAGCTTTTGGCTAAAAACAGTTCTTTTGAAACATAGCTCAGGTTCTGTTGGAGCATATTTTTGTGTCATTCTTGACCAGTAGCTGCAGAGCTAGCTTGCTAAACTATGATGTGAGAGCTCTGAGATTTATCTTTTGCCTGAAATTATTTGTGCCTATACTGCCTGTTTTTCAGGAAAGTAATTATCTGACCATCGGTTTTTCAAGGCTGGATAGTGCCCTGCTCACCTTTTGATGCTGTTCTATTTTTTTGTTAGTTAATATATAAACATTAGAGTCTGACTGAAATCTAGTTGAGTGCTCTTACTATAGTAGTAAGGTATTGATTTTATGTTACTGACTCTGCCTGTTTTTATAATTGTGTAAGTATTCTATAAGAATTAGAACAATTTCAACAGGAAAGACTGGTAAATGACGTGAGTCTTTTCTATCTTTGCTTTACTTCCTTTCAGTTTCATTCTCTTTCTTCCTTCCAGTTTATTTTCATTCTATTCTCCATCCTCTTCCCATTTATATTTTCTTTTTCTTGTTCATTTTGTCCCCAGATTCCCTCCTTGCATTATCTTACTATTCATCTTCTGACATCCCATTAATCTTCCAGTCTTTATGGCTTACTTTCCCACCTCCACAAGCACACCCACAGAATGCTTAGAAATTTTACAGCATACCCAGTTGTCAAAAAACTAAACCTACAAGTCCCAGACCCATAATACTATGCTGGGAATGCTCATTAACTCCCACACTGTTTGGAAAAAGAAACTGGTACAGTTAGTATAAGGTCTGTAAACCATAATACATGCCTAATATTCCTTTGCTTTCCACTAAACCTGGAAACGCCTCATTGGAGTTGGGGAAGGAGATGCGATCTGGCTTTTTTGCTTCAACTATGGTTCTGATCTTTGCAGAATCCCTAGAAAGAGTGACAGGAATGTGTAGTTATAGTGCTGTGACATCTGAAACATTAGGTTTGAGGAGAATGCCCTGTTGATCAATGGATCAGAAAACCCGTTGCTGTAGGTGGATGTACCAGCAAAAGAATCTTCAGCACAGCAGCTGCATCATAGCTTTACTGCTGTGGTAGTGCACGTTCCCCACACTTGAAAGGCAGATGACTACCCCCCCTTTCTTTGGCTCAGGGGTGTCTGGCTGAAAACAACTGTGACCTGGGGAAGATGAAGCAGAATTGCATTGGTCTTGGAGCAGACCCTTTCAATGTTAGTGGCTGCTACTGCTGCAGCCACCAGCAGGAAGGGTGCAGTGGTGTAAGGTCTCACTGCCAGAGGAGTGTCAAAGTGGGGTTTCTAGTGGGACGTGCCTGTGGTCTCAGATGCTTCTGTCCAGTCTGGGTGCCAGGATTTCTGCCAGACCATGTTCTTTACTGCTGGCAGAAGTCACTAAGAAAAATGACAAAAGACTGCATCTCTAATGTGTGTATGATCAACTGATCGCCCCCTCCACTAATTGCCTGTGAATGCTAAATAAAAAAGCAGTATTCAGTGTATGGATGACAGTGCTTAGTTTCCAAAGACAGTAATTTGAGGCTTTTCTTTTCCTAAATAGCACCCATGTCAGTGTTTAGTGTTGCTCAGTGGAATTATCATCAGATTTAATCTTAATCAAAGGTCTCTTAAAGAATGGACCTGAATAGTTTTTGGATAGTTTTCACTCTCCTGTATTTTGGAAAAGCTCTGAACAATACAGAGACAATTGAGCTTTTTTTTTTTTTTTCCTCTCTCCAGGCTTTGGAAATGATCACTGTATTGCTTTGCACTCTTAATTCTGCTGTGGCAAAAATGAAGTTATTGTCAGTATTAGAAATAGAAATGTAGAAATACAAGCTTAAATTCTGCAGTTGTCAGTAGTGGGGGCTTGACCTGGTTGCCTCTGCTTATCCTTGGTTAGTATTTTTTTTTTAAAGCCTGTATCACATTTAATTAACTGTTTGGCACTTAAATGACAGTACTGTAACAGATACCATGTGTTAAAACAATATTACTAGCTACACCATAGCTGAATATAGCTGTACTGTAACTAACCTTGGAATTACTGGATCAATCACTGGTGACTGACCCCAGGTTAGATATTGCTAGCAGTGCTTCCAGTTCCTTTTTTTCCATTCTTCTTATTCAGAGGATAGTGCCAAAGGAAGCTAAGCAAAGCATTGGTAGGCAATCAAAGGAAATAAATTCTCTCCTTTACTTTCTGTTCTCTGTTACGCAGTAAGGATGCCAGTTATTTAATGTTAAATGAAATGAATTAGCAGACTGAACTTAAAGAGGAACTTGCCCAGTAAAATGATGGCTCATCATGATAAAAAAACCCTATGGCACAGTTAAAGATAATAATTATTTTTGAAAATCTTCTTTCTCTAGAATCCTACTCAAGTGGGAACTGCTCTTCAGGTTTTCCATAACCTTGGGACTTTGAAGGATACCATTGCTAATGTGGTGGATGGATACTGCACAGTCCTGGAGGAGAACATAAAAAATGCTTTGGATATCAAAGTATTGACCCAACCATCTCAAAGTATTACAAGAGGTATGATGCTTGTTTTACAGAGAATAACTGAGTTTTTTGACAGAAACAGAGTGTGTTGTCAAATGGAAGAAACTCTCACATCTAAGCCTGTTATAGGAACATTTCCCTGCTTGCTTTAACCAGTAGAGGATGGGAATAGGCATGTCTCAGAAATCATTTAATACAAAGCCAAAATTCGGTTTGTCTGTTGTTATTGGGCTCAGACAAATTCTTCTTCCTTTGTGTTGGTGGGAGGATCATGGGTAGAAATTATTTGCAAGCAATGGAACAAGCCTGAAACTACGTTGTGATGCTTTTGTCAGATGGAAATAATTTCAAAGCAGTATATTCAATATGAAGGAATGTTGCACTGTTAGACATTTAGATCCCACATGTTAGCTCAAATACCAAAGAATACAGAGGAATTGGGCAGCCAGGCAAATTTGAACTTTGGCAATATGAACATTTAAAGCTTTTTTAAAAAAACTTCTACAACAAGTTGGGGGTCCAGAACTATAATCATCAGCATAATAAAGGAATACAGCCCCTCTCAAGGAAAGTGATGGTTTAGAAGCTGCATGCCCTTCAGCTGGAATATCACTTTTTTTAGCAGTTTACCTATGCACTTAAGTCCTGAGCTGGTAATACCTGTATTTTTCACAGCCACTGTCTCTGCCATTTCACTTTGCTATTACATCCCGCAACAGTGCTCACTGGCATTACCTTGGTGTTTCTGTGGAGGTCTGAACAGTGGTAACAGTGATGAACATTGAAGTATCCCCACTAACTTTAGAGTTTAGTTGACTTCTCAGTTGAGACAACTGAGGCCATTCAGAAAGCTCTGTTTTGAAGCTATTTTAGGCTGCTTTGATTTTTAAAAAAAATTCTTATGTCAGACTGCATAGAGATCTGTATTTCTAATATTTTAATTTTCACACATGAAAGCTGAAATGTGCTGCTGTGGTTTTTAAAAACCATTTAGGTGGTCCTGGTAGAGCTGCTATGCCAACACCTGGGAACACAGCAGCTTTTCGAGCAGCCCTCTGGACAAACATGGAGAAACTCATGGATCAGATCTGTGCTGCTTGTGGACAGGTACTCATCAGCTAATTATTGTTTGTCTAGTCATGCAATTCTGCATGTAAGATATTAGATGTCAACTTTTCCTCTCAATTAATTCTTTCTTACAGGTGCAGCATTTGCAGAAAGTATTGACAAAGAAAAGAGATCCTGTGTCACATGTCTGCTTCATAGAGGAAATAGTTAAGGTAAAATTTTAATTTAGCTGAATATGTTTTAGTAATTCTGTTAAGGAAAATGTGATGAGGGAATGCTTTTGTTTACAATTTTACAGTTCCATAAAAATTTTGTAATTAAATTAATGTGAAGTGTTGAACGTCAAACTAACATCAAAAGCTATATTTGTGGTCTCTGGGTTACATCTGTAGGGTATAAACATGTTCTTTTTATAATAACTTCTTTTCTTTAAAGGGAGCTGGTAAGGCACACTGTCAGTTTTTATTACTGATCATTAATGTCATTCCATAAAATACCATGTGATTCAAGTAATTAATTAAGTGTGTTAGTTTGCATAGGAAAATGTGTCTTCATCTTACACTTTCAGCCATCTATTTCTCTACTTCTTGGCAATTTCTCCTTGAAAAATAATCATGGCTGTTCTTTTGAATACCTATTCTTCTCCATTCAATTGCATTGTTTTCTATTCATATTTGGAATAATTTGATTAATGGTCTTCCGAAATGTTAGGAACAGAATTACTGAAGTTATCTCATCTACCTTAGTAGGTGAGAAGAAACAGAAACAAAAGATGTGTTTATGCAGACATCTCCTTTTCCAAGTATATGGCTGGATTTTTAATTTACATGAATTTAATTTTTTAAATATGTTGGGGAAACTCTTCATATGCAAATGTGGTCTTCTCAACAGTGAAAGCAAATAATGAAGGTTAAATACAGCATTTAAGTTTGTCTGTTAAGCCCATCTCCAAAAGACGTCACAGAACATCACTTTTGTATAAGGCACTTCAAGCTTCTCTTTCTGTGTTGTAAAAAAACCAAAACAAAACAAACACAAAATGCTTAGAAAAAAAGTTTATAAACTTCTAGCATATTTTCTTCATTAAAAAGTTTGATCCTGCAAAAACTATCTATTGCTGCCTTGGTGGAGCCCTTCAGTCTGTCAGCATGTTTAAGGAGAAACACAGAAACCTAGAGACAGAAGGAGGAACTCTGGAAGGCTCAGGAAGAGTTTGGATGGAAAGGAAGCTTAGATAAATGAGCTTTCAGTGTTCATGAGTGGCTCCCACCCTTAGCCTGTGCTTGTCAATTCTTCTCTTCCCTTTTGTAGAACAGCACTTGAAAAGGGGATAGGATTTTTTCCAGTTGTCGAGGATGATAATAGAGGGAAGTCAAAGGAAATCTTTTATCATCCTGGAGAATAAATGAACAGGGAGAATGAATCTCATTAGAAGCTAGATGCAGAGTAAGGAAAAACTCATTAGAATATAAAATAAAAGGCTTTTAGGTTGTCATACACTAATCATGTTCCATGATCTCTCTGATTACCCTTCCTTTCCTTTGACTTCATACTGCAGGATTGCATCTAAGTGACAAATCGTATTTCCCAAGTAAAATGCATCCATTTGGTTTTCCACAGTTATCACTCTTCCAGGTATTTTGCTTTTCAACAGGTGTTCTGGTGTAGTATAACACCAAGCTGGATGGTTGTCATTCTCAGTGAGGCAGCTAAGGAGTAGTGGTACATCCTTGTATGATGCTACCAGAGTGCTCTCAGCATGACACAGTACTGCTGATAGCATTGATGCTTTACTTGCTTCTTACCTGAGATGGTTCACTGTAGCACAGTGTTTTTCTTGGCCCTTTTCACAGTTATACCATTTGTTCTAGTGTCCCTTGAAAAAGGTATGGCGCCAGCCTGCAGATGGGTGAAGTCACACCAAACAGTAGAGCTCTTGTTTAGACAAAATCAGACAAGTACTACATGCTGCTGAAATTCAAGAGTACATACAGGTGGCTGTATGGGAGAGTATGAATTGTTGTGTACATTGTGTACATAGAGATAAGAAAGAAATTGATATTTTGCTGCTTACTAATGAAGATTCCATCTTGTATTAATCCAAACTGAAACAACATGCTTTCCTCAGCAAGTGTTCTGGAGAGGGAGAAAAGTTAGATTTTCTTTATTGTATTCAATTTCATTAATAAACAGCAAATGAACAAAACAAACTAAAGGTACTAACATTATACCCATTCGCTAGGGCAGCATGCCCATGCCAGAAGATAGGAAAACGAATCATCCACTCTACAGTCTGTGCACTAATTACTGTTACTGATGTCAACATTATTATTATAGTCATCTTCTGCAGCAGCTGCAGTACCACTTTGCCTGTCCATCTGCTTCCTTGTTTTGATTACTGCAGTGGAAGTATCATCCTAGGAAGCATAAGAGAGGAGGAGACCCAGCCTTTTTAAAGCACAAGTCCTTTAATAGCAAGGAAGCTACTTCTGTGTTTTGTGGTTTGGGTGTTTTTTGGTTTTTTTTTTTCCAATCATTCTTTTCCATTGGGGATTTTTGTGTCTTTCTCTTCACAGATAGCACAGCCTGCATTTTTTTCTAATTATGATCTCAAACATGTGCTTTCTGGCCTTCTAATTACCTGTTATCATAATAATATTTAGTAGTGTTGTATCATGTTGTATCCAAAAATGTAGTTTTAAAACCACTAGCTAATTAATTAAAGGATTCACAAACCCTCTCTGTTTAAAAAAAAAAAAGGAAACAAAACAAAAATCTGACAGATGGAGAAACTGAGGCACAGAACTTGTAAGGTTTATAAATACTGGAGTTCAGCAGGAGGGCAATGACAATACCCACATCTTTTCTACACTATGGTTTTTCTTACAGAATTCACTTCCAAATTTTTCCATGATTAGATGTGGCCAAGACTTAAGTGACATACCCGGGCTTACATGAGTATCGTGGAAGATTGTGGAGATTAAATTTACACTGCACTTTTTTCCACTCCTTCTCTTTGCAGATCTAGCTTTTGGTATTTTTCCTTTGCCACAATATGAAATAAATGTAATTTTGAAAAGAAATTGTGCACTTATATACATTGTAAAAACCTTTACATGTCATACTAGTAATGAACTATAGATTAATTTTTAATCTGTAAATGTTAAAATTACAGATTTAATTTCAGAAAAAGATCTACGAGATATTTAAAGGAGAAACACATTTCTTTTAAGGCTGAGTGGACATTTTTGTGGTTTTATCTAAGGAAGAAGGCCTTTAATGACTAGATTTTAGTTGAGGAGCAAGGCTAAAAGAATTCAGAATTCATTAAGTTCTGATTTCTAGTTTGGGGGGAAATGAATAGAGATTTAATTTTATAATTTTTTTTTAAGGTAGGGTTATTATTTTCATAATGTTGAGGGTAAAAATTAAAATTACAAATAAGATTTAAATAATGTAAAATTGATATTTTTGTTCACCTAATGACTGGTTATTTATATAACTTCTTTCAATTGCTTAATTCACCTTCAGAGAGCTAATAGGTTACTCCAGTTTGTTCTGCTTTATTGCTCCTCTCTTTCAATGTGTAGTGACTAATCCTGCCTCAGCTGTTTTAATACGTAAACTACAATTGACTACAGTGTAAGTCGCAGTAGAACATATCTTTCTGTGACAGCCACCTTCCTAATTAGAGATAAGAATCCCTCTAAGCCCCTTGTAAAAGAGTTGAAAATGATCTCTGATCCTCATCTATTTTGAGTCCTTCACTCCTACATAGACATGAGCGAACAGTTCTGCAAAGTGAGAAGTAACCTTAAAAGCAGCAAATCATTTTGTAGGGCATTTTGGGGTGGTCTGTAGAAAGGGTGAGCTGGGGTCTCTCCGCTGGGCAGAAGGGGACTCCCTGTGAGAGGCCAGATCTGCCCTTGATCGCCTTTGATCTGCTGATGTCCGGCTTGTTAGCAGCTAAGGCACACCACAAACCCTGTCATTTACATAAGCCTCTGGATAAAAAAGTGAGCTGGGAGTTGTAGGGAGTGTTATTATGTACTTTATGGAGGGCTCTTATCATTGCCTCTCCTGATGAACGTTTGGTGAGTAAGCAGTCTATTTTCCTGAGTTGTCAACACTGGCAATATGAGGTGTTAACAATACAGAAGGAAATGTCCTCATCGTTACATAAGATAAAGAAAATAAATGGAAAATATAAATGTTTATTGCCCAAAGTGTACTTACATTTCACCTTCTTATTTCTCTTTCCTGTCGAAACTTGTTAAAAAATGTTGCTGTTTTGAAATTATTCACATCTAACGTCACATATTCACATTCAGTTGGCCCAATTAAAAAATAATCCCAACTGGGAAAAAATGAAAAATAATCTAATTACTGCCTTATGTGAGTTCGGAAAATAATCTGGTTTTCACCTATTATTACAAGTATGTGATTTATTTTCCAGTATTTTTTTGTAGAAACAGAATTGGATTACTTGCATATTATTTCTACTGTAGTTTCTGTTTATTATTTAAGCAGTAACAAGGTACTTTGTGGAGATCTAAACACAAGTGAATGAGCAGGTTTTTGATCCCCAAAATACCGAAGATGCTCTTTATTTCAAACATACAAATTGTCCTGCTGAATTCAGTTGCAAGATTTTTTGAGGCCTCTCTTAAAAAACTAAAAAGGTCTTACCAGTTAACAGTCCTGATTCTAGTTTTGAATGCATCAGTGTGTTCAGACAGCCATGCTAAAAGTAATTTGATTCTGAATCAAATGGGAGGGTCAGAGCCTGTGCAATGGTTTTCTAATGACACTGCATTCTCTCTAGAACTTTCTCTGACAGAAATGTGCAGCCGTAAATAAAAAGGATGGTGTGGAGGTTGCATGGGTTAGTAGGTTATAATGACCTTTGTTCTTTTTCACTTATGGTTTGTTGGGGTTTGTGCAAATTGCAGTTCAGTGATGATTGAAAATTATTAAATCAGTTGGTTTTCAGTCAGCTTGCTATTCGAGAAGAAATGCATTTACTAGAAGTGCCGCCTCTCATCATTGTTCTTGTCAATCTTACCTGAACAACTGCAGGCTGAGTGGACGTGGTAACAGACCACCCTTTCATCCTTGGATGGGGTATGTAGTAGTCAAGGTGAAAGTGTAGTTTGAATTGCTGGTGTACAAACTAAATCACTTCTCTGGGTAGAAGAAAGCTGTCAGATCCCTTGGGTAGTTACTGGCTTTTGGAAACACTAAGTTCATTTACTTCTAGCTGATACATATCTTGCAGGAATATGGGAGGATTAATTAATGTTTTAAGCAGTTTTGGAGATACAGGACACTGTTTAAGACCCAAGTATTTTTATTCCTAAAAATTAGTTTTTCTGAGTAATCATTTAAGAATTCTAATATTCTAATAGGGAAAATGCACAATCTTAACTTTGTTTTCTAGTTAAGAAGGTTATCTTTCTTTAAAAAAACAGGTTTTGTTTCTTTTGTCAGCTGCATAAAGAGTCCTTTTTAAAATGTTGCACCACTGCTGGAAATCTAGAAACTATTACACCTTGGGTATAAACTGATCAACTCAGTGTAATGAAATTCTATGCCCTGCAGTAAAACAAAAAAATCAAGGTCATTTTTAAAATCATGGTGTCATTTATTGACATCTATTGACCTGCAATGTATAATGTAGACAACATTAGAAATTTAAATGCAGTGTTCTTTTAAGAAATTTAATCTTGACTACTTTGAGAAGATGGAAAAGCTTTATTGAAAACACACTTGGAATTTGTCTTTCTTTACTGATTAATTGCACTACTGAGGATGATGTCTTTTTGTTCACAGTCTAGCATTTGGCAATTATGTTGCTATAGAAATAGTGCAAATAGATTTCCTTATTTCTGTCCCATAAGATCTTGCCGTACAAAATTGTTAAATCATTTGCATTGTTGCTTTATTGGTGGAAAAAATATTTAGGCTGTCCTTTAAATGTCTTCTGTTTTTAGAGCAACGTTCGCAAGTCCCGTATTTCTTTATGGTGGAGACTTTGATTACAAATAGAAAACACTGTATGTATTAGTATGCAAAGCCTGATTTCAGGAGCCTGCAGCAACTAGCTGCATCATAATATTCACTATATTGTTTTACATTTCAAAGAGGCTTCACAATAAAGATGTTTTTCACATTCTACTCAAAGTATCAAAATTTCTACAGGGAAAAATAAGTTGGAAGTGATTGTCATGAAGTGGGAGCCAGTTTAGAATCAGTGGGTCAGATTTATTATTTGAATGTTAGAAATAGCTATTTTAGACACACACACAAATATGATAATTCACAGATGGGAAATTATACTCATTAAGTTCTAAATTTACAGTGTGGAGGAAATAGAGACATTTGTAAAAATAAATATATGTCTTTTCAGCATCTTCTTGCATTCTTGTCTAATACTGAAAAAGGGAGGTACTTTCATTCTTATTCCTTGAATTTAGATTTAATGTCAGATACTAAATAGTCATATTAAGAACAGAGCTCAAGAGATTTCATTTCATTAATAGCAAAGTTAATTAGTAGTTCGGTATGTTTTTTAAAAATGAGGTAAGCTGTTCTGTTTTTATGTTTGAGGAGACTGTAAATCGGTTTTGCAGGCTGTGGCATTAATATTATTGTAGAGTAACAGTGAATGCAGATCTTCAAATATCTTTGCTCTCATGGTACTGGTACTCAGCCCACTATTGTTCAGTGGTTTATTAACTTACTAGTAGCTATTAGTGAAAATGGGTTATACTTTTTGAACTGTGAAATCAAGTCACTTTCATGTGAATAAGTGGGAAGGGGTTTAGCACATGGATTCTGTCAGCCTGTACTTTTCTCCATCAAAGATAATCTTGTAATCCTGCAAACAGACAACATTAATCTAAATTTCAAATCCATACAGCTGGGTAATAATGTTGCTTCACAATATGAACAAGTCTGCATACATGCTATAATACAATGCACTAAAGATATAAAGACTACTGAATAAAAAAAATTTTAATATGCCAATATACCAATAAAAGAATACTGATCTGAATCCTTTCCTTACCACCAGTCATTGCATAGAAGATGGTTAAATCTGCAGTCTCTCTCAGTTGCACTGTGTGCTGTAACAGCCCCCTTTTTGAAGTTCTGAAACTCAGCTTTTTATGAACATAAGGTTGCTCATGAATGGCCCAGCTGAATGGCCAGGCCCAGAGGGTGGTGATCAGTGGCACAAAGTCTAGCTGGGGGCCAGTAACTAGTGGTGTACCCCAGGGATCAATACGGGGTCCAGTCCTGTTTGACACCTTCATTAATGATCTGGATGATGGGGCAGGATGTCCCCTCAGCAAGTTTGCTGATGACACAAAACTGGGAGGAGTGACTGATGGTCCAGAGGGTCATGCTACCATCCAGCAGGACCTCAGCAGGCTGGAGAAATGGGCTGACAGGAACCGCATGAAGTTCAACAAGGAGAAGTGCAAAGTCCTGCACCTGGGGAGGAACAATCCCAGGCACCAGTACATGCTGGGGGCCACCCAGCTGGAAAGCAGCTTGGCAGAAAAGGACCTGGGGGTCCTGGTGGCCACCAAGTTGAACATAAGCCAGCGATGTGCCCTTGTGGCAAAGAAGGTGAAGAGTATCCTGGGCTGCAGTAAGCAGTGTATTGCCAGCAGATTGAGGAGGTGATCCTTCCCTTTATTCACCACTGGTGAGGCCACACAGGGAGCACTGTGTTGAGTTCTGGGCTCCCCAGTACAAGAGAGATGTGGGCAGACTGGAGAGAGTCCAAAAAAGGGCCACAAAGATGAAGGGACTGGAGCATCTCTCCTATGAGGAAAGGCTGAGAGAGCTGGGACTGTTCAGCCTGGAGAAGAAAAGGCTCAGGGGATCTCATCAATGTATATAAATACTTGAAGGGACGGTGCAGAGAGGACAGAGCCAGGCTATTCTCAGTGATGCCCAGTTGACAGGACCAGAGGCAACGGGCGCAAACTGAAACACAGGAGGTTCCCTCTGAACATCAGGAAACACCTTTTGCACTGTGAGTGTGACTGAGCACTGGAACAGGTTACCCAGGGAGGTTGTGGAGTCTCCATCCTTGGACATATACAAAAGCTGCCTGGACATGTTCCTGGGCAACCTAGTCTATGTGACCCTGCTCAAGCAGGAGGTTGGACCAGATGACTTCCAGAGGTCCCTCCCAACCTCAACCATTCTGTGATTCTCTTGACTTCTAGCTTAAAATCTCTGCCTAAAAGGCCAGTTAGCTGCTTTGAATTTGGCATTTACTAAAAGTAGACCTTTTCTGTCCTAGACTAGCAAAAGTGTTAAACTTTTGCCATTAGAATATTAAATTTTCACACTTATCATGCTTGTATTATTGGGGAAAGACAACAGAAAGATTTACTTAAGAGAACCTTACCTTAAAATACAGATAGCTAGTTTGTGTTCACCTAGAATGCACAAGCCTATGTTTGACTTTGCTTTCTTGAGCTGGGACAGAGAGCAGGATGAACCAGCACTGTCCAAATGTCTCCTGGCACTATCATTATTCAGTACTATCACACATTCTAGTTTTATCTAAAAAACTCTCTCTTGTAGGGAAGTTGCACAATATTACTGTCTGTGCAGAGTATTGACAATAGTAACTTTATAGTAATAGTTGAAACGCAATAGTTATACAAGGTGAATGCGTTTTTTGCTGATTGTTGATTATGGCCCTGATTCAGCAAAGCACTTAAGCACATTCTTAATTTCACATAAATAAGGTATACCATGAAAGTCAAACAGACTGCCTGCATCTGTTATTCTAATAAAGGTAAACTTTGTTGAATTATGGCTTATACTAATGATCTTTGTCCAGTTCAGTTGCACAATAAAGTTAGCCTAACTGTTGAGAAAATTCATTGCCATTTGTGGTCTAGCCTGCCGGACATTTTTTTGTCTGATTTATGTGTGTAATTTCCATGAGCAAGTATTTCCTATGTGAATAGTATGTGTGACTGAGTACTGAATTTTTAAACAGTATGAGAAAGGGTGAAATTATAGTGGATGGGCCAGACTGGAATCTGATTGTTGTGTTTTTCTATTTTACTCTACACAGATGCAAGTGGATTCCCTAGGAATAACTTTTTCAAAAGTAGCTAAGTGCTTATAGTCCATATGTCTTTCAAAAGCATCTTTCTATTCCCCTGCTTCTGGCCAGCTGTCCAGCAGGTCGGAACAGCAGAGGGTTGCCCTAGTTTATGTTACTGGGCAGTTGTTCAGTTCATTTCTGAAAGCAAAGAATTGACAAGAGGAAGACAGATGTAAACAGTCTTGCACCACCCAAGGAGTTGTGTAGGGGCTACTACATTGTTTGAGTCCCTGCTCAGCTGTATCAGTTCTGGAGAATAAAGTGGTCACTGGGCACAGGAACAGTAGCGATGGTATTTTTGATTACCAGTTTGGGTTCGTAGATTATTAGTTTATGGAAGTGTAGTTTAGGTATAGGAGCATTTTCACAGCAGATTTTTATGAAAAAATAGCCAGTTCTATGGCTGATCTTAACCTCCAAGCCATTTTGTAGTGGTGCAAATTATGATTTATGTGCAGATTTTCTCTGCTATGAGATCAAAATAAAGCTGCAAACAGATAGTACCATCAACTCCAAAATGCTGAGTTAAATGTATCTGCTTTGGGGGGAAAATTCCATTTTACCATTATAGTCCTGCAGTTGCTTGCAATTAATGTTCATAGATTTAATTCAGCTGTATTCCATGATGGGGAAAATATGTATATGTCAACCTGAATCTTGCCTGTCCTGAGTTTTAGATACCATCAATTACAGTTAAGGTTCTTTTGTTGAAGAAACATATTGCATGAAAAGAGGAAATAGCATTATATTATATGCTAAAGTGTAATAATTTCCTTCTGAGAGACTTTAAATTAGCTATGGATGTTTTATGTAGGATTTCTATGTATGCAATATGCACCTGAAACAGTTTTGCCCCAGATAACAGTACCAGACCTCTTAACTTCCAAAGGTTTATGTGTTCTCTGCGTTATTAAACCCATACACTGATGGGGGGGAAATATGAGAGAATGGTGACCTTTTTCCAGTGTTGTTGGTTATGGAATAGGAAGCTGTTGGAAAATGATTGCCACAGAGCTGAAAAGATAATCGGATGCAGTTCATTACTCATCTTGTCAGCTGCTCCTGCTACAAGGGATTGTATCACAAGATGTTAATCTGCTTGTGGCTCGATTTCAAAGCAAGCATTTTTATTTTGGAGGGGGTGTGAGTAATTTAACATCTTCCAATTTTGTTTCATTTTCAGAAGCAAGAGAAATGGAAAATTCCCAATTTAAAGTCTCAGAATATTAATTGATAAAAATATTAGTACATCCTTGTGGCTTCTGTTACAAAAAATATGACGATATGCTGCAAAAAGCTATTTAATTGCAGAAGTTGTTCTTTTTAAGCTAATGATGAGGTAGTGTATTCCTTGAATAGTGGAAGTTAGTCTGCTAGCACACTTGTGTTCTGCAAGACAACAAGTATAGACACAAGACAGATTTGCACTGAAAAGAACCTCTTCTACACATTGAATCACTAATATGGATGTACCCTGTGCTCCCATACATTGTCTACCACTGAGGATATTTGGTGTAAGTGTAGAGAAGGACCAAATTCGTTACTTACACTCTACAGATGATAAGATGACAAGAATGCAATTTTAGCTAGATGACATTTTCTGAAAGTGAAGGGCCCAAAAGTGCAGTTACTTTCTGATACTGTGTGATGTTGCTTACAGTGCTATAGGAAGCATAGGGGAAGGCTTATAAACTTTCCATTACAATAAGATGAGCCAGTAGATTTGCTGTGTACATTTCAGGCAAGCAGTACTGCCTTTTCCTCTTACACCTTCATCCTGCCTATCTTCTTAAGTCCTTAAAGAAGTTATCCAGTACAAGAAGAGGGACATTCCTTTAATCTCCTGCTAAGCTGGAGGAAAACGCGCTTTTTGCTTCTCTTTTTTGTGTCATTTTCTAGTATTGATTATTGTCAAATGGAATTGCACATTATATTTTAAATAAATTATAGTTTCTGTTGTGATCTACAGGCACAGATGTAACCTCTATTAGAATACATTATTTAAAAACTAAGCAGTGAGATATTTAAAAGTTCTTAAAAAATAATATATTGAGTTAATGTGCAAGCAAAAGAAATTACAGATTTAAACAAAACAAGTAAATGGTTCTGGATGCTCATGGTTGCATACGGTACTTTTTACTCCAGCAGGAGTATCTAATGCTAATGCCTTGCTGTATTCCAATTTTGGTAGCTACAATCCACCCACCTAAATGCCCCCTGGTGTACGTGTAGGCAACAGTATGCTCTAGTTCCTACCACAGATTCTTACATGGTCTTTTGTGTGCTATTAATCAGCAGCTATATTTCCCCTGCAGAGAGACTGCAGCTCAACAATGGACAAAATGAAATATCCTGTCTTACATTATAGAAGCAACCAGTAATGACTCTGTAGATAGTGTTTTTAGTTGGTCCAAAACTGGGGCATTAATAATTTTTTCCCCTAAACATTTTTGACCGAGTAGTCAATCAGTATGAAATGTTATTTGAATTTGCCACGTAGCTTTTCCCCTCTGTTTCTCCTCATACATAATACAGTTGGTTAGCCCAGAGGTGAGGGCCTTCTTCACTACAAAATTCTGTACACCATTTGCCTGGGTCAGAAGACACAAGCTATTGGTACAGCTGTGGCTACTATGCAAATGTTTACATGACTACATATGTATATATTATATATGTATATATATGGGTATATGCAAAAGTTATGTATTTTCACAAAAAACATTAAATGTCATCACATGTATGTTACTATTATTTGTCACCATGTTGAATCTGACAATTAAGATAGAAATGTTGATGTGGAGGGACTCTGTGCAAGTTTGTTTTCAAGACCCTTTAATCATTGTATTTTGTGCTGAGACTATGACAGAGGTGTAGATGGTGATTACAGTAATGAAAAAAAGTTGTTTGAAAGTGCTCTGTAAGTATTTTTCCACCTCCATTAGATTATTTAGAAATTGAATTGAGTTACCATGCTGAATAGGCAAACATTGTTCCAGGTTGGAATAGAGAACATGAAAACTAATTAATTTACTCTATAGCTGATGTGAAAGGCCATTTGTTTTATAGTAATTTTCATGTTTTAAATGTGAAACTGTGAGAAGAACTGAGTAATTTCATGTTTATGCTATAGTAATAAATCTACTAAAAACCCAAAGATATTTTTTGCAGTGCATCTTCTCAATCATTGTCTAATATTATAATTTTACTTTGCCCATTTATGAAAATCAAGTACAATTTGACAGAAAAGACAAACATAGCTATAAAATAAGTTACTTCAGTTTCTAAATCCATCAGTGTCCTCAAGCAGTCAAAAATGAGATTCTATCATGCCAGTTTATTTTAGTATTCTATGTTAATTCTCATATATTTTACAAGTATGAGTCCAACAACATAAAAGATATTCTCTGTCAATTCTTAACACATGGCCTATAAATTTTATCTTTCTTTGAATATCTTTAGAGATAAGGAGTAGGGTTGGATGGATTCCTCATCTACTCTCAGAATTTGTGAAAGCATTCTGTCTGATTATTGTTTGGGGGGGTTGTTTGTTTGTTTGTTTGTTTAATTTTTAGATATCTCAGTGTACCTTTGACTGATTTCAGGTTTTATATAAATTCTTTAAGATGAGAGTTTTAGAACTGAAACTTGAGCTTGAACTTGCAGTCTTTCAATGACCAGATCTTCAAGTGGGATGCAGTGGACCCTGTTAATGGATGACATTCTAAACACCTTCATTGCTTTGCATGTTATTGCCAATGCAAGTGAATAGAGCGCATTCTTTCTTCCTTTGTCATCTTAAGTAGTAATTCAGTTTGGAGTAGCTGGACTTTTATATTTGATAGCTAATTCCTCCTTTTTGTGGTGCTGGGCAGTGCAGAAATTGAACTGACACTTTAAAAGGGCTTGTGTTACTAACAAGAACTAGGGTTGGTTGGTTGGGGTTTTTTTTCATTTTTCTCATAGCAGAGTCACTGGCAGTGCCAAAAGGAAAGCTGAGAAAATGCATCCCTCTTTGATAGTGATTTCAGTGTTGAGCTTTTTGCTTAAACCCATCTTTAGCTATGAATGTTGTAGTTTGATTTAAAACCTTGGATGTTTCAGAGTTAACTCAGGATTGAAACAGCCAAGTGTCAGCATAAGATCCTTAGAATTGCTGACATTTGTCATCACTGCTGGCTGTTTCACTTTTTCATTCTGAGCACATTTTGCTGATTATCATTACTATAGTGACTTGGTTGAACTGGTTCATTTATACAGTAGGGTCAATACATTCCATCTATACCATGCAATGAAGAAAACCATTCTGTCCAGAGTCAGCTTCCCCTTCCCATAAAAACACTGGACAGCCTTCCAAGCATTTAACTAGTGGGCAGGACAAGGATACCCATTGTCATCTCCTGTAATTTTTTTCTACCTCAAACACACAGACAGGAAGAAAGCAAAAGAGAGAAAACAAAGTCATGCTTTAATGCTTGAGCATAAGTGCAAGATGTTGGGGGGAGTAAGGAAACAGCCTGCCATTTCTTGTATGTCTTTTTTGCAAGAATATCCTACCTTGTTTCCACTTCTGACAGCAAGCCCTGTTGACATAAGGTGGTGAAGAGTCAACTGTGAAGTTCACTGTATTTTCATGTGGTTTATGTTTTTAGAAACAAGAAACTGTTCTGTGGGAAGCAGAGCAGCATGCACTGCTTTTGGTCCCTGGTCAGTGTTTGCAAGCGTGTTGTAATGGCAGTAACAATAATTGCTGGGATATAGCCAGCATGAGAATGCCCGCGGAATGAGAAGGTCACTGCAATGCAAAGAGATTTTCTAACACAGCTCCTGAGGTGTGCTGCTTCAGTCTACACTCATGCACCTAAGAGAGCTGGGAGCATTTCTCTCAGGCTTGAAGGAAAATATTCCATTTGAGAGAAGACTGAAGCTTTAATTTTTGTATTCCTCAACATTTTTTCCTAGCTTTAAACTTGAGGAAAACCTCTCAGAATTCTTTTACTTAGTTTTATTCTCAGTGATGGTAGAACAGCTTTGACTGGAAGCATTTGCCTTGTTTAAGAATCTTTGAAAAGAGTGTTTTGAAACTTGTATTTCTTTTGTCCCTTGCTGTCAGGATCGCCAGTCTGATATTTTGTACAAATTTTGGACTGCAGTAACTCAGACACTTTCCTCTCAGTTTCAGTCAGCAACAGACTGTAAGTATTCAGTACAAATGATTTGTAATGTGTTCTATAGTTATTTTGAATCTCTCATTTCAGTAAGCCCTTTGCTCATTATCTTCTCTACTAAAACTATAGCAGCGGTTCACTCAGTGTGGGGTCTGTGAATTTAAAACTTCTTGGTTTTGTAACCAAACAGGTTGATCCTCCTAAACTATGGTTGAATTTTCAGAAAGAAATATTTTCTGCTTCATTAAGTAGTCATTATCTAATAGGAAAAACATATTTTTGCAACTGTATGTTGAGGTAAAAATGTTTGGAATGGTACATTATACTTTCCAAAGCAAATGGGTTTGCCAAATTTAAAAATAGTAATTTGATTTTAAAGAGCAAGTCTTACAGTCTTTTCTTGTTAAACACTGATTAGTTGTAAAAATCTGATTTTAGCCATTTTTTGATACCTTTATAAATAGGAGTCGAGTTTCTTCAAAATTGTATCTTGTCTAAATATAGATAAATGGCTGGTGTTCTGACTATACACAATATTCTGTACATATGTAATACATAAATAGCAGATACAATCAAGGAATATTAAATAAAAAACATGTATAAACATAAGACAGTACTATTACCAGTACATGCTAATGCAGCATGCAATTGGATCATAGGTGAGTTTGGTGCTTTCATAAATATATCTTTCATGTTTGTGTACAGTGTATAAAGTTAGTCTTTTGCACATACAGATAAAGTGCATTAGATTTGCATTTATCTTTGTGAACTCAGCTATTGCATTGGCCTTTCAAAATTTGGTCCTGTCAGGCATTATAGCAGTAATATAATTTTGAGGAACTAGCTGGTTGATTCCTGTTCAGTGGTTGCTATGTAACTAGATGATCCCAGAAGAAAATGTATTCATCTTGTGTTAAAACATATTAGTTTTACTGTTTGCCTTACGCATTACTTCAACAGCAGTATCTACATACCAGGAATCTCATATGTTCAAACCAAACATGTGCTACCTGTTTTCAGCCCTCGGTTTTAAGATTGTAAAATTGTGACATCAGTTAATAAGATCAATCAACATTTCAGAAGAAAGGGAACTCTTGCATTTTGTCAGTCTTTATAAACATAGCTTTGTGACCTAAAATATCTCTGTGTTTGATAATAAATGTGAATCCTCCAGTATAAAAAATTAGGACGTATTTGAGTTGAAAGGATAGGCTGGGTGAAATGGGGCAGATGTCTGGAACCCGAAAAACCTATGAATGAATGGAACAGTGTTAATCTCCTAATGTAATGGGAAATCCATAAAGTATGAGTGATGTTAGATCAAGATTAACATCAGTTGCTAAAACAGTTGTACATTTGTTTCATTTCCGGTTACTTGTGGCAAGCCTTTCAAGGCTGAAAGTAATGCTCATTTTTTTGCTGGCTTTGTCATTCTTTATTTGAGAAGTTTAGGAATTGCATTTTAGGTACCTTGTTTTAAGAAGTGTGTGTAAAAGCATATGCTTCCCTCATCGTATTTCTTAAGACTTTAGCTCATAGAAGTTATCTTTGTCTGTTTTAAATGGGTATCTTCAAAGTTGCACAGCCCCACACTTTTCCCCCATCAAGCTATTGTTAGAAAATCTCTAGATTTAGAGAGTTCTAATCACGCTTTAGCCTTAAATGAATGATAATAGTAATAATTAATTTTGATACCGAACATTTCACAGCCAGGATTTATATCTTTATTATATAAAGTTTTCCATGTCCAGTCTTCCAGTTGTGGATTTTATGCTGGTGCTTTAGATACATACCTTTGTCAACTGCATTTAATGTGATAGCTCATGCCACTTTGAAATTAATTAAAATATTACGTGATTAATATTAAAGATAAGATAACATTGTATATCATTCATTAATACAAATGCAAGGATATAGGTTGTTTATACGAATCAAAAAATTAGTTTGAACTTAGCAACGCATATTGCTTACTGCTTTATTTTGCAGCATCTATGTTTTTGAAACAAGCTTTTGAAGGAGAATACCCTAAATTACTGAGGCTTTATAATGACTTGTGGAAGCGCCTGCAACAATATAGTCAAAATATTCAGAGGAATTTTAACACAAGTGGAACTACTGATCTCTTTGCTGAACTACAACAAATGGAAGAAGATACACAGGACATATTCATGCAAAAACCCCAAGATTATGAGTATGTATTATGAACTCTAAGGCAATAAAATGTAAAGCTTTGCACCCTGCAAGAAAAGAGAGTATTTTTAAGAACTTAGTGTTATTCAAATTGTCAGAGCGGGAAAATTTTAAAGGCTTTTTTTTCCTCTTGCAGTTATTGCTTTAATACTACTTTAGACCTTTAGGATTTTCATTAGGTTATATAATGAACAGTGTTGGATTGTCTTCTCTTTCACAAAGTCCCTGACTTTGGAACTAGTTTTATCTTTTTGTCTCTTTGGGTGAAAAAAAAGCAGAATGATGAAAATTCAGTTTTGTATGTGTTGTGATTACAGCAGTAGCTTTCTCTTAATGATATTGCAATCATTGGAATGTGACAAATGTTCAGTTTGTTATGATTCACAGTGTTTATGTTTATACATAGTAGAATAAACATGATCTGAGTGGTAGATATAAGAAAGACCAAACTGAAACAGGTTCATCAAGTCTATTAGGACTTCTAGACTTATGTAAGATAGAATGAATATTTTAGGTGAGATTTGTATTGGCTTAAATATGTTCCTGAGCAGTCAGTGGGACATGTATTGACTTCAATGGAAGCAAAGTAAAAAGTTCACCAAACTTCTGACAATGAGGTAAAATGTTTGAGAGAGCTACTGCCTACTCATTTTCACAAATAGAAATACTAAAGACTGAAGCTTATTAAAGGTAAATTTAAGGCAAGTCTGTGTATTTGAAGCTTTCTATATGCATACATATACCAGGAGATAATTTTTTTTTTTTTAATGTACAATTGAGTACAAGCTATCTGCTAATGAAATATGTGAATATAAAAAGATATTTCATTGCAGTTCTGGATATCTTGCTGATATTTTGCAGATATTTTTAGCACTGTTTGTTTCAAGAACACCTTGAATTAGGGATTCTACACCGGTCTTACAGAAAGTGCCAAGAACTGTATTGAACTACACAGGATAGCTCCCTGACTAGTTACTTGGTTCAAGTGAAAAGCAAGATGTTATACACTATTAAAATCTTTCTGAGTGCTTATGTTTAAAGAGCAGAAGAAAAAGCAGGTTCAATACTGTGAAGTTTGTATGGTCTGGAAAGGTTCAATGCTATTGTGTATTTTAAATTAAAATGTAGTAATTTTGTCTTATACCCACAGTCCAGAGAAGGCCTTGAAAGATTCACTGCAACAATATGAAGCTGCTTATTTGTCAAAATCCTTATCTCGACTCTTTGACCCCATCAATCTTGTCTTCCCTCCTGGAGGTCGGAATCCTCCTTCTTCTGATGAGCTTGACAGCATCATTAAAACTGTAGCCAGGTATGCACGTATAATACATTGCAAAATGTGATCTTTGACATGTTTTTCCTCATAAGTTGCAATTTTAGAACTGAGACTTCCTTAGCAGTAAAAGGTTGATTACTCTTTAGTTATAAAACTCATTAGTGTAAAAATTAAGTCAGGGTTTGGAATGGAATGGAATGGAATGGAATGGAATATTTCAGTTGGAAGGGACCTACAGTGATCATCTAGTCCAACTGCCTGACCAGTGAAAAAATTCTGCCTGGCCAAAAGTTAAAGCATGTTATTTAGGGGATTGTCCAAATGCCTCTTAAACACTGACAGGCATGGGACATTGACCACCTCACTAGGAAGCCTGTTCCAGTGTATGACCACCCTCTTGGTAAAGAAATGCTTCCTAACATCCACTCTAAACCTCCCCTAGCATGGCTTTGAACCACTGCCATGCATCCTATCACTGAATACCAGGGAGAAGAGCTCAGCACCTCCTTCACCACTTCCCCACCTCAGGAAGCTGTAGAGAGCAGCGCCCTTCTGCCTCCTTTTCTCCAAACTAGACAAGCCAAAGTCCTTAGCTGCTCCTCATAGGACATTCCTTCCAGCCCTTTAACCAGCTTTGTTGCCCTCCTCTGGACACATTCGAGTACCTTAACAACCTTCTTAAATTGTTTGGGGGTCCCAGAACTGCACACAGTACTCAAGGTGAGGCCACACCAATGCTGAATACAGCAGGATAATCACCTCTTTATTTTTATTTATAATTTATTATAAATTTTATTATTTATCTTCTGTATTTTGTTTTTCTGGAATAACTGAAATTTTAATTTAAGTTTTACTGTTTAAGTTTATAAAACATCAGGAAGAGAAACTTCACACATATTGTAAGTGTCTGATATCTTAACTATTCTGACTGTGTCAAACGGAGGATGATAGTTGCTTGGCTGCAAGTGATAATACCTGGTGTAAATATTCTGTTAGAGTGAAACAGCAAGATAATAGATAAAGACAACTATTCCAGGTAGAATTTGTAAAATGAGATGCTTGAATTACCAATGGTGTATTTTGCCTCATGAGGTTTTGGTAATGACTACTCTGTTTAATACAGTCTGAAAATGATGGGCAGTATTCACAGTATGTGTATGTGAGTGTGTGTGTAATATTAAATACTGACACTCTACTTGTGACTGGGAGTTGCAGATGCTCAGAACATGCCTATCGGTTTGGTTATTGATGTTATTTTGCTCCTTGCAGGGGAGAAGGGAGAATGACATGAAAATTATGACATTTCAGCTGAATTTTCCAGAGTGACCTTTAGCTAATGATGTTTGGGGCCCTGCAGAGTTCTCAGGGAAGGTTATTCCTATGTCAGGGTGCCTAGTGTCACTCCAGTTCTTGGGAGAGGTTACTCTCATCACTAGCAAAATGATGGTCCTTGTGCTTGTCTGTTTTCTGTAGAGCATTTATGAATGCAACCCCAACCAATGCAGATCTGGGGGGGTTCCATGAACAAGAAATACTGGAAGTGATTTAGAAGTCTTTTCCTTCTTCCATTTGTTCCCTGTTATTCCTTTGGGGCTTCTGTTACTATAAAGGATTGCCTAAAACATAGCTTATTAGTTGTGTCAAGCTAAGGCATCCCCTGGGTATTTCTGCAAAGCTCATGTAATTCCAGAGTTGAATGACTGTGTATTCACCTGTAATGTTTGAAGGCTGCTGCCAAGCTTGAATGTAGTTAATTGCAGTCAATATTTTTGAATGGCTTACTAATAGTAATTTCATACTGAAGTGTCATTCCTAAACTTTGCTCATTTTTACTAGAATAGGAGCACTGCACATAAAATTCCCAAACGACTTGTTAAATTGTAAACTGAATTATGGTGCTTAGAAAGACTTGGTTGTATGTGTTGCTCTCTCTAAATTGACATGCTGAGGCACATGGAAAATAGGGAGGTGATTGGTGACAGCCAGCATGGCTTCACTAAGGGCAGATCGTGCCTGACAAATTTGGTGGCCTTCTACAATGGGGTTACAGTGTTGGTGGATAGGGGAAGAGGAGCAACTGACATCATCTACCTGGACTTGTGCAAAGCATTTGACACTGTCCCACACAACATCCTTGTCTCTAAATTGGAGAGACATGGATTTGACGGATGGACCACTTCCTGGATAAGGAATTGGCTGGATGATCACATTCAAAGAGTTGCAGTCAATGGCTCGATGTCCAAGTGGAGACCAGTGATGAGTGGTGTTCCTCAGAGGCCGGTTTTGGGACTGGCGCTGTTTAACATCTTTGTTGGCAACATGGACAGTGTGATTGAGTGCACCCTCAGCAAGTTTGCTGATGACACCAAGCTGTGTGGTACGGTCAGTGCGCTGGAGGGAAGGGATGCCAAGAGGGACCTTGACAGGCTTGAGAGGCGGGCCTGTGTGAACCTCATGAAGTTCAACAAGGCCAAGTGCAAGGTCGTGCACATGGGTCGAGGCAATCCCAAGAACAAATACAGGCTGGGCAGAGAATGGACTGAGAGCAGCCCTGAGGAGAAAGACTTGGGGATACTGGTGGATGAAAAGCTGGACGTGAGCTGGCACTGTGCATTTGCAGCCCAGAAAGCCAACCGTATCCTGGCCTGCATCAAAAGAACTGTGACCAGTAGGTTGAGGGAGGTGATTTTCCCCTTCTACTTTGCTCTGGTGAGACCCCACCTGGAGTACTGCATTCAGCTCTGGGACCCCCAACATAAGAAAGACATGGACCTGTTGGAGCGAGTCCAGAGGAGCCCAAACCAAGGCTGCCCAGAGACGTTGTGGATGCCCCACCTCTGGAAGTGTTCAAGACCAGGTTGGATGGGGCTTTGAGCAACCTGGTCCAGTGGAAGGTGTCCCTGCCCATGGCAGGGGGGTTGGAACTAGATGATCTTTAAGGTCCCTTCCAACCCAAACCATTCGGTGATTCTATGCCACATAACTACATATTCATAGTTAATTCTTTATCAATTAAATACAGCACTGTTTAGTTGTTAATTAAGATTTGTAATCTTCGCTTCCAGTGAGCTAAATGTGGCTGCTGTTGATCCGGACCTGAGTTTAGCTGTGGCAAAAAATGTGGCCAAGACCATTCAGCTCTACAGTGTAAAGTCTGAGCAGCTTGTAAGTAATTTTAAATTTCTAAAAAATTACGTTTTACTGTGTACAATGTTCTGGGTTTTGTAGATTTACAACATAACGGTATAGCAATCTAGACAGACAAAACCTTCGAATAGGCTTTCCATTGTATTTGGAAACATTTTCAGTTAAATTCTGCCTTCGGATAAACACAGTCTATTGATAGCAGTAAAATTTGTATGTATAACTCCAAACAGAATTTGCCATATTAATTTAATAAAATCAAAATTGTAGTTGTCGTTAAGTAAAATTAAGACAATTAGTTCAGTTTAATATTTACCAACATTTGATATTCCATCAGTTACATGATACATCATCTTCATGGCGTTAAAATCTGGACTATTAGAATATATTTTTTCACTATTTGCATCAAAATTTGCACATTTTTTCCATATATTTATTATTTGCCATATATTTAACTGACCCTTGATTTGTTTGCATTTGTCAAATGCTTCCAGCCATTTGCTCTGCACTGTTATCTAGTGTTAAACTGAATAGAGGAAGGATCCCCAAAGCCTTATCCTTTGGGTAAGGATCCCCAAAAAGCCGGTGGATAGTACAGTGAATGACATTGTCATCATATGAAAAAAGAATATTTAAGATCAACAATTTTCTTGTGAAGTCTGTTGCTGAAATTTTAATGTTTTTCTTATGAAGAGATGAAAATTAATTTTTGCAATACACAGGCCCACAAGAAATGACTAAGTACTTGTATTTGTAAACAAGATTCTCACTTAACACTAATTTTGAAAGCAAACTCAGACTCTGGTGACATTTATTTACAATATGGTTCATTTAAAGAGAGATACTTGCTGACAATTTTTTGTAACAATTGGCTACAAAACATTGCAGCAATTAAGTTAGTATGGATTCTGTTTACCTTTTAGACACCTGCTGTCTCTGAATAGATTTAAAAAAATAGAAATTCAGTAATACATACCTTGGTTACCCTGTCTGTTGGATGAATTGTATTGGAAGTTTGCAACTAGTTTATGGAAGAGGAATGTAGGTGAAGCAGTCATGGAGGCTATAAAGAATATTTAAAATTTTAAAATAAAAATATGTGTTTACATTATTTTGCTATATATTTAGAGCATAGTGCTTAAGTTGGGTCTTCCTTTAAAGACACAGAATCATGGCTTCCTAATTTCAGAGTGAAATTTTCTCATGAAAGAAATCAGGATTTTTAGTAGGTTGCGAGAGTCAGCATGAGTAAAAAATATTACACTTGTGTCTCTATTTATCATGTAGTGCAGCATCAAATAGTGGCATTCAACTGAAAAAAAAAAAAAAAAAGACATATCAGCTGTAACTGTGAAAGCACCAGGTCTGTTGTGCTCATGATCTCTGTTAGAGTTTGAATCTGGCCAGTGGCTTGTTCAAAAGTGTACCTCATTTTGTGATCAGCCAGCTGGCAGATTCTTAAGAAACCCTGAAAAAAAGGATGTGTAGAAATCAGCTGACAAGTATATGATTTGAGGCTTTGTATTAACTGACCTTAAACTAAAAGAATATAGGAGTAAAGAGGGAGTCTGAGCCCTTGAACTTCTTGAATTTGACAACAGAAAATAAAATCTGAAACTTTGAAAAACTAAGTGACAGGATTAGTCAAACTGGCAGAAAGAATATGAATGTCCTTCAAGAATATACCTGCAAACTGTAAAACAATATCAACTATGTATTGCACAGCTACTTTTTTTTTCTTTCCTTACTGATACACATGTTGCAAAATTAAAAACTGGAAGGGCTCAAAACAGTTGCTCAAGGTATAGGTGTATAGTGCCAACTTTAAAGTACTAAAATGCTTAGCCTCCAGCTGCTTCTCCAGAAGGGCATGGCTCTCCCATTTGTCTTGTGCCATGCTTGCCAGCCCTGTGGATATAGTCTAGAACATCTTAACTCTTTTTTTATACCTATTTTTGGGCAGACAGATTGAGCCTGAAATGTGTACCATGTGTAGAACAGGAGCTATGTCAGACAGCACTGTTTCATTATGTTTTAGTGGTGTAGCCAAGAATGCAATCTTCATTCAGTCTTGCAATCCAGCCTCCAATGATAGCTTTCTAAAGCTGAGAAGGGTGACCATGTAACATTTCCGCTCAGATGCTTCATTTCTGATAGCTATAGTAGAGCAGTGCTAAAGATGGAAATTTAATTTCCTGGAGGAATTCACAATTGAGTTCTCTTCCAAATTAAAAGTAAACAGAAGAATCTCAGTATTCTCAGTGAAGGAAGGTTGGGGAGGGCTTTTAAGAGTCATTAGAATTTTTTTTTTTAATGTTGTTGTAATATCGCAGGTAGATTTGAATGGTGAAAAAGTGAAATATGCAATCCTAAAAATGTTCAGACATTCTGATGTCAGGGGTTTTATTTATTCACAAAAAAAGGAATTGTAATTCACTAAGATTTCATCACTGTTTCTCCAGTTAGCTTTAGATAGGACAAATAACAAGAAAAATGTTATTTAAGACTCAAAGACTTTCACTTTGAGTAAAAGCAGCATCTAGCAATTTGTACATATAGTACTACAACAAAAACAAGTAAGAAAAAATGGCCTCTTCCTGTGAATCCAAAACATTTGTGTTACTTGTGACTTTGTACACTCCTGGCTTTTGGTTTTCAGCTTTCTCCACACCAAGAACTAGCTGTTGCTCTGCCTGAGACCTATTCTTGTATTAACCAGTTCAAATGATTTCAGAGGAGATATAAATAACCCTCTGTGAGCAGTAGGTAGATACATTCTGCTGTTGGGAGAATCTTTAGCTAACGCCTTGCTGATGCTTGATGTGGTTGGTGTATGCCATGAAGCGTTCAGAATTATTGTCCTAATTTCAATCAGTGTAATTGCAGATATTCTTACTATACAGAATTTGAAGGGATAATTATACATTGCACTAAACTTAAAAAAATATTTCTGTTAATTTAAGAATATTACCTTTCAACTTCACCACCCATCCTGTGTTTTGTTAGGTGATGCTGAGGAAGGGTGCTTGGTATATTTTCTTTGTGCCGTTATTGTTTTGTCTCTTCTTATTCACATTTTCTCCAAAATAGGCAGCCCAAACATCTTCATAATGATTACAGACACTGTGAGATTTCCATTTAGTCACCATTTCTACATCCTTCTCAGGGAGATTGGGATTCGGAGATTAAAAAATCTGATCATCATGTTTGGGATAGGAGCAAAATTTTTCTCTTCTGTGTTTGCACACTGTAATCCATTGCTTCTTTGTAACATAATGGCTGCTTATTGAGCCAGGTTTTGTTCACTAACCATGTTTTCATGCAAGTGAGGTAGCCCAGATGAAAAAGAACACTAACTTTTCTCCTTGATTTAAGAGTTTTCCAGAGGTCATCCGTTCCCATTTGCAAATACCTGAAGTTAACCATCTTGATTGACACATATAACATGTTGTGCTCTTGTTTAACTGGCCACATAAGGAAAATTAGCTCTTCCATCAAACGCTAGCAATAAGTACAGTGGAGGGAAGAGATTCATGAGAAACCAGTAAGTTGCATTTCCTGAAAACAAAGAAAAAGTTGAGTAATTTGGGGGTTTTTGGGGAATCCATGCTGCTTAACAGAAGATAGGAGCTCACAAATCTGCCTTCTAGAGAAATTTTTACCCACTTGTATAACTGATAGTTGAGAAGAGGTGTAAGAGAGAGCTTATATCTCACCAGCATCTTCATTAGATGCCTCTGACATGGCAGCAATAATTACATGGCAGGATCCTCTAGGGCAGTGGTCTCTAAACTTTTGTGATCATGCATCCCTATCAGTAAAAACTTTTTGAGCATGCACCCCCATTATATATATACTTCCTTATTTATAAATTACATACATATACTATTGAAGTTCTCATATTTTCTTCCTGCACCCCAGTGGATTGTCTTCCATAACACCTGTGGTGCATGCACCCTACTTTGAAGACCACTGCTCTAGGGTAATACTCTGGTTGATTGCAGAAGTCTTTTAAATTCATGTTTGATTTTGTTCATATGCTACTTTAAATCAGATTCTCATTTATGTATATAAAAATGAAAATGATAGTCACCTGTTGATTAGAAGTGATACAAAACTGTATTTCCCCAGTTGATTACCTGTAATTTTGTCATTTACTGAGCTGAATTTTAAATGTACTTGAAATGTTGTGATTTCTCTCATAATTAAAAATCTCTTCGTTGCAACTTTGTAATCACTATGTTTTGGTTTGCCTGTTGATAGAGCTATTTTTCTTGCTGATACTTAGAACTGGATG
This sequence comes from Haliaeetus leucocephalus, assembly GCF_000737465.1. Lineage (NCBI taxonomy): Eukaryota > Metazoa > Chordata > Aves > Accipitriformes > Accipitridae > Haliaeetus > Haliaeetus leucocephalus. The sequence goes on from NW_010973187.1 coordinate 5,190,322, forward strand.
TCTGGTGGAGAGGAGTCATGAAACATGGAGGGTTAAAAGCTCTGAAAGTTGACAAGATGTGTACTTTTGCCAACAAGCAGAAAAATAAATTGCAAGATCCATTGTCCTTATAGAGGTTGAAGATGGAAGAGCCCTGCTTTGCTATCTAGTCTGTTCCCTTCCCAGCACAGGACTATTTCAAACAATATTTATTGTTGAGGTTTTTGTTGCATTCTTTCTGTTTTTAGAGTGATGATTTCAGTTACCTCATATATTGTGAGTAGAAATGTAAGTACTGTATGTTCTCTTACTTTTGTGCTATTTCTGTTCAGCTTGGCATGTGGGTGGACTGAAATATACTAACACACCCACCAAGTGCACATAGATGAAATGTGTTGTGCTGTGAACGTGAAAATGCAGTTGTTTAGAGAAGATGCGATTCTCGTACTTTTTGAACCCGGAGACCTCTACTAGTTTCCTCCCTAGAGTTACAGTCATCCTGTCAGACTATCTTTATTAATTGCAATCAGAGTCCCACAGCAATCCTTCCTGTCTTGTCTTGTGGAGGCTGTGTCTTGCTGCCTCCTCCCACCATAAGGCATCACTGTCAGAGACAAAGTGGCCTGGTATCTTTTGGCCAATAAACAAGCAAAGAGTAATTTGCAGAAGCAGGATTGTAAAAATCAGGTTGTCCACTTGCTTTTCAGAGCAGGTGGGGGTGATTACGCTGGCAACTTCTGGTCGATCAATCTATCGTAAAAAACATTTTTGTATGTGGATATGTAATGGTATGCTTACACGATTTAGGCAAACACAAACTCACTCTGCTGTGCTCTCAGATGGTGGGACACATTTTAGCTCCAGTCCAAGCCAGGGTGACCAGCTCAGCCTTGGCACCTTGCTGAGCACAACCCTCTCATTCAGCCTGGAGCACAACTGGAGCAAGTTCATGTCTGCTTGAAGTACAGGCAAAGCAAGAATCTGCATGGCCATATTACGCTAGGTAGATTTATCTTAAGGTTAGGGTAGATAAGGCTAAAATCGGTGGGAGTTGTGATTGCCTATAATTGGAGAGGTTCCTAAATATGGAATATTGTATTTTATGGAGTAATATGTTTCAGAAAAGTTTGTCTAAAAAAAGGGATCTTTCCAACAGACAAGATGCTGCAGGCAGATGATATAATGGAGATGTTTCCCACTGTCAGACTTGTAAGCAATCATAAAAAGGAAGCACTCAGAAGATGGAGAAGGAGAGTGGGTGTAATGAAGGAGGACGGAAATAGAGAATTTGAATCATTTTTTTATTCCCTTAACTAAATGTGGTTGGAGTTGTGTCATACATCTTATAAAAGTTGATGAATGAGGTGGAGGCCCGAAATACAGGCTGTGGGCAGTGCTCTGGGAAAGCTACTTATCTATCCTTTGCCCACAGCTCATGGTAGAGGCTTGGCTTCTCATCAGGATTTTACCCTGTGCAATGGCTGTGGGATTTTCTGATTATCAGGTTTGCCTAGTATAAGCCACTTGGAAATTTTTAAGTGCTGTACAGAGAGCACAGTCTTTCCTGGCATTTTGAAGAATTCTTCCCCAACCTTCTTAAGAAAACATAAGGTGACACTTGGTCTATTTTATATATTTCAAAGTTAAAATGCTAAAGACCCGGTAATAGAAGTCAATTTTGAGATTAAAGATTAAAGAGAAGACATAAGTGCCTCAAAAATTAGAGTCCCTGCACCAAAGTTCAAACAGTTGTCCCATATCTTCAAAGGGCAGGACATTGATTCATGTATTGAAGACCTCTGGTACCAGACACGCCAAAAGGCAAAATGAGAGAGAACTTGCTATTCTGATCCCAAAAGCAATGGAGCACTGTACACTTGGGACACAAAGAAATTTGTATGGATTTGCTTTGGTGAATGAGGTTTTTAGATTCTGGGTTGTTCTGAGGGAAAAGTCAGCATCAGCTGATATCTGTGATAGAGAGTAGGCAGCCTCTTTCTCACTATCCTGAATCTCAGTAGTATATTGAGATTTATTTACATTTGCTTAAGTAAATATCTGAGTTATGTAATGTTATACATGGTTTTAGAACATGCACCAGTTGCACAGTAGTAGAGCAGTAATATGAGCACTAATATGCGGGTACTCAGCCAAGTAGAAGAAAGTTCTTGGGAGGTAACTGGGAAGCTTTGATTTAGCCTGATATTGTTTTTCAATGCAATGGTGAAACTGGATTTCAGATGCTGTAAAACAATACTGAATATTTAATTGGATTGATGTTTAAATGTGAAGTGACTCTGACGTAAAAATTCTATGATTAAAACTAATATACATTATTTCTAAACTTTATTTGTTCTGAGGGTTTACTGAGATCTGCTTTTCAATTAACTGGTCCTAAATAGTGTAACTGGGACTGTGTTATTGTAAAGTAATATCTGTCATAATGATGAGTAACATGTACTTGATGGCAGATGTTTTTAAGTGCATTATTGTTTAAGAAAGTAAATACCAAAAAAGAGCATAAGAAGTAGAAAAATGTAACAATTGTTGTTTCAACTCCTCCTTCAGAGTCAAACGCTGATATGTCCCAATCACTCACTGCTTGTCCCCAAATGATCTGGATTTGCTTTTGAAACAGAGTATGGGTGTGGAAAGAAAAATACGTAACTGTCCTCAGAACAGTAAATGGAAGTAAGTAAATGAGCTTAGTCTCATCTGTTTGAAGGCAAATTTGTATCATCAAGACTTGTTCTGATTAGTGTTGGCCTTACTTGAAGGATCAGCAAAAAGTGTCTGGTTTTGCTGCAGAAAAACTGTGTATTAAGTTGCTCCACACTGTCACCCTGATGTTTATGTTAATGTCTGCCTCTCTCAGTTGATAGTACGAGGTCAGTAAAGGTTTCTGATTGACACTCAGGACTTAATTTGCCACCCTAGCTGTGAACTCTCTTAGTCTCCAACATGGGATGTAACAGTAATGTCTACACTAGCCAGCGAAAGGTATCTGCGAACGTTCCTGGGCACTGTGGCCAGGAGGTGCAGGACAGCCTGTCTCAGGGCTCGTAAGGGCTGCCCTTCCCCAAAGCACGTGGCTGCCTGCCAGCACCCTTTTCAGGAATAGTCTCTGCAATATTGCCTCTCCAGAGCTGTGGCTGGAGTTTATTTGGGAAAGTGGTTGTTGGCCCAGCCAAAAACTTGCTAATGACTGTCCTAACAGTTTAGCGGTACAGATGATCATGTGCCAGATCCAGGAACCTTTCCTGGCACTGTTTAATTTATTGCTGTGGGTGTAGCCAATATGTGAATGAGACTGAATGAGAGCGACATACAAAATCTGTTCAAGAGGAAGCTTAAAATGCTGGCAGATTGGGGTAATTTTTTTCTTGCATCTGGAATTCATACTTTCTTACTTAGGATGTAAATAAATCTCTAAGGCAAAAGTTAAGAGATGCTGATTTCTTCTATACTAACATTCCTTTTGGTCTTAAGATTTTCTTAGATTGCCAGAGCTTCAAAAGATATGCTTTCCTAAACATGTTTTTCTATCTGTAATGCTTGTCAGCCATACTTGACTTATTTGAAAATAGCATTTGGTGTTTCTACCAGAGTTTTAGTCCTTGAAAAGAGCACAGTTGTCTTTGGCATTGTGACTAGTTGGCAACTCCAAATATTGCTGGATGGGTGCGAGAAAACCTTGGATATTAACTCTTTTCAGGAGTTCAACACTTCCTTCAGGTAGCCAAACATTTCTTTGGGCCAACTCAGATGACACCTTTTTGGATGCCAGTGCAACCAACCCCTTCTGTAATTTAATATTCTATTTTTAGTGAATGTAATGGATGGAGATACAGGCTGAGGAGCATCTATCTATCTGTCATGTTCAGATATTTTTAGAGCACTGATCTTTGTAATGCTGATCAGCACCAAATGCATTACATAAGATTAGCATCAAAATATATATAATGGAAAGTCAGCTCTGCTGCACTTGTTCTTAAATTATTTTTAGTATTGCCCACAAAACTTGTATGGCTCAGTGCATTATCTTGCCATTGTGCTCTGTCTCTACTCTATAGGAATCATTTTTAAAGATTAGTTTATCTTCTCTCAGACCTTTTCAATCACAGGTCTCCTTCCTGAGGCTTCACATAAGATTGTCAGTGATACACATTATGAAGATTTTAATAAATGCCCACTTTCCACTAGGACTGAAACTGAGACAAGCAGTTTATCTCTCATCATCCTTTAATCCAGTTTATGTTTGAACTTATGATTTACAGGTGCAAGATTACAAATTCTGCTTTACTTACATCCCCAGCTACTGTTCTGTTCTTTAATGCTGCTCAGGTGGCTTAATCTTTTGCAGGTACCCATAACGATCTTTTCAATTTTCCACTTTGAGCACATATTCAGAATTAGTATTTCCCTATTAAATATCTCTGATCCACTAGCTAGCCATTTAGAATGGGTTGCAATAGATTATTTGCTAGATTTTTGGAGTTTAAAGAGGCAGACTGTGAGAAAACAGACCATATTCTTCTCACACCACTCTAGAAAATTTATTTTTGTCTTTCAAATTTTCTGCAAAAAGCTGATCCTTTCCTTTGAGTGTGTTTAAAAACTAGTTTGTAATGACTGAGGTTTAAAATAGATCTCAACTTTCTGCACGTCCATCTCATCATCATAACTCTTTGTGATGTTGTGGCAGATGAGTCTTGATTTTTTTCATGACTTCTTTCCTTGTGTGTTTATGGTGCATCTGATATATGATAGTCAATAGAAAATAATCTGCTGTTTGGTTTTGGTGATGTAGTTTTGAAAGCATAATTCTATCATGCCATGGCTTCACAAATCTTCCAGGATCTCTCTTCCTGAGATTACAATTAAATGTGCTCTGATCTTAGTTTATATTTTACTGTTTAAAAACAATCTCAGATTTGTTAATGCTTCTCCTTGGTTTGTAAACCTTGTTGCAATAAAGAGAATGAGGAAAGAAAATGCTAGAACTCCAGGTGGAATAGAAGAACAACAATTAATTCATCTCAAACTCTGAGCTGAGAAAGAGACAGCATCTTTACAAGGAATTTTTGTAATGCCATTTGTAGAAGAAAAAGTGTCTGTCATGCTTGATCAGGGGAATGAAGATTTAAATAAGCTGTTTTCAGTTGGTTATTTAGATGTTAAGCAATATGAATGGCATATTTTTGTCCAGAATGTAAAAGGCTAAGTGTGTTATAACTGATCCGGAGACTATATTGGAGTGTCTTGGCTCCATCAGTGAAATTGTTAAGAAAAGCAGAAATGCAAAGGAAGATAGGATTTAAAAGTTTAAAAATTGCAATGATAAAACAGTTGGATGAGAAGGATCGGTTCTTAGTTTTCTCTGAGTATTCATGGAGATAGAAATTTTTTCTGGACCTTTCGATCTATACTTAGTGGTTGACTAGGAAAAGGCAGAGAGGGGTGGGACTAAACAAGTTCTGTATTGATTGTGCCCCTGTCTGCCTAGTGGCAATGAAAAATATCCATAATGTGTTGCAAGAAAAAAAGACTGATCTAGGAGGGCTATAATTCTGGTTTCTTCTAGGGAAATGAAAAAAATTAAAACTTCATTTATGGAGGAAAGCATTGTTGGGTTGGCTTTAGTCATATGTATTCCTAAGGAGAAATGTACCTTACACCAACCCAAAACATTGTTTTGCTCATTTAATTTATACAAGTTTCCCAAACGAAATGTGCTATAGTATCAGGAAGATGGATGTGAGCTGCATCTCTGTTAGGATGTTTACTGACATAACTATGTGGTTTGGGGTATCTGTGTTGGTTTTTTGTCCACCCATCTTCTTATCTGACATAGCTAAATGTAACTAGCTGAATAATTCAATGAAGTAGGGGAGAACAGGGTGGAGAGGGAGGGAGAAAGGATTTCTGGAATCAAATTCTTCCAGTGAAGGGGAAATACTGTTCATGCACTAGAATTTTGGCACCAGATTTTAACTCCAGCAAATTTATGAGGCCTGTGATGGTTTTGAATTAAAAAGCATAATGAATTCTTATTGTAATGACATAAAGTGATTGCCTTTTTTATTATGTGATCTTATAAGAATTAATCCGTGTCTCGTATTAGATGGTGTTATATTGAATTGTGAGCTTTCATTTGCGGGTGAATCACTATTCAGGACATATTCCAACAATGAGATTTGTCTGACAGTTCCAGGGAAGTATATCTAGTCCTCCTGTCTAAATGTCGAATATTGTGAACTTCAGATGGAAGTATGAAGTGTAGTAAGCTCACAAATCATCAAGAACAGTAGTGAAATGAGACTTTGGGAATGGTTTTCTGTAAATAATGGGTCAGTTACAATGGTGTAAGTAATGTAAAAGATTATATTTTCTCCAATTCTTTTTGAGATACATGAATTAATTGTATTCTACCAGTACCTTGAAGACATGGTGTTACTGTCATTGAAAAACTTGTATCTATGCTATTTAAATGAGAACCCAAAAATATGAATTCAATATTTGGCACATTAAGGGAATTCATTAATAGGTATTTAAATAGAATGTGTGGGAGGCTCTTATATGCTAAAATAATTTCAGAATAATTACTGTTTCACTGTACAGTAATAAAAGCTAAAGATGGCAGTAGGTCTAATTTAAAAATAATCAGAAGTCAGCTAAGGTTTTGTAATTTTTTTTTTTTTTTTGATGGAAAGATCAGTAGTGTTTTGTTAAAACAGTCATTAGGAAGCTACTTATATTGGTCAGAGAATACGTAGACATACCTAGCTCATAAGTCACTTTAAAAAAGCATTTAAACTTTTAAAAATTGAATGAAAAATCTCGAGGAGAAAGTTGCATTAAAAAATAACTTCATGAAACATTTTCTTCATTCTCATGTTGTCTTTTGCTGGTTAGATCGTGACTCACATAACAAATGTGTGATTTTTTATTTTTTTTTTAAAGAGATACTGGCTAAACTCCAGAAAAAAATCATCCGAGCATAAAAGGCTGGTTTTGAGAGTACTATGTACTTCATTTTATCTTGCTGGGAAAGTGGTTAAAAGACTTATTTAGATCTAGCATGTAATTTTGCTAACAGGTAGAAGAAGAGCAAGACTGTACAATCCTCACAGTATTTTCTTACAGTGCGCTCCAAGTTAGTTCATACCAAATTAGATTCTATCATTCAGAAATTAATTTGGTTATATGTATGTTGATATGGTAAAGGCTTTGGAATTTTTCAATTTTGGAACCAACTCTAATGAGAGTTGGACAATGTAAAGCTCATTTATAACCTTCTGCAGGCTAGAAGTATTATAATCTCAATTAACGCCTGGACTTGATACCAAAAAAGGCAGATGGCAATTAAGTTGATTATATTTTTTATGTGTAGGTGAATATCACCCTACCATGTTGGACTGGCCTCATGTGTCTTGGGGATGGATGTCTGCTCTTCACCTCTGGAGATGCATTCTCAGTAGTTGGTTGGGACCAAGAGCTATTGGGATGACATACAAAATATGATTAATCATTCAGTCATTAATGTGGCAAGCATGAAAAATTCAGTAAACTGTTACAGTCAGAGGTATCAGGATCAACACACATTGTCCTTGAAATCCTCCTCAGACTTGGGCTAGCCAGATAAACCTGAGTCTGAAAAAATGTCAAATACAAGAGGCATAATTTTCGGAAGTTGAGAAATTATTCTGAGTGCTTTAGGTTTAGCATTCTCTGAGATTCCTTAGGGGAACTGGGTTTAGGTGCTTTCTGACAGCGGAGTTGTTTTAAAGCATCTCATTATTTAAGGATCATGAACCATTACTCACTTTTGATTATTTGAACGGTGCTTTTCTTCGCAGATGATTCAAAGACTTAGAGATAAATCCTGTCTTTTCTGTTACAGAAAGACCATTTGCTGTTTTCCTTCCATTTCTTCCGCTTTTGAAAATATTAAGGAAGAAAAAACCAAAACAAAACAGAAATACCCCCAAGGGAACAGTTTGATGATTGCTGTTGTTCTAGCATGAACAGTATGAGCATGGTGTTCGATCTTTTTTCTTGGTCAAGGACTTAACAGTCCCTTCAAATTTTTCTTCCCAAAGTAATGATTGTGTTTTCTATAAGATTTTGAATGCCTTCACCATAGAGCTCCTTTTCTATATTCCTAGAATATAAAATTTTCATTTTTCTGAGGAAGCACAAAAAACAAAACAAAACAAAAAGATGATGATACTCTGGAAGCTACAAGAATGTCCTGAGGGTGCAATATAAATGTTTTTATGTGCCTTTTAAGTTATTGCCTGAACTCTCAGCTTATTCCTTTCTTCATGTCTTGAAATATTTCTTCTTTGAAAAATCTGAAGTCGTTCCAAGAACATGAATTCTTATTTATGATTTATTCTCAAATTTTAGTTGATTTTTTTTTTTAAAGCAGGACATTCATTTTAATTTATCCTCATCAGTCAAGGACCTTATTTGCACTGACACATTCATTCAAATCTTACACTTAGAACCTCTAAATTATGTCTCTTTTTGCAGATTGTCCTGTAAGAAGCTAACATATTAGGTGGCATAGCTAGTGGAGTTCAGATTGTTATGTATTTTTCTGCTAAATGGTGTCATATTTTTATAAAAAGTAGCAAACTGATTCTAGTAAACTTTTGTGTTTCTTAGGTGGAAAGAGATTGTAAAAGGCTGTTTCTGCCGTATGGAAGACATTAAACCTAGTAGTAAATCATCCCAATTATTTGTAGCTTGTGGGAGAAATCCCAGGGCCAAGGCCTATTGACTCAGAAACTCTGTAAATGGATTCTGTGCTTTATAATCAGTTGTTATGATCAGGCAGGAGGCCAAGTACCAGATGGATTGATTGCTTTCTGCCAGAGGTACGGCCACATCAGCTGCCTGTATTAGGAATGTATTTATTCTTGAAAATGTCAGCTTGACAATTGGAGTTCAATTTGTGCTATCAAAACATATTAGTCTCGTGATCCTAGAGTTAGATCAAATGCTTTGTTGAGAGGCACTACTTTTGTCTTACTTTGATTTAAGATCTTTTCCATACTCCTCCTAAATTATGATGCTGTTTCCCGGTCTTTAGAGAGTAGGTTTGCTGAGGCTGTTTAAAGTAGAGGAATCAAATAAATGGAGTTTTCCCGAACTGTCAAAAAGGATGCACACAAGATCTTAATTACTTAGTGTGAAACTGAGCTTTTTCACAAAATGTTTAGTCTGTGAAGGGAATGGTAGCAAACCAGCTCACAAATCAGTGCCTCTTCTGAGCTGCCACCTGTTGAAACAGGGGAAGTTAGTCACTTTGGAAGACTAACAAGTTACAGGAAAAGATGTATCAATAGTCTGTTTTCTACAAGAAAAAGACAAACTCAGCATTTTTTTATAACCTGAGGGAGAACTGATGATTTGATTCACGTCCTAATCTAAATTCTATATTCATTGCATTTCATGGTGAAAACAAGAATTTAAACCCAAAGTAATCTTATCGTAGCATGTGTCTGAACACATGAGATCAAATCCATGCTGTCAAATTACACGTCTGTTCTTAGGTATTAAACATAGAAAAGTGTAAAATCCAGAACATTTGATGTAGTTATTTCCAAGACATATTTTCAAAGCAGATCTATGCAAAGGGGTACAAATACATTTACAGGGTGAGAATTCATCTGACATGATTTCAGGCAGTATAGCAGTACAGCTACCTGTATGTATCTGTAGTACTGCTTTAGATTCCCTTCATAGTTAGTGGAGGGAAATAGGTGCATACAGGCTGCCTTTACTCTCTCCCTAAAGAAGGGTCTCTAAAATAGGCTAGATTAATTACTTGTTAAAGTGCTTATTTCTCTACTTTGTGATCTCCTGCACATGGTTAGGTGAATCATTCCTGAAATTTTCTGCATTGGGCAACTTACTGACCCAATATGAGGCACCTGCAATCTCTGCAGGTGAAGCAGTGTAACCACATTAGTGTACTGAAGGATACAAACAAAAAGAACCTATTTTCCAGAAGGACTTCTGAATTTGGGGAGAGCACAGTGCCAGTCATGGCTTACAGTTTCTTGAGCATGTCAGGCCGAAGCTAGTCAGATGGCCTTCAGTCAGCTTGTTCCCCTTTGTTACACATTTTTTGTGTATCAGCTTCTACAAGTGTCCTTTCTTGTTCAATAAACTACCCAATCTGCTACCTAGTCCTCAGGTTCTGTTGAATCGGATTTTTAAAAAAAGTCTAGGCAGCTTCCTCCAGCTAGTTAGCTACTGGATTGAACCTGCAAATTTCAACTTCCTACCTTAGCGAATGTCAGAAAGGGAGTACCTCCAGTGTTTCTTTCTCATTTTAGTTTAACAGCTGCCCTTTGAGTTTTTTTGAAATGCTGCATGGGACAGGAGCTCACATTCACATTTTTGAGAGTACCACAAGACACAGCCCTTGTCCTAGAGCCTGGATACAAAAGTCCTGGCTAATGTTCACTGGTGGGAGACTTCTCTGCCTCACTCCTCTCTTCCTCACTAGCATCTCAGGTTGCCAGTGTGCTGGTAGCTCATGTTGGCAAAGGGAGCTCATACTGACATGTCATCCGTTGTAGAATTGCTGCTTGCTGGGGAATGGGGTGCCTGTGCTTTGCTAGTGCCCGTGAAATTGCTGTAAATAGTACACAGGCTTTGAGGTAAAAGCAGAAACAGTTTATCCAACTAAAGTGAAGAGCATAAGAAATCAATTGCTATACTTAAAGATATAAAGAAAAGTGCAACAGTTACAGTCCATGTTGTTACTGCTCATTCAGGTCTGGCTTCAGCAGGGTTTCTTTTCCTTTGTTTCCTTTTCACTTAGCAGGCTCAAGCCAGACTAACTCCCAGGGTGACTGATGGTTCCCTGGAGATGAGGTCTGGTCCTTCAGCTACACTTTGTCTTTTAGTTGTTTCTTTTCCAAAATAGATTCTGATTTGGAATGAAGTCACCCCTTTTGTACTCCTTATCTCTGCTTAGCATAAATTCACCCTCCTGGCCTTCTGCATTTCTGGATAAATCTGATTAAAAAGGTACCAGATTTTGTCTCTAGTGCCCTCATCAAAAAGAAGGCCCTTGGACCGTGTCTCTCAGCTGAGTGGATGTGGCTAGGCTTCACACTTATCTGACTTATCCTATTTACACAGTGCAATCCCCAGTGGGCAGATAACACAGGAAGAGTTACATTACCACTGGGCTTAATTGCATAAGCTATGTCCAGCACAGAACTTCAAAAGTACTTGCTATATAAATGAGAGTGATGAATGTGAATCATCCATAAAACCTGGTATGATGGAAAATAAATTGAGGGATGATTTGTGCCTAAAGTAAATGGGCCATAAGCGTGGTTTGTTGGAACTGGGGAGACACGATGGCATTTTCCTACATGGATGCATGACTGTACAATGGATATTAGAGGTGTCAAGAATTCAGTCTGAGGCACTGGAATATTGGAATAATGATAAACTACCTGAAATCCAGATACATGCTAGTGACAAAGTGTATGTACACAAAACAAGTTGGACAGAGTCAGCGCAGAACCTTCTTGCGTCAAAGCAAGGTCATAGAAATCATTGTGGTGACAGCAAGAGATGGGAACAAGCACCTGAGACTTCTGCTGTAGATGGTAGGGCACACCTACCTATGTAGGTGCCAGGTGTTCCCATAGCACACCTTCAGGAGAAGCAGTCCTAGGAAGCCCTGGGCTGCCCAGTTCCTACTGCTAGTTACAAGAGTCGAGTTTTCCAAGCCTCTTTGTTTTACACCAATGATTTTATTTTAAGATACACAAGGGATCAACACATCTAGCTGTCAAAGTTCTAACTGATTAATTTAAGAGAATTTAATATGGTAAACAATTTTAGAAAGGTTGGTTGCTTTTAAGGCATTTTTAGACTTGGCCTGTGAGGCTGTCATGCACTATTGCTGACTGTAAGAGTTGCTTGTAGCTACAGAAGGGTTATGTTTGTACTTGTTACCGGTTTTGCTTATTAAGCTTTTTCACTAGTGGAAGAGACATGGTCTAATGATTTCATAATGTCTAAGAAAAAGAAATTGTGAAACCTTTACAATAGACTCTGAGGAACTGAAATTTAAGTGGCTAGGATGTAAAATGTTACTTAGTAGTGTCTCTAATGGTTGGAAATGCGCAAAAACCCAATTGAATAGTCTGCACAGTGCTTAAAAAGGTGTGGGGAAAAAAAGGTTATTGGGGTCTGGGAGGGTGGTCAGCTGCGTGGACAGGGTGTTTCTCTGCACAGCTGTTCTGTTACTAATCTGTGAAGCTGTAAGCATGAGAAGCAGAATTCATAAAACCAGTCAGATCTGTCAAATAGAAATATCAGGAAGGAAACAGAAGTATGTAGCTCACATGGTGGTTCTCGTCAGGAAGGCAGGAAGATGCTGAGATGTTACATTTGTCAGCTAGTCTAAAGATGCATTCTGATGTCAAATAATTGAAGATACATTGGAAAAGATTTTTCCCTCTGCAAAGGTCTCAGAAACTTATTTATCCTGAAATAATCCCTAAATTTGAAGAAAGGGAAATGAACTGATATTGTCACCATAGTGCTGTAAGGTTGAGTTCCTGTGCGCTTGCAAGAACTTGTCTAAAACTTCATTATTAGCAGTGCTGGCAAATACTAGATAACTTTGCTTGCATGCTGTCTGTGTTTATGCTGAGTGGAAGCTATGGGAGGTACAGGAATAGTCTTTCACCAGTAAAAATTTACTGTTTCCCATAAATTAAAAATTTTCGTGTTATGTTTGTTCCTTCTGTTCAACAATTGTTACTGTGTATTCAGTTGCAGTTTAGGAGCTTTCTGTAGGACCTACAACTGTGTTTAAAGATGCACTTCATAAAAGTCTCATGATGACTTGTTCGATGAGTTGAATATATTTTTACGGAAAGACTTTTGGAGCTAGGCATCTTCATGAGTTTTCTGGAGGATAATTTTGTATCCTGAAATATAGATAACTGGTCAGATAATTATATCTCAGTAAAGCCTTCTATTTATAGCTATTCTTGCTGTAATATTTATTGTACTTCTTTTAGAATACACATAGCCTTTTGTCAGTTCTTTGTATTTCTGCAGCTTTCAGTGCACAAAAAAATTTCTGTTTGTTTCCCAATTACAATTTATTTTATTTTAAATTATAAACATATGCTGTGGTATCCTTATGGGACTGTTCTGTAGTTAATTGCTATTTATATATCACCCTGGAACTTTGATTTCTGTGGTAATGATAAAAAATGCATGCTTTGTGGAGTTTAAATATGAAGAAATAATTTTTTTTTATTTTTGCTGAAAGATTCATGGATAGAACACTTTTTAATGACAGGACTAGTCATTTTGGTCCTTGCAGTTCCATTTTCCTTTTCATTTACAAGCCACTAATATGTACAAAGCTGTAAGCCATCTATTTGAAGAAATAGAGTTTTTAAGGAGAGGCTTGAATGCTTGTCAGAGAAGTGAGGACTGAGAGTATACAGAAAAGCATACCCTTTTCAGTTCTGCTGCTGCTATTTTATACTGCATCCTCAGGCAGGTGACTTCATCTGACTCTTAGATTACAAAGTTGAAGTTATGCTGGGACTAGGTATCTCCAAGAGAGCTGGGTCTGAGTGCTGTGGTTTGGGAGCCGAGACAGCAGTCTCTCACGGTTCCTGTTGTTCAGTTTGTATTATCTCGAGATGGGACTCATATGAATGAAGATAAAATGGAAGAACATTGGTACTGAACACCTATGGCTTTCTGCTGTGGTCTAAGTTTAGTTAATTATAATTTTGTGGTGATGCACTGTTTAAAGATATACTGTTGTAACAATTTCTGCGATCACTGCAGCTGTCTACTCAAGGAGATGCCAGCCAGGTGATTGGACCGCTCACAGAGGGACAGAGGAGGAATGTGGCTGTAGTTAATTCACTGTACAAACTGCACCAGTCGGTTCTGAAGGTAGGCTTCCTTTGGTATTTCTCTTCTTGCCGTGTTAACTTCTTTGTTCTATTGTATGGATATTCTCCCATTAGCTGAGAATTGAAAAATACAGCCCAATTTGGGGTTAAGAGCTGCACCTTGCTATGCATTTGTACAACTCTGGGACTTGGCTGGCCCTTGTAAGCACCACTGTGTGACAAACTGTCAATATTAGAAGGGGAGTGAAAGATGTGTTTATAGAGAATAATCACATCTCACATCCATTGTTTCGTGAGCCTAAACAATTGAACTCTCTGGTTTTGCTTATCAAGTAAGCTCTGTCTTTGTACTGGTCAGTCTGATAGCCCTTGTCTGCATCCTTTCCAAGCCCAGCTTATCTTTCTCAGAAGACCCTCACTGCTTTCCCACGATTGTGGCCACACTGAAAAGGGGAAGGAAAGGGTGAAATGAAGAAAAGCGGCACCTCACAAATATCTCCGTGCATTGTTGCTGTGACTAAAGCCTGGCCTGGAAATATTTTCAGCATTAAGCACGGTTATGAATAATTCCAGTTTACTGGCTTAGTGATGCCAATGGTTATACAGTCTCTGTAAATTAAAACAAACAGATATAGTGGTAGTTGTAGTTAATCGTGTTTAAATCCTAGCCTGATTAGAAAAAAGATCATGAGTACTCCTGACTGTGGATATGTTTCAGGAATGTTAAAAAATGCTAAAAAGCCTATAAAATTTGCTTAGATTTTGCAAACAGATGGTAGATCAACTTTTAAGTCTGCTTTCTCTGATGTATTTAGTAATGAACCTCATGTGCCTTAGTGTTGGAGGGAGATCTCATATGATTCAATCTTTGAGTTCAGTACTTAGCTGGCTTAAAAATACTATTGTATAGGATGTTCATAACTGTAAGGAAATTGGTAGAATATTCCTTCAGATCATTCCTTGACTTTCAATTCTAATATTGTTGTAGCTGTACATAAACAGCTATTTAATATGTAGTATTATAGTAGTCATAATAATGAGAAAGAACAACCATTCTTTCAAGTATTTGCTATAGACCTGCTTGTATAGTTCTCCATAAATTCTATACTTAGCAGTGGGAGAATACACCACTTACTCTTATTCTGATTCTGTTAACGCTTCAGCTAAATTTCAGTTGAACTCAATTGAATAATTTCTTTGCCAAGGCAGAAGCAGAGTCCATAGGAAATTTGAGAGCAAAGGACTGATACTGGTGCATTGAAAATTCTGTCTGTATAAAACACATTTCGTAGTTATCTATTCCTATGTAAACCACTCATTACTAAGGATAACTCAGTATGTTTTTAAATGAAATTAAATATTAGGGATTCTAATAATTTGTTGAATGTCGACTATTAACAATTACTTTAAAATTTTTAGGTCATTACCAATCAGAGCTCATTTCCAGCAACTGCTGAGCAAACAGTCACAACTGCCTTAAAGGTAATTGAATGACCTTATGCTGCAGGGGTAGGGCTGAGCTTTGCTTTGTTTGTTACACTTAAAATGGGCACTTATTTTCCTAGGTATTATTTTGTGTCAGTGTATGTTAGTCAAAAGGTATACAAATATTCTGAAACGTATATTTTGTTGTATCTGCAGCTATATATAATGTTGCATGTGCTGAATCACTGCTTGAGTAGCGTTTGTATTCAAGAATATTCTCATAATGGTCGGAACTCAGATGTCATCTGGCTGTGAAAATAAACGTCTTTCTCTGCACCGTTCATGCAGCAATAACTGGATCCTTCATCACCTCCTTGCCCCCCCGCCCCAACACGCACATAAGATTATGATTTTTATGCTACCTGGTGCTTTTCTGGGGGTTGATGTGGATGGCCGTGCAGCCCTGTGTGGATGACAGCTATCCACATCCGTCCTGCTGTGCGCTAATCTGGGAGGGGTTGTGTGCAGAGGAATGAAGGGTAGCTTACGTGTCTGGGGAGGGAACAGCTGAACGAAGTGTGTGCACCAAAACATGTACGCTTACAAACGAGGAATGCCAGATCATTGTGCACCTTTTTGAAGCAAGGCTTTACATAGAAGTAGTAAACAGCCCTATTTCTGTACTTTACTGGTAAAATCAATTAAAGAGAAATGTTATCTTAGGCTTTTGTCCTTCTATTTAGCAGTTTCTAGTGCAGAATAATAAAAAGCACTGTTGAAATGAACTGAGGTATTTTTGAGGTGTCAAAATGCAAATGCTTCTGGCTTCTGTTTCCTTACTTCTGCCTTTTTCTTATTCTATTTTAGGCAGTCCATGATCTAATGGGTAGTGCTGTTCAACCGTTACTGAACTCTGTAGGAGATTCAGTAGAAGCTATTATCATCACTATGCACCAGGAAGATTTTTCTGGGTAACTAGAAAAATTTTTTAAATTTACCATTGCTTTAGTAAGACATCCTGCATATGCATAATAGATTGTTATTGCCACAATGTCCTTGGAGCAACAGCGTGTGTTTGTTGAGGGGAGGGCAATGCTTTATGGTCAATGAACACAGAAAGCAGAATTACACCTATCTATTGAAACAATTTAATCGGGTAGCATCTGTCCTCTTCCCCTCCTCCCTCCGTTTTTTTGCATATCTGTTCAGTAAAATTCATTTTAAATAGAAAAATAAAACCAAGCAGAGGCCATTTTTGTGCTTTAAAAAAACCCTTTTGCTTTCAGAACATATTTTTTGCGGGCAGTCTTCAGAACTGTCAATATTCTTGTTTCTTAAAATAAAGCATATAACCTCTGATTCAAAATTACACATAAATTTTTCTAAAGTAGTATTGAATATTAAATGGTTCAAAAAATCTTTTTTATTGAAAGCTCAGATTTAGTGTATTATGCTATTTTCCCATAGCATTTTAATTAAAATTTCCAGTATTCTTTATCTGCAGAGATCTTGAGTCCTATCTATAATTGAGTCTTCCTTCCTGAGCAGTATTTTGGTTGTTATCTCTGTTCTGACATTGCTTATAACATCATCAGATGTCTTGTTTTCTGTCTTGGAAATTCACTGAAAATAGTATATTTTCAGAGGGGTTTTAAATTTTCCTTTTGACCTTTTTTTTAACAATATTTTACCCTCTCCATCTTTCCTTTGCCACCACTAGCAAAATATCTCTCTAGGTGTATAAACCAATTCCAGCCAAAGGCTGTTTTGTTAGACAGCCAATATGCTCAGGTTCCTGAGTTTCGAAGAACTCTTTTGCCTGACTGTGATTCAAAGAAAGAGAAAGGTGATTGATTTCTGTGTACTGTAGCTTCTGTGCTGCTTCTGTGATAATTAGATTGACTTCTTAATCCTGGGTTTGGAGGAATCTAGGAAACTTTCTGTACAGAGAACAGGTTTGGGATAGGCTAAACTGGTAACCCTGTAACATGTGCTTTTATTTTCTGATCCATTAATAGAGTTTCAAATCAATAACTGAGACATTTCAATTTAGGGGCTGGATTTGAGGTTTAGGCTCCAAACTGGTGGAGGCTCTGCAAGTTGGGTAGGAGTGGGGTGATTTCCTTTATCTTGTTAGGATGGGAATGGCTGATAAAGAGATATTTTTTTACTACAGTTTCAGAGAGCACTACATGCTCTTTATTCTGAGTAGAAATGAGATGCTACAATTCATGCCATGCCATGACTTCATGGGGTAGGAAAAAATTAAAAAGAATCCAGTAGTTTTTGGTTGTGTTTTAAAGATGAATTTGGCTGTCCCCATTTCTTTTTTCTTTTCTTTTTTTTTTTTCAGATCGTTATCCAGCTCAGGAAAACCAGATGTCCCTTGTTCTCTGTACATGAAAGAACTACAGGGTTTTATAGCAAGAGTCATGAGCGACTACTTCAGACATTTTGAGTGTTTTGACTTTGTCTTTGATAACACTGAAGCCATGGCTCAAAGAGCAATTGAACTTTTCATTCGCAATGCCAGTCTAATAAGGCCCCTTGGTGAAGGTGGGAAGATGCGGCTTGCGGCGGATTTTGCACAGGTACCCTTAATGCTGATTTCTGCTTTTTACTGTTACTTCACTGTATTCACTGAAAATTATCAATACTTTTGTCCCCATCAAAGTATAAACAGGCAGTTGTAGAGATTGGTGCATTCCAGTTCTAAACATCCTCTCTGATGAGATCCTGTATCCTGAGAAATGCATCCACTAAGTAGTTGATGATCCCTCGTCACCATAAGGCAGATTCAGGGAGGTCTGACAGCTTCCTATCAAGTGACTGTTGCATTTAAATTCAGCTGTGTCTTGACATTTTATCCAGCTTGTCTGATCTCTTCAGTATGTCCATCATTTGCCACCATTCATTCACTTCATTCTTTCTCTCTCTTCTAACAGAATGTGTCGCTTTCTTAATCGCTTTATATATCACAGTGCCTACAGTAGTTAATCGCTAACTCAGCTGCCTTCCAGTGTAGGAAACAAGCTAAAGAAATACCAATATCCTGTGGAAGAACTGCCCTTTCGGTAACAGAAGAGAGTTTTCTTGTGGGATTCTGTTCATGACCTGATCAACTTATCTGCCTCTCAGCTTTACCTAGCTCATATACTGGACTAAAACACAAAACAAATCACCAGATTAATATCCACTACCTGTCTGCTTATCTACTATATTCAAATTTAATTTGTTAATAGTAACACTGTGTGATTAACTTGCCAAAGAATACAGGCTTGCACTAGATTGGTCTGAGGGTTCTGGTTATTATTATCCAAATAAAAAAGGGAATTGGCACCAGCTGTTTGCATACCAAGTGCTGCTTTTGGCTGGTAGGTAACTGAGGTAGGAGAGGAAGGCAGGGAGGGAGAAATCGCCATCTCTGCTTCTGCTTGTGGCTGCTTTGTATCATTTGCCTGTGAGTTACATACTCCTGAGTGAAGTTTTTTTATTCATTACTCAAAAGTAGCAAATCAGCGTTTAACCGCAGAAGTTAAGGGGAAGTTTTCAATTGCTTTTGGTGAGAAGGTTGTGTTTCCTTCTCTATTTTAAAGACAATGTCATGAAATTGGAGCAAAAAAAGGATGCTTGGTTCTTCCTCTGGAAGGAATATAGAAAATTTTTGTAATTTATAGTGCAGTACTAAAGTAAGTCATATATATTTGGGAAATATCTTCACCTAATTCTACAGTAAAGAGCATCTCATCTAAGCAGCTATTATAATAATACTAAAAATATAACTCGTTTATCATTTTTAAACACTTATTTTTCTCATTCTAACACGGGCTGCCTTATAAGTGAAAAATGAAGGTATGTTTTCATCTGAGTGTTAGGGGATTTGCATGTTCTTCCCCACTGTGCTGAGTGTAACTCCTGAACGGACAACTGTGTGAAGATAAATGTTCTGATTTCTCTTCTTTCGTACTGTAGAAGAAAAAAAATAGGTTTTGAATTCATTCTTGTCTCTGCCTTCAGCTGTTGCTGCATCTGGGGGCTGCCTTGTGTTTTTCTCATCTTCACATTGCACCATGGTTTTGGCTTGTTTAAAAGTGGGCTTAAGACCAGAACTGCCTGGGTCCAACCAGCCCCATACAGCCACCTCAGCGCTCACTCTGTGCCTTTGAGCATCTCTGCATAGAGCTCCTTAGGGCGTCCCAGGCTGCACAGGGGCTGTAGTGTCTAGAATGGCCTGGACACTATATCCTGTTGCTCAGAATAACAGAAAAAGGACCGAAACATTTTATATGTGGAGGCTGCCTTATATCTATGTTTTCAGGGGTGTGTCTACGCCTCCCAAAAACCTGGTGGGTTTTGGGCATGTGGCCATGACGCCAGCTCCTGGTAGCCCCACTGGGGAGCTTGTAGTTGCTCTGACCCAGCCGGGAGGCTTGGGCACTTTCACTGAAATGTGGCTGTAATCCTGAACAGAACTTGTTTCAATTCCATGCTCCCATTCCCATAGCACATGGCTTTGTCGAGGAAAAGACTTGATTCCTCCAAAGAGAAGGGGAGGTTGCTGCTGCTTTGGGCTGAGGAGAGCAGGGAGCAGGTATTTAGGTGGGCTGCTGGCTTGATGGAAAGGATGAACTTTTCCAAATGGCCATAAATGCTGTGTGCAGGGTTTTTTTCAGTCCCAGAAAGGCACTGCATTGTTGGTCTAAAGCCAAACCCAAAGAAAAGGACCTGCCTGGAAAGACACTTTGTGTGTAGGAGGAGGTTTGTTAATAAACTGATTTTACTTGTGCTCTGTCTTGTAGAGTAATTTTGAATTTTCTGTATTCAAAAAAGGGTTACAAGTTCCTGCTTAAAACTGGCTTTTGAGATCTAAAACCCCTTTTGGTGTTTTGGGGTTACTTGCAAGCAAAAGACCTGGGCAGAAATCTGTCTAGAAACTTTGATTAATTTGAGGTCCTATTATAAATACGCATGCAGTAAATCAAATAATCTTGGGTTGCATCAGATTTTGGGTATCTCATGTGCTTGTGCACATTTCTTTCAAGGCACTCGGTTAGAGTTACAGCTGCCTTATACTCAGCAGAATAGCTTTGGCTGAGGGTCAGAGTTGAAAATTTTTGCACTGGAAACGTGTTTTACTGGTAAGTTGCCTCCAAACAACAGGTGTCTACACAGAAGGGGGAAGACTGAGGCTTCAAGTTCTCTTCATTCAGAACTGGGTTCAGCGAGGTGCACAATAGCCAATTTTCTTGAGTAAGGCTTAGCTACTTACACAGCTAGGAATTATTGCTGTAATTCTGAATCCTCTGTCTTATCCTGTTTCCAGTGTCAGTACTGCATTTTGCTATCTTGTGCATTACAAATATTTCAGTGGTAAGACTAGGTGTGTGCTAGTGTGGCAGCTGTGAACAGAGGTATGACAGGCTTGAAACACTCCTGAATATCATTAATAAGATTTCATGAAGATCAGTGCTTACAGGAACACAGAAACATTTTAAGCCCTAGAAGATGTCTGCACTGCTGCAAGGTTGTTATCACATACTGTGCTGTTCCTTGGGACTCTCACCGTTTAAAATATTTCTAGTCTACAGGCTGAATTCACCTCTTTTCATGCTCTCAGTTTTTATGCAGGCAATTGCACAAGATTACTTTTCAGTTCACTCCTATAAATTCCTGCATCAGTTTGTTTTCATTTGGTTTTGTATTTTTAAGGTGACCATAATTCAGTATTCATGTATGTAATACCAAATTTTACTTTTTAATTCCGTACTAGTCAGACTGAAAAAAATGTTCTCCTGGAGGCAAGCAAACCAGCAAGCTCTGATGGTTTTTCAACATTTATGTTTCTGGGGAGTACCAGTTCTTCTCCTAGGACTTTTTAACTTGCTTGGTATTGTTGTTACAGCACTTAACACTTAGGCACACTTTAGGACTGGTGGCTTGTAGTTCAGGCCTTCCTAAAACCTGATGGAAGTGCTGGACAATGCAGCAAAGAATGAAATACAAGCACAATCAGTTGAGAAATTTATTTAGAATAAATGAGGAATCCACAGTAATATTTGGCATGGAAATTAGTAGTCTGCTACATCAAGTTTGTAGGCTGATGCAGGAAAATAATTGTTTATTAATAGCAACTACAGATCACAACTACATTGAAATAAGTAGTCTAGAAATTGCAAAGACTAAGTAGTCTTTATGCTTCATGGCATGAAAGCATGACATGATTTCCCATCTTTTCATAGTACAGGTGTATGTTTGGAGTGATGTATAAGGCAGGAGCCACTGTCTGTGGCAAGAACACCATCTCATGTCATGACTGATTAGTTTCAGCCTTGTTGAGTGAACTATTTTTATTGGTCCTGTTTGAGTTTATACTATTCTACATATACCTTCATATATTTCTTATCTAGGTGTGATTTATAGTTGGGGTTTTTGGCATTGTTCAGTACTGTGTTCAAACAGTTTTAATGGGGCATAGTTAACACTCCCACCAACTCTTCAAGTCTTTATCAATAAATTACTGCAAAATGTTTTGGTTTTACTGAATTTTCCTAGAAAAATGTTTTTACTGTAGAAGTTGACAATGCTAAATTCTAGTGCAGAAGAAATGTTTCTATCTGCTGGTTACCCTATGGTCAGAATCTAGTTTTCCTGATTCAATATGTGGCATTAGAAAAGCAAGAATATTAGGCATTTAGGTTTTAAAAAATGTAAACAGATTTGCTCGTTTGATCAAACATGGTGATACAAGTGTAAAAATGCTTCTTAGAATTTTTCCTAAAAAATTTGCTTTCTAGTTTCTTATGAAGAAGTGAGAGAACCAGGATGCTGTAATCACAGTTGTAGTCATAAGGACAGAAACTACTAAAGCTAAACTGCACTTAATGTTTAATGCTAACTATCTTACTGGAAGAAAGAAATTATTTTCTGATGTGTGTTATTTTGGAGGTATTACCGCTGAAGGATTTACTTAAACATCAACCGTTTTGGAATTGCTGCATGGGGGAGAAATCAAATTCCATGTCCCTTCAAGGCCAGCTTCTTTCGTGTAACAGTGCAGAGCTCTTCTGTTCCCTTGCTTGTTAAAGCATTCTCTCCTGGTGAATGGCTAGAAAAAAGCATTTTGAGTTAACATTTAAAAACTTGGAATTCATCTTGGCCAGGAGGAAATGTAATTGCTAAAAATTTAATGTTAAGATTTTCCAGCTGAAAAAACAGCTGTTTAGTAATGAGAGATCTTGAAAATACCACAATAGGCACTAAACAATAACTTCACTATGGGGTTTTTCAAAGCATTCTTCAATATATATGCATTATCTGTATCTAGACTACGTATTAACTTCACCCTTGGGTTGCTGAACATAATCCAATTAGAGAAGCCAGCCATGTGATGTATTTTCTACAATATGGCTAGCCAGTGAATAGTTCAACAGATAATTGACCACCTAGCCATGGGCTATGGCAGGGTCATATGAGAAGAAAAGATAATATAGCCTTTTTGGGCTTAGAGAGCAAGAATCATTGAGAAGAAGCATATGTTGGGCAGGAGTCGGCCACTGTGTTCTGTGAAGCATAGCAAAATAACATGAATAAATCATGGAAAAGCAATGGGTTTTGAACAAATTTAGAAGAAACCAGGCAGAGTCATTAGGCCTTCTTCTGATCTAGCTGCCACTTGCTTTTTGGCAGGCACTTGCACTTCCTACTGCTTGTCTTGCATCCTGTGTTAATGATTATATCACATTAGTCAGTCAAGCTTCTGTGGTTGCAAATTACTGCTTGGACACCTGATTTATCACTGATTTAACCTAGATATCTGAATTTTCAAATTTGCAGTTCCAAATTTGGAAAAGAAACAAAAAATACTACTCATCCGTACATATGTGAAGCCTGTAGGATATGACTGTATGAAAGGCCTTGCACACGCGATACAAATACTGGCTTGCAGACAGCCAAAAACATCACCCGACCTGTAAAAGCTCACCAAAGTGCTTTGGAAACTGTAGCTGTGTATCATAGCAAAAGCTGCTACAGTATAAATATGCTGCAGGAATCAAGAGTTGATGCAGCTTCAGGTGACGACAGATAGCAGAACCAAGAAGTGATATATGCTCAATCCTATGCCCAATTCCAGCACCTTAAAAACAGCAGCTGTTCCAGCCGAATGATTCCTCCCTGGCACTCGCTCCCAGGCCAGCCATGCTGGCTGGCACCAATGCTCAGCAGAGACACAAAACCCTGCTCAGTGGGCCTGCAGAGATGAATGTAACAGCGCAAAGATGCTGTAGCATCTCACTACAGCATTGGGCTCAGACAAATAGCTAAAATTCAAGTGAAGAAAACAATCTTAGTTATAATACAAAGTATAGTTTTTATTGGAGAGATTGGGTTATAACACATAGCAGACTAGTGTTGTAAATTAAAAAAAAAAAAAAAGTTTCTGTCATTTATGTACTTTTTTACCAGATTAGTTTGCACTCAGTCCCACTCTTCATGAGTCAATTTGAGATGGTATAGTATGCTGCAAAGCTTAAAAACAATTTTTTTCTTTGGCAACTAGTACTTCACGAATCAACCATCTGCTGCCATTAAATCTATCTAGTTCTAGCAATACTAATAATTTCCTACAGTGAATAAAGGTTGAAGATGAAGTAATAGAATTTTCCAAAGTAAATTTTATTCCTTAGTACCTAAGACTAAAAACGTTGATTTATGGAAACTGCCAATTATGTTCAAGAGAAATAATTTAAATTTGTTTTAATAAGGAATTGGTTAAGCTGTAGAAAGTTTCACTTACGTCTCATGACATCATATTACGTTTCAGGAGTGAAACAGTCATTTAAAACTTATTAAGCAAAATTACATTTTGCTATGCTGGGATTTCTTTCCCCTCATGAGTACAGTTTGATCCATGCATCTCTGTTTGCACAAGTCAGACTGGCAGTTTGTGGCCTGTTACCAAATTCTCTAAAGCACCTAAAAGAATTATCTTCTCCCTGGTTCTTCACAGCTATAAGCCCATGGCTCCCACAAGAGCTGGGTCACCAGCTCCTGCAGGATATCAGTTACTTCCAGCTGCCTCTAGCCAATACTGATGCCTGAAAAGAAGCTCTGGAGAAATCAGAGTCTTGCTCCCATTTGTTTTTCAGGGTCTGTAGGGTTCTTGTATCATGATGCAGTGAAGCCTACTTAATTAGCTCCTCTTTTTGGCTGCTTGCTTTTGATCCTGTGCAGCAGACAGGCCTCTTGGCTCCCATATGTGCTCAGAAGTGTCCCAGAGGATCTGGTGGAACAACATGCTGAACTTGCTCTAAGCTTCGTCACAGTTTGGTGTTGGAGCACCTCCCTGCAGAAATCCCCTGTCCTGGAGGGGACAACTCAACCTCGCTCCCTTGCACTGGCAAATTCAGCACACAGCACAGCAGCTGCCAGCTCCTCCTCGAGCGTGGGGACGTTGGCTTCCCATTTGCATGCCTTTTGCACTGCCTGGTGCATAGCGTGCTTCCTCAGGAACTGCAGAGCTGGGTTGTACGTGCTCTTCGGCCCAAGAAACAGGTACCCCTTGCACCTGCATGTGGGAGAGGTGACCTAGCCCTCAGGCTGCGAGGGTTACAGGGGGACAGGGCAGGGATCCCACCCAGCTGTAGAGAATGGGCCAGTTCATAGCCTAGAGCAGAAGATTTGGGAGCCAGAAGGGCAGTAGGCAGGAGGGAGCCGGGCTGTTACCCAGGGCTGGAGCATTCATCTGAAAGCAGAAGACAAAGATCCTTATTTCTGCTTCCTGGATTTTTACTCACTTTCTGCTTCTGCGCGTTGCTGCTTAATATAAAATGCAGGCCTGCAGGTGCTCGATGTGGGGCATGTGCTCCAAGGTTCCCAGGCTTGGGGAGCAGCTTTGCGCTGCCTGTAGGCTGGCTCTGTGGGGCTTTCCCCAGCGCCTTTCAGAGGAAGTGTAGGTGCCTGGGTTAGGCCCTCTGGCTTTCCCAGCTTTGGTTGACTGAGTGTCATGTAGATGGATACTCCTCTGTGACCCGCCTGACCTATTTTAGATATCTACCTCAAGGAAAGATATGTCTCACCCCAGGAGTGGCTGTTTCTCTCCACTGAGTATGAAGAGAGTCTGTAGATGTTGCGAAGTAGGTGAGATGACTGCCATCCTGCCACCTGCTTTGAAGATGGGTGCCTGAAGTATACGGCCTTGTTTTGCATTAATTGCTAATTTAATTTCTTTTGGTTTTAGATGAACTGTGGCATCGTAGTTCGCCACATGATCTTTCTTGTTTATGCTGGAACCCCAGCATAGTTATGTGGTCTTGGTGAAGCCAATGGCCCAGTGTGCTGGTTTTGGTTGGGATAGAGTTAATTTTCTTCACAGTAGCTAGTATGGGGCTATGTTTTGGATTTGTGCTGGGAACAGTGTTGATAACACAGGGATGTTTTGGTTACTGCTGAGCCCTGCTTACCCAGAGCCAAGGGCTTTTCTGCTCCTCACCCCACCCCACCAGCGAGGAGGCTGGGGGGGCACAAGGAGTTGGGAGGGGACACAGCCGGGACAGCTGACCCCAACTGACCAGAGGGGTATCCCAGACCATAGGACGTCGTGCTCAGCATATAAAGTGGGGGAAAGAAGAAGGAAGGGGGGGATGTTTGGAGTGATGGCATTTGTCTTCCCAAGTGACTGTTACTTAGCGTGATGGAGCCCTGCTTTCCTGGAGATGGCTGAACACCTGCCTGCCCATGGGAAGTGGGGAATGAATTCCTTGTTTTGCTTTGCTTGTGCATGCGTATTTTGCTTTACCTTTTAAACTGTCTTTATCTCAACCCATGAGTTTTTCTCACTTTTACCCTTTTGATTCTCACCCCCATCCCACTGTGAGGGAGATGAGCAAGCAGCTGGGTGGTGCTTAGTTGCCAGCTGGGGTTAAACAATGACACCCAGCAGCCAGCTCTGTCTAAGGAAATTCTACAGCTGGAAAGAGTAATAGTATTAAAGACTTCACTGTAAATAGTGTCTTATCAGAAATGCTTTGAAACTCCTTCAGCAATGTTACTTAAATGGGAAGCTCATTGTATGGTGTTCTTGATCTTGTTACTTATTTTAGCTCTCATCCTTTGAAACTTACCTTAATTGTGCATTATGTGGAAATCAAAGTCTGAATAGTCTTTCAAGTTGGGGATTTTAAAAAATGTACGTGGAGAATAAAGCTTGCATCCCTCTGTTGACTGACACTTCAGGAATGCAAAAAACGAAGACTTAATCCATATCTGGCTAAAATTCCTTTACCTGTGGGGTTTTTTGAATGGTGGTGTTTGCATTAGTGTGCATATTAACTGAAATTTTGCCATGTAATGTTCATGTTCAGTCCAGGATCTGGAAGTGAAATTGTTCTTTCTCACTTCCGTGTCCTCACTGTTAATGAAGAGCCTGTGACAGAGTTTAGTCTCACGTGAATGATGTAAAAACCCAAGCGGAGCCTAGCTCTTGTTCAAAAAGGCAGGTGAACTCCAGTACTTAAAAAATAGAAAGTGTTTAAAAATTGTTTTTAAACATGGCTGCTGTAACTCAGAGACTGAACAGTATGAAAATAAGTATGAAAATAATGCTCTTACTGATGCTGTTTTGCCTGTGATTCCATATGACCCTGTGGCAATAGGTCCCAGCTGCCTTCTATTTAATCTGCATAGGTTTTGTGCCCCAGAATTTGGGGCCGAGTGTTTTAAGAAGAAATCACTTTAACCTCGTCCTTCACCAAAGGAAAGGTGCCCAGCTGAAATGGTTATGAATTTTTACTGCTTTAGGAGTGGTTTGTGGAGACCTGCCTAGATTTGCTTTCTTCCCAGGCTGCGGGCAGATTTTTGGGGTATTGACATAAGTGCTTCGTTAGGAAACTCATCACCAACAAAATAATTCTGATGTGAGAAACAAAGCTTCAGTCTCAGTAAGCTCACAAGTTCCTGTCTGTTCTTAACCATAGACTATCACTATCGTTTGTCATGGGATGCTTACTGTGTTGTCAAGAGTAAGGCAAAGGTCTTCATACAATCACAGAATGGTTTGGGTTGGAAGGGACCTTAAAGATCATCTAGTTCCACCCCCCCTGCCATGGGCAGGGACACCTTCCACTAGACCAGGTTGCTCAAAGCCCCATCCAACCTGGCCTTGAACACTTCCAGGGATGGGGCATCCACAACCTCTCTGGGGAGCCTTGGTTTGGGCAATGCAGTATGAAAGGAAAGGATAGCTTCTTGTCTCAAATTCAGTCACCAGTGAGAAGTCAGTGACTTGGTCTGCAAGTTTGGATTATTGCTTAAAGGCAGGCTACTTCAATAACAAGCTTTGTATTTTGGGACAATCTAATTCAAATTAAAATATTTTTTTTTTATAGATGGAGTTAGCAGTAGCACCGCTGTGTCGGCGAGTCTCTGACCTAGGAAAATCTTACAGGCAGCTGAGGTCATTCAGGTGAGTTGCAGTTGCAGGAACTAGTTTCAAAACTGATTTATTACCTCATGTTAGTTCTGGTTGAACTGAGAGCTTTTTTGGCAACACCCACCTGCAAATTAGAAATAGATTAAAGAACTTTAATCTTCTAAATTTTATGCGGAGTATAACTATGATTTAACAATCTTTGTCATGCAAATGTTGGCCAAATTGTACTTTTTTGTGTTGCTTTCAGTGCAACTTGTGCATGACAGTGAGTTCTATAGTTACCTTAAGTGTTTCCACTGAAATATAAAATGTACAGTCCTGTGCTGTTTAATTACAATAGGCAACTTCTGTGAATTTTTACAAACTGAACCTGTGTTGAAAACCTAAGATGTGGACTAGTGGAAAAAAATTAGATGATTCTATGCTAACATAATATTGCCACCATATAGGCATTTTTCTAAGGCATAAGATACGCTTTTTCTTCCTTTCACAAGTATATTGTTACATTTTTCCAGACCGCTGCTGTTCCAGACCAGTGAGCATATTGCCAGTAGCCCAGCTCTGGGAGAGGTTATTCCATTCAGCATTATTCTTCAGTTCTTATTTACGAGAGCACCACCAGAGTTAAAATCACCCTTCCAGGTAATAAGATCAACCTGTCTTTCCTTTCAAGATGTCCTAAGGAGGAATGAACATTGTAGTTTGCCCTAGTTATTTTAGTTAAAAAGTATTCAAGCTCATGCTTTATATGATTTGTTGGCTTTTTTTTTTATTGTGGCAAAGGTGTTATGGTCATTGATTTCATATTTTGATTAATTAACAGTAGGAAGATGATAACCTGATTTTAAATAGACTCTCAATTCTTTAACATTCTGTTAGCTCATAGAAGAAATTGCAGGTCTTATCCCCGACTGCAAATTGCCTGGATCCTGCTCCTGTAAGATGCTGGAAATCTAGATTCAAACCCCTGTCAAAATTGGGCAAACAGCTGATATAGGAGATCGCCTCTGAGCTCCCAAATATTGTATTGGGCTATTTCTGTTAATTGTCTCTGATTTCTTAACTCATTTTGCATTACTGCAGTATTAAGAGAGCCTCATGTGGCCTTCATTTATGTCATCTTTGATTGTGAAATTGGTGTGTGTGTTTCCTTCTTCACATTTATGTGTAATTGGTGTTTTGTTTGTGTTTCTCTGTATCAGAGGGCTGAGTGGTCCATTGCCCGCTACTCCCAGTGGCTTGATGATCATCCATCTGAAAAAGACAGGCTTGCTCTCATACGGTAAAAATCATGCTTCTTTCTTCTCTACGTTTATGATAATGGAGCAGTAACTTGTCTGCATACCAGGACTGGTCTTGAAAAGTAAAAAAATGTGCTATAGGAGATGTATCAGAAATACCATTACCCTCTCTCCACTCACAGGATGAGCTGCAAAATGGGAGAATATATAAACTGAATACTCCCCACTGCCCCCTGTACCCAACTCCCCCCAGTGCCTTTGGAAGGAGCACACAATCCTCTTGCAAAAGAAGTAAACCATGCACAATGATGGTTTAAATTAATACTGTGTTTTAGCAAAACTGCCTCTCAGCTGTTGGAAAGTCAAGGCTGCAGCCATCCTGTCTTCTGTATCAGGAAAGAGAAGCTCTGGAAGCTTAAGCAATGAAAATGTAGGTAGGAATTTAAAAATGGAAGACCCTTGTTACACCCCTGTAATGTCATTCTTCAGGAAATCAGCCTGGGATCTTTAGGAAGTGATAATTATGTCAGATTTTTAAAATCTTCCTAGGGTAAATGACTTCATAGCTAAATATTTTTTTGTATCTTAAAATGTGAGGAAAAGTTAGGAAGAGCCTTGTTTTTCAAAACAAGCAGATTTTTAAAGTATGTTAGAGAGAACAGATGTGTTGTATGAAGATGACAGAGCCAGCCTGAGGATTCTCAGGATTCAAGGCTCAGATGATCGTTTGGCTCCTAATGCCCTAACTCTTCCAGCCATCTTCTCGGTGTCCTATCCTCACCTCAGTGTCACGCACTCCAGTGGCACAGGAAAGGTTGTCAACACATAGCTGCGCTAGGCTCAGTCTGGCCTGGGAGCCAACTCTGTCCTTGAACTTCTGCGTGTGGATGTTGCCAGCTTTTGCTGAAATCATAAAAGCTGACTTTTAAGTTCCAGCCAGCAGTGGTTGTCCTTAAGAAAATTGACCACTATCTGTCCACACTTCTAAAGCAGCTAAGAGGAGTCTGCTATAAATATTTACAGTTCTTGGAGCTGATAGCACCATACAGTCCAGCATAGTGCTTGGGCCAATTAAGGAAGTACTAGCTGATCACCAGTAGATGTTAGTAGGATTTATTTCCAAAATGTTAAAATGCAAACTGTGTCTTTTCATATGTGTATTAAAAGAGTATTTTTTGAAAATCATACATGTTGTTGGTCTAGTTTGGTTGCAAAACTAGGTTTTCTTGAATCTCAAACCATGACACCTTGTATTACAGGGGAATGGAAAAACTGACAATGTTGCATTTCAGATATGTTAGGGAAAGCCAAGAATGCAAATCATTTGAGAACTGATGGGATTTTGTTCTCTTCAGTTCTTTTACACAAATTTGAAAATGCCATCCTTAAACTACAACACATTTTTGTCTTTGCTTGCAATTAAATTTCATCCAGACTGATTCAGTTAATGGGCTTGCTGATGGTCATGTTCAGACACTGATAAATTGCTCTGACCGTGGAGGTATTAAGGGACAAGCCTTGGGACAAGGCTTTTAGGCAGAGAGAGTGTCATCCATTAGACCAAGTAGTGTAGCTGGAATACTTAAGCTTTTCGTTTTCAATCCTTTCATTGAATCCTTTATTCATTTTGCATGAGATACCACTATTAAAATATTTCACCTTTGTAATCTCAAGAATGTGCTGCTGCAAGGTTATCACTTGGCAAGGTTATCACTTGAGCATTTTACAGTGAGACTGTGGTCCTTTTGCTTTGCACTGTGGAGTGCTTGGACATTGCTTGGACATCTGTCCTCCCAAGGCACAGAGAGGGAAGCTTTGAAGATCTGCCCTTCACAAAGGCCTCTGTTGGCACTCCAATGGCTCTTCCCTACTCTTGGTACACCAGAGCAAGGCTGTTTGTCACTGCCCACGCTTGACTGCTTCTCCATCCATCCCAAGGCCCACCGCTTGCAGGCACCACTCAAGCAGCTTTGCTGAGCCATGTGAATTAACTACGCTGGATTTGTCGAGCAGACTCTTCCCTCAGGCGGTTTGGTTGGCAGCTCATGTAGCACTACATGTGGGGGAGCAAAGAGCGGCGGCTGGCTGACCAACACTTGAATGCAGTGCGTGGAAGGGATGGTTCTCCTTTGTAGATGCTGGTAACCTCTGTAGGCATTGCTGCATGCATTCACCTTTTTACCATCTCCTCTCATGCCTGTTAGTCATTTCTAAATAGGCCGGTTATCCATACATAAGGCAGGCAAGCAAATGTCAGTCACTAGTGTGACCATGTTTCACTCATACTTTCTTTAATACTCTATTGGAAGATTTTTGAGCCTGCTCTTCATGTGTCTCATATGAACCTAATTTGAACTACAGGTATCTTGCTCATTTGTCTGGAGTCTTTTATCAGTCACCCTCTTCAAGCTTCTTCCACCTGTAGTTGTTCAGCTGCGCTAATTGAACCTTGGATGTTTTGAGCCTTCAGATCCCTGCGCTGGCCTTCATCAAGAAATTATCTTTACGTTTGCTGCAACCTTGCAAATGGTAATTTTCTGCAGCTTTTCTTTGTAATGACTGTGCCATTACTCTAGGGACCTGCTGCCTAGATATTAATTTACTTGTGTTATCAGAATCCTTACAGCTTTATATTAAAGCTAATTGCAGTGCTGCTTCTGCTCTGTAGATCTTAAATGGTTCATATGCAACGTGGTGTTAATGTTATGAATTAGTAGCATTCTGAGCATTTTTGTGCATTTCTTTCTGCTTGTGTTCAGCATGAAGGGTGGGATTTACCTGGCCAGAGGTACATTAGCTAGACTCCCTTTATAGTCAACAGAGAGAAATAGGCGCTGCCGGGGCCGATTCATCTCATCCTGAAGTAGGTACCTAAAATAGGTCAGTTGCGTTGTGTCCTGAAAGCTCCATTTTCTCTGCTCACTGAAGGGAGCGTGGGCTGGGACACGGGAGCTCTCTCAGGCAGACAGCTGCCCTGCAGGCATTTAAAGTTAGGTGAGATGACCCTGCCGCAGGCGTGCTCCCGGAGCGAGGGTTGTGTTGAAAGGGGCGCTTCTTTAAGCGGCCAGGGCACTTTTTTCTTCTTCTTTTTAAATTAAGTTTGAAAACTCAACCTTTCTTCCATAAAAGGAACCCTGTTAGATGTGGCAGGATTTGAGCCAGCCTGAAGGACAGTTCATCCACTCATGGGCCAAATTCTTACCTTTACCGTTAGAGTGTGGGTAAAGTCCCCTTATTCAAGCTCACCGTTGCTGGAGCAGAGTTGAAAGCCAGGCCCAGTGAAGGGTTCATTTTCGTAACAAGCTGATGTCCTGAGCCAGAGAGCAGCTCTGACCGCTAACCTGCCAGGGGGCAGGGACAAATGCCAGCTTGGGGACGACTACAAAAGCCCCATCTGTGCATTAGGTTCAGTCTCGCTAGGCACAGCAGTGTGACAGCTTTGCTGCAAGCAGCAGAGCCGTGATGGGTCACTGCTCTGCTCTGCTCTGCTGAAACCAAGCAAGCAGCAGCCATGCAGCGAGGCTGGAGGGCTGCCGCGCGCTGGCTGCGACGCCTGCGCCTCCGAGCGCTCCCCAGCCAGTGCCAGGCCATTCATAAAAACCCTCTGTGTCACTTACGCTTGCCTGTCAATGCACAGTTCCTTTGATCTCTTTATTATGCAATCTCTAATAAACCAGGGATGTCTGTCGCTAATCTGTTGTCCTACAGATGATGCTGTTGGAGATTTTGCTGTAAGGTTTTCAGTAACTTTTATAGCACTCAATTAAATAGATCTGGTGTCAGATGTGCTCTTACACAGCATATTTTCCATTTTCCTCTTTGCCCTAAAGTTTGCAGAGGAAACAGACTTTTAACAAAGTACTAAAGAAAAGTCTGGCCCTGCTGTCCTCCAGCTGCCCTGCCAATTGATCAGGAGCTGAGCGCACAGGGTGCTACCCCACTACTGAACAGAAAGATGATCCCTGCCTCTTCTGAAGCTTACAATTTAAATCAGGCTCCATTTGACCGAGTCACAGCCCAGGAGGGTAGCGCTAGTATTCACAATTCCATACAGAATTAACTAAATAATTAGAGTAATTCTAAATGATACACATTATGATGCCTTTAAGAACCACAGCCCAAATCATATACTTTTTTTCCTTTTAGCTGGAGATATAAATTTTCATGGGTTGAAATAACATTTTAAAAAAGAACTATCTGAGTCTTATATAATCAGCTTGTCCTGATTTCCAAGAAAGCTCATGTTTTTGCTCAAGCAAGTGAAGTAATTTAATAAGTGCTTTAAAATCCTTTTCCTTATGTGGGAGGGCATCTTAAACTTAGATTATTTTTTTCCTTACTTCTTATGGCATTTTTAATGAAGCATTAATATATGCAGAACATCCCACCAACCCTCTTTCCATAGCTCTCTTTTACAAACAATATTTGTAATGTATACCATAGCTTGTCTTTTAAAATAGAAACAGATTGCTGAACAGGTTTTATGTCCTTTATTAGACTGAAAGATGCTGAATTTAGGGCATTATTTAGTCTAATCCCTTCAAGAGAATGTTTTATATATTACATAAACAGGGTTTCTTCCATCTTCTTAAACATTGGTAATGTAACTATAAATTACATCTTTTTATATGACAACAGCTGTGATCTCTTCTGTGCTGGAGACTTGATGATACTGCTTTCACCCATGATGCCGTTTATTTTTCCATTACTACTTATGGACTAGTGTTTTTACAGTGTCCTCTACAGGAGCAAGCCTACCTCTTTTTTAAGACCAGATTTTAATGGTAAACTAGTGTATCTGAATTGAATTCTGTACTGCCAGCATAGTTTACAAAAGCTTGTTTGAGCTAGGACTGGTAAAGTTTACAAAAATGTTATCATAAAACCTGCATTCTCCCAAAATGAGGTATACTCATGCAGGCATCTCAGCAACTTCAGTGAAGCATATTGTTGCAAGTTGCACAGCTCAGCCACCCTGAGCTGAAATCTGGCTGTGTGCAGCAACAACCATCTTCCTTTTCTGTAAGCAGCTTTCAGTCCTGTCCATATTTCTGTATGTTGCAGTCCTGAAATTGCACTCTTAAGAGTTGGTAACTGCCTCTCCCAGTGCATTCTTCCATCGCACTCTGAAGCAACCTCACTGTTATTCTCTGGACTCCTAACATCTTTCTCCCTGGATTCATGATTTCTGCCATTTTACTACCCGGGCCTTTCGTTACCAGGAATGCTGTTCCTAATAGGACGGACAGGCTTCCTGGCCTGTCACCATGGTGTCGTTACCACGGGCAGCAATGCAGAAGAGAGTTTCCTGAGATGATCACAGCTTCACCATGATTATGAGCTGTTGCATGGCCACCAGGTAGGGTATGAAGCTCCAGGTGACTGCGGCTGCCTCTTGGCTCCCAGCCTTTAGCAGCTGTAGCAGCTTTTCATCCTCTCACTCAGCGTGAAGCCCCTCTGGCTGCTTTCTTACACCTGTTCACATGGGAGGCAGACTGCTGCTCTGCCTCGTTGGGTACACGAAGCAGGTAGTTCGCCGGGCCAGTTCTGCTCTGGAGGTGCCCATGTCCTCTGTTTGGTGGTAGGTGTTTCTTCATGACTTGTTCATTCTCTTGGTACTGCAGTTCCCATCAGTTGTTTCCCCAGGCTTACAGTGAAATCCCCACGAATGGGATATGTGGCATTTGCAAAATAACCTTCACAAGTTGAAGGCTGACACGTCAGGGGATCCTGACATAAATGTTATATTTGGTGAGAAGTCGGTGCTTACCATTAGTGAAACTCACTGTTTGAGAAGAACCAAGCTTTTGTTTTAGCATTTCGGGTAAAGTTACTGATTATGAATTGCATTTCAACGTTCGGCTTTAGAGCATTTTTAATACTTTTTTTTAGAGATGCAAGCATGGGACATGGGAAAATAGTGAATGCATTTAGTCTTGGAATATTGAGAAAGCTTGTATTTTCATTGTTTAATGTCAAGCTATACAAGGTCCGTTTTAGAAAAATGCCCAAGAATTCACCTTATAGTATTGACGGAGTAGTAATTATTGGTTGTCTTTTGAGCAGAAAAGAGAGTTAGTTAAGATGCTTCTGGGTTGATCATATTGATGAAGTTTGACCCTGTCTCTTTGAAACAACGCAAACAAAGCCACAGTAAAAGAGCAAGCACAGCAGAAGAGAGCTGACAAATATCAACTTCTGTCAGCGGTTGGTTTCTGCTGGGAAGGAGAAGGGTCTGGGCAGTTCTGAGGCCACCAGACAATTCGCCAGGTTCCTTTTAGCTGCTTTTTGAGTTGTGAGAGGACAGTGGCTGCCACTGATGGAGTTGGTTTTGCCAGTTAAATTGGATTCTTTTGAGGCAGGAGAGAAAGAAAAAAAGATAAAAGCTGCTGGAAGGTGTGACAGCAAGACTCTTAATACTGGGGTTTGGCACTTAGCATAGCCTAAATCTCATTCCCTTGTTTGATCTGATGGGGAATAACAGTCTGGCTAAGGATTATCAAGGGCTGACATTGAGTGGATTTAGGTGCTGCTTTTAGGGTAAAGCTTCTCCCTTTCATCTGAAGGGATCTGGTTATCTCTGTCATCTTTTTCAAGGGCTTTTTCAAAGCAAGGAGCTGAAGTCAGAAAGGGATAGCAGTGTTACCATCTGGATAATGATGCCAACCCACAACTTCACCAAGAGGTGTCAGAGCTTTCTAAGTTAAGCAGGTCAATATGTTTTTTTTCTATTTTCAGCATTTGATGACTTCTAAAAACTATTTGGACCCAACAAACTTTGGGGAGTGTATAGAGGAAAAGACAGGGACACTGGTGAGTGGAAAGGGAGAGATTTAGCAAGATGAATGACAGTTACAGTATGAAACTGTTTCTCAACTGTCTTTTTAATACAAGGGACTACTTTTTGTAGAAGGTAACTAACATCTAACATGTTTAACAATTACTGCTGACCTGAGTGGAAATGTGAGACATATCAGACTCTTCTGAAGCATCTCCCCTCATCTTGATGGGATCCTTGAGCCTTCCCTGCCTGCATCTCCCACCTACTGCTCAGTCTGCTCATCACATGCTCTGCCCCTCATTGCCACAAGAGGCCAGTTTATCAAAAAAGCACAGTTGTCCTTTTCCCCCCGTTGTCTTCTCTTTAAATCTTGGGATTTAAAACTCACCTGCAGATGTGCCTGATCTCTCTGCAGTCCGTCATGCTGATGGCCTTTGCTGGGAGTGAGGTGAACTGCACCCGAAGCACTTTGTGGCTGCAGGAGCAGCAAGCAGTTTTTTAGTTGTTGCCTCTTTCCCTATAGACCCTGTGCTGCTCCCCAGAGACCATTGGGAAGAGCAGGCTGAAGGTTTTCAGGGAGCTGACCAGGTGCAAAGTCAGCTTTATTTTGATTAGATAAAATAAATATTCTTTCCCTGCCTTTCTGGCTGTAGCAGGGGATAACTTTTCTCTTGCTGTTTGTTGATGTGCAAAAAAATGCAAAGTGACTCTTCAGAGTGCGTTGGTACCTGGTGTGGACCTCTCAGGAGTAACTCACTAGTAAGTTATCAAAATTGAAGACCTCTCAAGTGCATCCAGGCCAACACAAGGGACTGTTTCTGTGCTGAGTCCCTTTATTCTTCTGAAGCCTCTCAATTCTCCAGTAATCCAATCCATCCTCCTTTTGCATCACCTGAGCAAAGAGAGAGTCTGAAGTCCCGCTGCACTGCCTGGGGATGTCAGGAGCTGTGGTGGATGGTGGGCATCACCTCGTGCCCATGTGATTTCATTCCCATCCTGTTCTTGCAAGAAAAACTGCCTCAGGTTCCTTGGTTGCACAGTTGCACGCTTTGCTCTCTCCCTGTCAAACTCCATTAGTGATAGGCCAGCGGCTCTGACCACGCATGTGTGTGTGCACGCACACGCATGCGTGTGCTATGCATGGACACCCAGCTCCTCCTGTTGCACTCTGGCAGTGAGGCTTACACATCAGCACCTGGCTTTGATGGGGATGAGAAGTGCTGGCAGGAGCAGGCGCAGACCCAGGACCAGCTTGCAGGGCCGGGCTGTCATGGCTGTCACTGGCTTCTCAGAACCCAAAGTTCAGGCTCGTCTCTCCAGCAAACTGAGTACAGACTGTTGGCCTCAGGAGCATCTCCCACTTGTTTATAAATGAACTTTGCTGGATTTTAGTTTTTGTTTACAAAGTTCGGAGCCCTTGCTGGATTAGCAATAGCTTTACTTGTGGGCAACAAAGTGTATTACGGCCCTGCTTCTTCCTACCATCTCCATTTGCCAGGTTTGGTGGGCTCATCGTAGTTTCCCTGCGCTGCAGTATCACACAGGGATCTTGGCCTCTCTTCTCATCTTACTCCAGGATGAGACTGCATGTGTGTGTGAAACACAGGCTGAGTCTCACTCTTTAGTGCTTCTGTTTTCCTTAAGCCTTGCCTAATTAAATGTCTGCTCACCCACCGCCTATCACCTCCAGTTGCCAGGAGGCACGTATGGATTAGGTGTGCTGCCTTAGGTACCCTTAACTCTTTGTGCAGGAATGCAGTATTTCACAAGCGTGTCTGTTGGAAGTAGCAATGAACAGAAACACAGGTATGCCCTGGCCCAGCCCACCATCCTACAGCAGTTGATGTGTATTTACGTGCAGGACACTGCAGTTGCTCTGTGTTACCACTTCCCTCAACCCTTCCCCCCCCCCCCCCCCGCACACCCCCCCCCCCCACCTCCCCCCCCCCCCCCCCGATGCACACAGCCCCCACCTAACTTCCCCCAGTGGGACTGGGGAAGTTCCTGCCATGTTACCAAAACCCAGCGGACCCCTCACCGCCAGAGCAGCCACGCTGGTGTGTCCCACACTTCCATAACGGGGTGCAGGAACCAAAACCCAGGACCGGTTCCCTGCTCAGTGACCCAGAGTGATGATTTCAGCTCTGCTGCTTGGGCATTAGCAGCAGGACCTGCTGCCCTGGGGGATGGTGCCTGGGTACGGCTGGGAAGGTCTGTGGTAACAGTCTGTATTAGTGCTGCAGCTGTCACCAACCAGAAGAGGAACAGCCATGTACCAGTTGTCTTAGTCCCCACTTGAAATGGTGTCTGTTGTTTGTAGCTGTATTTTCCTAAATGTCACAATTTTGCTGTAATAGCACCAATGGAACATAATATAAACAAAGAGCTTTAGAAGGAAACCCTCAGATCACTGTATTAATTACATGAAGAAATAATAGAAGAGGAAAAGGAGAGGAAAATCAATTACATTAGAAGCCATAGTTAAGTATGCCCAAACTAACTTGGCCTACTTAATGAACTATTAAGTCAGAATCTAAACAGATTTTTACAGATATGCTGTCATTCAACAATACTATTTACTAGACTCAAATGAAAGATGGCCCTGCATTGTAAGCAAGTTAAATTAAGTAAAAACAAGTACGTAATCGCAGTTGCCCCTTTTAGCGTTGAAATGTCTGTATTTCTGCAACTTACCTACACAAGACTATGTGTGACATCCTACAACAACATACAAGAAAAACACAGCAAAGACGCACAAACGCACTTTGTCTGTGGGTTAGCGCAGCATTTCCCAAAGCACAGTGGCAGTTCAAAAGCCTTACCCAGGAAATCACCTAAAGGCATCTCAGTTGTTCACCAGTGCCCCAGTTTTCATTCTGTAAGTTGTACTCTCAGTGTCTGCAGCAGCTGGAGTCTATTCTTCTCATTTCTAAAGGTTACCAGTACAGCAGTTGCCCGAGTCTCTGCGTCAGAGCTGTCATTTCAAGCCATGTGCAACATGCTGCTGCTGATTACTTAAATGTTAACTTGTTCGCTCCTCAAAACATGGAAGAAGTGAGGGAAAGCTCATGAAACAATTACTTAGAGCTTTGTAAGGCCTTTCTTGTTCCTTCCTTCCACAGAGACATGCAAGATCATCTGAGGAAACTTCTGTAGTAGGGAAGAAGGCAATTAATTTCAGTTGCAGATCCTGAACTTACAGTACTTTTTTTTTTTTTTTTTTTTTTTTTGTGGGGCCGGGG